>NC_045558.1:28426603-28744103 GCF_009769535.1 Thamnophis elegans
AACAAAAGAAATGTGACTGCATGTAAATATTTGTCTCCCCACACTGAGTTAAAAAAAGATATTCTGCTAGCCAATTTGAAAAAGAGACATTTGTATTAACTTAATTAAAACAAAAAAGTGAAAATAAGGCATGATTTTTGATTAAGCCCTAGCGTAAAACTGAACAAATGTCCACTTATCCATACAAAAATGCAATCTAACATGCGACATTATTTTTCTCTTAACTCTACATTAAAGCTCAACTCACCATCTCCATTTCCCATAATGAGCTGTACAGATACAAAAGGCAATGGAAAAAAGAACATATATGAGATGCTTTGCAGTGCCATAGAAATGTGCCAGAAGAAGGTAATCTCTTCAGATTGTCATATTCTGCACAGCCTCATCCTTTCTTCACCCATTGCCCTCCATCATCTCTCTGAAGCGCTGCTTATAATCACCATGCCCTTCTTGTCTGCATGTCACAGAGTACTTTAGTTTGAATATTATGAGGCACTGCCAAGGACTTGCCATGTTGCTTTTGCTTTGCCTTCCAGACCTATTGTCCCATTCTGTAATACTTGCTGACAGGTTACACTGCCCTTGTCGGTTCCATGCAGCACTTATCAGCTTATATGTGGGCACCGCTGCCTGAGATACATTAATATTTATTTCATGGCATAATCAGCATTTCATATCCACATTTTACTGTATATTGGCTTTTCTTTGGTCTTGTTTAAACCTATGGGTTTTTTTCAGTATGTTAACTTCCATGGATACTATATAGATATATTTCAGCATTTTCTTTCCTAAGAAAAAAATAATGTGGGAAAACAGAACTTTAAAGATGCTATGTTGATATTTGGAAATTGGATTTAAACAGTTTAAAAAAAGAATGATTGATAAATATTTAAAATATCTACTGTAGTTCTTATCTTTGATAAATGTAATATATTCATATGATAGAGCTACTTATATCTACTGTTTAATTCATAGGAACACAACCAAATATTTTCTAGTATCCAATTTAGTACTCTAAATTGATCTTTATTAGTACCTAAACTGAAAGTTCTTTTTCCTCAAGACAAATCTCAAAGAATTTTCTTTAGCAAGATTTATTAATATAAAAATAGTAGTGACAGAATTCCAGATAGTAAACTATTTCTATTTAAGACGAATATAGCAATGTAAATATTGTGACAGAGATATTCAAGTGCCAATTTCATAGCCATATCAGGGCAGAAACCTCTGCTTAGATACAGGGGGTATTTCCAGCTGTGAATTGTGCATACAGTATTGCTTATTAGTCAGAGAACCAATTTTTACATGTAGTTCCTTGAATGAATCTTGAATGAGTGGTGTGATGTGTGTATAAGGAGAGGAATTTATAATATTCCTGAATTACATATAAATCCTTGACTTACTACTTGAGAATTAGCCCAAAATGTCTAAGTAACAATTGTTAAGTGAGTTTTGCGCCATTTTATGTCCTTTTTGCCACAGGTGTTAAGCAAATCACTGCCGTTAAGTAAATCATACAGTTGTTAAATGAATCTGGCTTCTCCCAGTGACTTTGTTTGTCAAGCTGGCTAGCAAGGCTACAAATGTTGATCATATGACCTGGAACAGTGCATTTGTCAAAAACACATGCAAATTTCCAAGCCCCTGAATTATGATCATGTGTCCATGGGAATGCTGTAACCGTTGAAAGTGAAAACCTGTCATAAGTCCCTTTTTTCAAAGCTGTTATAACTTCAAAAAGTCACTAAATTAATTGTTGTAAGTCAAGGGCTATTTGTACTTCAAATATGAGAAACTATTGAAATATGGGAAGAGGAGGATCTCTTTAAGAACATGTCTATGGAGATTCTCAGTCATCCAGATCAAGATTCTCTAAGAGTATTTCCTTAAAAGTTAACAAAGTACTAACAATATTGTATTTATGTTATTGACTTTTTGTTTGACTTTTAAATATTTTACCTGCAGTCCCTAGCTTGCACCCCTCTGTCAGGGTTCCAAGTAACAACCCTAACCTGTTTCCCACAGCAATAAATGTGGCAAGCCTGAAGGCCCAATGCAAAAGATGGCTTCCAGATTTGACACCCGAGGTGGCAAGCTGTCAGTTTGGAATGGTTCGCCCAAACCGGTAGTTCCAATTGTGTCACGGTTTGGAGAACTGGCAAATCGGACCACCAGCTGGTCCCACCATTTTGGGGCTATTTTCAAGGCCATTTTTCAAGCCAAAATTAGCCTTAAAAAGCCCCCAGAACAGGGCATTTTTGGACTGTTTTCAGTCTGTTTTTTGGGCCGTTTCTAGCCCCGGTGAAAAAGTTGGTTGCATTTAGGCTGCAAAATATATTGGCAGTATTTTAGGTTTGGTTTCTCTCTCTGACTCTCTTTCTCTCTCTCTCTCACACCCACACACATGCACATGCACACGGGGACACACACACACACACACACACACACACACATTGGATCTTTCTTTTCTCCTGCCCTCTGCCCCTATCGGAGACCCTGGATTCCCTCCCCAATCCTCACTGTTCGATACAGGTACCACACACACACAAGTGATGTAGAGTTGGCTATGCCCTCTCAGTCACATGACACACCCAGCCACGCCCACCCAGCAGAGAATTGGTTGCTATAAAATTTGGAACCCAACACTGTTTGACACCCTCTTTCAAAGGAAACTTGTGAGCAGCTAATTTAGTGAATGTTTCAAAGAAAAAAAAAAGTCCAGCTTCATATAGTATCCATATAATCAGGAAGGAAACTTCTAGCAGTTTTCTGGCAGCTCAATTTGATGAAGCCATGTAATTTCAGTTCACCTGGGGAAATGGTTATCAAGTGAAATATCTCAGTCTTGCTGTTTCTTCACTCTCTGTAATCATGCTTGGAATTGACAGCTTTCAGAGCTGTAAACGTATAGTGGCAGCACTAACAAATTGGTCATACTGCCTATCTCTGTACATGATGATGTTCTCTGGATTTGGTGAGAAGGAATTGTCTGCATTTGAAATATTCCTTCTTCACAGCTTTATTGGTAGAAGAATGCACAGAGATAGCAATAATCAGCTAGCAAATGACTTGCTTTAGTAGGGTATACATCAGGGAAATAATTTTTAGTATGTCAATTTTTTACTATTCTTCCCACTGCAAAAGCATCACATTAGTTTTGTTCCATTAATTCTGTCTACATGTTTGGTTACTTTTTCAACCAGATGAGCATTTTATTATCTGAATACAAAATCACAAACTTTCTCTAGCAACCTCTCCACATATACCTTAATGTATTCCCATTTTAAAATATTTGTTCAGGATTGTCCACACTTTTAGGTCTACAATATTGGTGTCAGGCCTACAGCCATATTCCTTTTTGGATCTTTGAACTGCCACACTTTCTTTTATTCTACTATACTATTTCTATGGTGGGAAAATGGGAGGGGGATAGTACGGAGTAAAATGCTATGTAGCCAAAATAAAATTCCTTTCTAGAATCCAAGATCATCCTTTGTCTCTACACTTCTGCACCTGACCGAAACTGGATGAGTGGAACTGCCAGCATGGCAGTGGAAGATTGGTCCATGTGATGGACTTGTGGGTGTGTGGGCAAGAGCATGAACTTTCAACTGGGTGAGGGGAAAATCAGGAAGCTCAGATTCGGCTTTCCCCCAGATGTGCCAGCATGGCTGTCTTAATACATTGGAACTTTGAGCAATATTTTGCCTTGGACTCTGATTTAATTTTGGATGCTATTTGGAATGCTGACAATTGGAGCTTCAGAGAAATCATGTATGCTGGATTTCTAGGAAGGATAGAGGGAAACAATGGATGATTCAGAAGGGCCTGAATTTTGTGGCTTAGATATTGTATGGCTCCTACTCTGGAGGCCTCTTCAAGAGGCAGAAAGAAGCTGTCAAGCATTAGATTTCTTTCTCCCACACCAGAGCTCTTTCCTCATAGCCAAAAGAAATACAGTATTTCCTTTATAGATACTTTAGCAACTTAGGATAAAATCTATGCTTTAGTAAATAAAGCAAACTGGTTGGCAGAATTTGGAGTTTGTAATCCAATATATTAAATTAAATTGGAAAATTGATTTAGAATAAGTATTGCATGAATACCGGTAGATGTTATTGCATTAGGTTTTAGTTTTACTCGTTTTTCAATGTTTCATAATGTATTCTAACATTTTCTTTAAAAAATATTAGTAACATTCAGTTTTAGGATTTCTTTTTGTTTTTACTCCCTACATTTTCTTTAATACATCTTTTCCCATCTTCACAAACAGGGCAAAAGAATTAAAAAGAAACAAAAAGAAACAAAAGGCTGTAATTATCTCCTGGTGTGATAACTTCTGAAAATATGGTTGTTTAGTTCTTGACTTGAGAATCTTTCCATAAAATTGCAAGATTATACTGGAAAGTTTTTAATGTCAAGAACTATACAAGCATATTTTCTGAAGTATTTATTATTGTTATTTTAATATTCCCGGCAACTTTTTTGATGCCTTTACTAGCACCTTGATTTGAAACAAAGGTTTGACTTCATATCACAGAAAGTTTAACATATTGCAATATGGAAGTATTGTTTAATGATTCAAGACAAAATTAAACTAAACTATTGTAGTCACTTAACATAGTTTTTGTACTTCAGCTAGTTGCCAAATAGTTTTCCAGGATACATACTAGGAGAGACTGGGTGATCCATATCAATAAAAACAAATTATGTGATATATACTCTGAATGAAATAACATGTCACATGTCTGAATTTCTGTCGTTATAATGGAACTTTATCCTTTCCCTTTCTATGGGCCCTAGTGCTCCAGTAAAACAAACAAAATGTTAAAAAGTTATGATATTTATGTAGTTACTACCTAGCACATCTAAATTATATTAAAGTAAACAAAATTCCCAAGGCATATCACAATTTTTGAGCACCCCCAATATTTTGAAATTGAAAGCTGAAAAAAATGACACACCCTAATTTTGTTCCACTTTTTTTGCAGCCCACCTTCCCAAATCTATTTTGTAATGGTCCTACTTAGAAAATAAAAATAAGTAAAAAATAATAGAAATTCTTATTTTTGCATGATTGGTGAGTTTCATCAGTAGAAGGATGAAGGTTTGTAAAAGGTAGCGGTGTGTGTGTGTTCTTGCTGATTTGGTTTAACATTTCAATAAACTTAATGAACCTATGGTAGCCTTTGGCTACTTAAAAAAAAATGTTTCCTTCTGTTCCAAACTGATCCTTGTCCCACCATACAGGCTTCATTAGAAATGCTGTGAACCCTGTGGAATTTCCAGGTAAACCTAGCGGTGGTGGGCAGGTCCCATTTGATGATACTCACTTATTAGATCTTCAAGATAGATTAGATATAACATCAGAGTTATGTATACTAAAACTATTTTGATTGATTGATTGGATTGATTCTTCATATTTCTTAACTGCCCATCTCCCCTCTTATTATAGTACAGTAAAAGAATCTTGCAACTCTGACTCTCTGACCCACTGTCTTAAACAAATGAAAGAAAGTCAAATTTGAAATGCTTTCCCAAATTCCATCCTTGCTTTGAACTCAGTTTTTTCCTAGGCGCTGCTTGAAGTGTCCAAGCATGGGTTAACTTCAGCTTGCTGCCCAAGGACTGAGTTCAAATTTTGTGTAGCCATGCCTCCTGCTCCCCACAGAGGCTCAGTTTTAAAAACTCAGTTGCCCTAAAAGGATGCATTTGGGGAGCTCCAGTCCTTGAACAGCAAGTTGTACTCTCCAAGCAGTTAATGTAGCCTTTTTTCTTATTTTTCTGTTTAGCGCATAGTGTTATGATTTTTTATTTTTCCTCTGGATGAAAGTTCCCTCCTAATTAAAGCGCGGAACAGGTGCTTGGACCATGGCTGCCAGGATAGGGCGTCCTTCAGAGACAAATCCAGACAGTAGGGGAACCGCAGGTCCTTTTGAGGTTTTTTTTCCAACCACTCCTTTCGCAGACCCAAGTGACTGTCACCGATCGCCTCCCATCGGGGATCGGCTACAGCTTTATGCCGACTAATAGGAGGAGACAACGATGGATGCTTGGGTACTGAACACCATCTGTCACTGCCTCACCTTAGACTTCCTTTCCCTCTCCCCTCGGTCCTTCATTCGTTGCCCCATCCCAAAATCGACTCACAAGCAGCAAATGATGCTGGCGGAGATCCAGCAATTACTGGACATAGCGGCCATAGTGCAAGTTCCCTGGGGTCAAGAAGGCAGGGGATTCTACTCGACCCTCTTTCTGGTTCCCAAGCCTCGGGAGGGGTGAGAGCCATACTGGACCTCAAGAAACTCAACATCCACATAGTGTACAAGCGCTTCAAGATGCAATCGCTCCAGACCATCTTGGGTTGCATCAGGCAGGGCAACTTCCTGACTTCAATCGACCTGAAGGAAGCGTACCTGCATGTCCCCATTCATCCAGCGCATCGCAGGTTCCTAAGGTTCCAGTTTGCAAATCAGCATTACCAATACAAGGCTCTTCCCTTTGACCTATCATCAGCCCCCAGGATTTTCACCAAACTCCTGACTGCTGTCACTGCACATCTCAGGACTCGTCCAGTGAGGATTTTTTGTTACCTGGATGACATCCTGTTAATGTTGGCATCCAGACAGAGGGCATGCCAGGATCTCAATGCCACCATCCACGCACTACAGCAACACGGGTTCTCCATCAATCTGGAGAAGAGCCATTTGGAGCCTACCTCCAGGATTCAACACCTGGGCACTGTGATTGACTCCAGAACCTGCAGGGTTTTCCTCACGCAGGAGTGAAGGGACAGCATCACATCCCTCATACGCCAGATCAGGAAATCCAGGTCAGCACTCTAGTGACTATCTCAGCTGCTGGGGAAGCTGATCTCGTGCATCGCTGTAGTCCCATGAGCGCGGCTGCATGCACGGGAACTTCAGTGGTTCCTTCTCCCCATACAGCGACGCAAAGCCAGCAACTCTAAGAGAGTGGTTACCATTCCTCCAAGAGTGGTTCGGTCGCTCGGGTGGTGGCAATCCTTGGCACTAGCGAAAGAGTTCTTCTTCAAGGAACCAGAGTGCCTGGTCATAATAGATGCCAGTTTTTATGGCTGGGGCGCCCATCCACAGACTCATGTGACACAGGGCAGGTGGTCGCAGGTGGAGCTCACCCACAACATAAACTGGATGGAGCTCAGAGCTGCCAGACTTGCCCTGCACTCCTTCCGTCGATTCATCGAGGGCCATCATGTGCTCATTCTGATGGACAACATCGCTACCAAGGCTTACGTCAATCATCAGAGTGGCACTCGATCAATTGCCCTGATGTCGGATGGGCGGAATGCCACCTTGAGTCCTTGAGGGCAGACCACATCTCTGGGGAAGACAATGTGACAGCGGACTGGCTGAGCAGAATGACCGTCAGCAACTCAAGAGTTCCAACAGCTGACACAGAGATTCGGTCTCCCGCTTCTAGACCTGTTTGCCAACCCTGAGAACACTCAGCCCCCCTCCCCCTGGTTCATTTCAAGGTTCCAATGCCCCGACGCAGAAGGGACAGATGCTCTTTGGTGCTGTTGGCCCCTGGGACTGTTATACGCGTTCCGGCTCCTCCCACTGATACCTCAGATGATCAGGAAGAGCCTGCTGGAGGGGGCCGAGGTACTGCTCATCGCTCTGCACTGGCCAAGGATGTCCTGAGGGATTTTTCTTATCATCTCCTCCTTTCCCTCCTGGCTCCCAGTTTCCCTCAGTCTCTTCATCCAATCAGTTGGCTCCAAATGAGATTTGAGCATTTAATTCCTTTCTTGAATAATTGGATACTGGCAAATAATCTGAATTGTAAATTTGGCTAATTGGATATTTGAAAATAATAAAAGACTTACGAGCGTTGTGAAGCTCTGATTGGAAGGCTTGAGCTCCTGGATGTCTGAGGCGCGCATTAGCGGCTCTGCAGCCTCCGGGGGGGTCATTCCCATCGCGCTCAGCGGAGACCGCCTGGAGCAAGGCGCATACTTCAAAGCAACACCTGCATCTGGCAGCGATCTCAGTGCTGCTGCTTCGCTCATGGGGCTCCTCTGGTTCATTCGACTAGCACAGCAGATCGAAGGTGCTGCCGCTTTTTTTCCGTCAGAAAGTGTTCTGAGCCTTGGAAAGGAGACCCCAGGCATAGAAGATGCAGTACATGCCCAAGCCAGCAGATCAGGGCCTTTGAGCACTGGCATACGAGGGTTGGAGGACCCAGGCTCACCGCGAGGGTAGCCCCCTCAGAGCCTTTAGCACACAGGCCAAGGCTTGCTCCATGTGGTGTGGTGGCCATTTTGAGCCATCAAAATTGACAGCGGCCTAACACAGGCCTTCTCCACGCCACCTCAGGCCTCTTCAATCACCTCTGCCAGCAGATCAGGGCCAGACATCTACAGTTCCCGGCCCACGTTCCTGAAAACATAAAGTGTCGTGAGTAAAGTATGGCCTCTGCTAATCCTACCCAAGTAGAGGAGGCCCGGGGTGGGCTCAGGCCCAGGGCTGCGGCCTCCAAGCCCACAGCTGAACAATGCCCTTCCAGGGCCATTGCCAAAGATGAGTCACGCAAGCAGAAGGCCTTGGAGAAGCAGGTGGCCAAGACAGAAAAACTTGCCCAGGCCTGCAGACCTGAATCCCCGACCAGGTCAAGATCACCTATAGAGTCAAGATCCCTGGCTTCAGGTTCCCCTGTCAGGGGATTCATCCCCTCATCCCCCTCGATTTCTCCTACCAGGAACCAGAGGGAGGTGGCATCCCCTTCCCCCTCCATTTCCCCTACCTTCCTACGGGTAAGGGCTGGAGGATCCAGGTGAGGGAGGATCTAGGGACTTCCTTCCTCCTGTCCAACTAGCTCCCAGAGAACCTTCCTTACGTGATCTTTCAGTGAACGAACTAGATGAACTAGACCTTCTTCCCGATAGTGTCAGGAGACTGATATCTCTGGCAATTCAGAAGGGCATTTCTTCTGGCATGGCTCAGAAGGGTAACGCTCATGGGGACCATAGACCTTCATCAGAGACCAGACAGAGACCTTCTCTTTCTACCAGACAGGACAGTGCTAGACCCCTCTTCCCCATCAGTTGTTAGCGAGGGTTCCATCTTGGGTGAGGGGGCTCATCCAGACCTAGGGGTCTCGGAAGATGAAGTTTCTGGCCCCCCTGAGGCCCCGGCCTTTCCCGGTCTTTTTCCACCTCAGGCCTTTAAATCAATGCTGCATAAGGCCAAAAAGACCACTCAAATTGGTACGGGGGCTCCTCCAGTTTCCCAACACAGGGACCCTAATCTGGCCATGTTCATCAACCCCAATACATATAAGGAGGAGGTGCCAGCCCCTCCCCTCTTTCCTGAAGTTGTGCAAAACCATTGGGAAAAACCATCTTCTCTGCCCAACCCTGGGAGGAATGACAAAAGGATATTATAAGGTATTATAACATGGAGCAGGCCTTTGCCAAGGCCTTACAACTTCCAACAGTAGATGTTCCTGTCGTGTTGCTGGCCAATGCCTCCACTGTGGTTTCTGGAGATGTGGCAGATAAGCTGAAGCCAGAAGACAAGCAGGCGGAGTTCACACTGTGTAAAAATTTCAATGCTTCTGCCTGGGCCATTAAAGCGGCCGCGGCAATGTCATACTTCAATCATATGACAGTCATGTGGCTTCGTCAGGTACGGGATCGTATTCCGATCCAGGATGAGCATCTCCATCAAGACCTCACAAAGATTATATCTGCCACTCAGTTCTCCGCTGACGCTACCCTAGATTCCATTAAGTTTGCGTCCAGAGTCCTGTCAACCTCTGTGATGGCCAGGAGGCTCCTACGGCTGTGCAACTGGCAAATGGACAAGAAGTCCAAATGGAATCTAGCAGCAGCTGCTTTCTCAGGCCCCAATCTCTTCGGGGCATCCCTCGACCTGATTCTAGTGGAGAACAGGGATAAGAAGAAGGTCCTTCCACTAATAACAAAAAGATGGATAACCGTTCTTCCTTCCGTAGGCCTTCCTCCTCTTTCAGGGGTCCCGATCAGGCTTATCGTCAGCACAGGTATACGCCATATAGATATGACAGGCAAAACCAATGGCCTTTCTATCAGGACAGGAATAGATACGAGTCACAATCCAAGAGGCCCTTTCGCGGGGTGGGTGGGGGGTGGCCGTCCCTTCCACAGAGGGAAGTGACTTGAACCCGAGCCTTCCCATAGGTGGCCGCCTGGCATCCTTCATGGACCAGTGGGACCAGGTAACCTCGGATACTTGGGTCAGATTGACAGTCAGGGAGGGTCTCCGGCTGGAATTCCTATCTCCTCCCCCAATGCTCTTTCGGATATTCCCACTTTCCAGGGACCTGGAAAAGCGATGCCTGATGCTCCTAGCAATCCAACATCTGCTGGACATCCAGCCAATTCCCGAGGAGGAACGGGGACTAGGGTTCTACTCGAACCTATTTGTGGTCCCAAAAAGCTCCGGGAGATGGAGAGCAATCTTGGACTTGAAATGCCTGAATTCCTACCTGGTGTACAGGAGTTTCAAGATGTTGTCCCTGAAGTACATGCTGCTGGGGATCCAGCAGGGGGACTTCATGGCAACAATATCCCTGTCCTTGAACCGAGGGCCATATACCAATTCGGCAATCCCATTGCAAATTTCTACGATTCTCATATGGGGAGAGACACTTCCAATATAGGGCCCTTCCATTTGGTCTAGCCTCAGCTCCCAGCACATTCACAAAAATCCTGGCGGCGATGGCGGCTCACCTGCACTCTCGTCTGGTGAGACTCCATTGTTACCTGGATGACGTGCTCATCCTAGCCCAGTTCTGCACCCAGGCAGTTTCGGATCTCCAGTTCACCATCAGAACGTTGCAATCCCTGGGGTTCTCCATTAACTTTCCCAAGTGCCTCCTCTCCCCCTCAACGAAGATCTTGCACTTAGGCACAGTGATAGACTCCACCACGAGCCTAGTTCGTATGTCACCAGAATGGCTCTCAAATCTACAGACACTAGCATGGCACGTCCGCACAAGTTGGTCAGCTTCCATACTGACATTAGCTCAACTGCTGGGTCCTGCATAGGGATTGTCCCTTGGGTCCAGGACACTCCAGTGGGCTCTCATACCATACCAATGCCGACGGATGAGCAATTCCACAATTCCCATCCGCCTCTCTCCAGTGCTCTGCTGGTCCCTGAAGTGGTGGTTATCCCCGTCCTTGAACCGAGGGCCAAATTCTGGGAGCTGGACCACGTCTCCATCACAACGGATGCCAGTCTGTTCAGCTGGGGGGCGGTGATGGGGTCCAGCCTGGCGCAGGGTCGTTGGTCACAATCTGAGCTGCGCCACAATATAAACTGGCTGGAGTTGAAGGCGGCACGTCTAGTGCTATTGCATTTTCAGGACTCCATTCGCAATAGGCATGTCCTCCTATTGACGCACAATGTGGCAGCCAAGGCCCACATAAACCGACAAGGGGGGACTCATTCCAGGGGCCTACGGCTGGAGGCACCCAAACTGGGACTGTGGGCAGAGAGGAACCTGTCATCCATCCTCTCGGAACACATCTCGGGTATGGCCAATCACCAAGCGGACTGGCTAAGCCGAGCCACGATAGATCATGGCGAATGGCAGCTGGATCTAGCAATTTTCCACAGAATCTGCCTCTGCTTTGGCAATCCACAGGTGGACTTGTTCGCCAGCCCGAGCAATGCCCAGCTTTCTCGTTTGTATTCCCACTTTCTGGCACGCAATGCGGAGGGGATGGACGCTCTCTGGAGCCCATGGCCTCCCGGCCTTCTCTATGGCTTTCCTCCCATTCCCCTAATCCAGGGGACCCTGAGAAAGATAGTGCTAGAGGGCCCCCATGTCATTCTGGTAGCTCCTTTCTGGCTGAGATGGCCCTGGTTTGCCGATCTGATCCAGCTGTCCCTGTCTCCCCCCAGGAGGAAATCGCCTTATGCCAGGGGGTCCTGATCCACCCGGAGCCCCAGTGGCTCCAGCTGACCACCTGGCACTTGAGCGGCTCCTCCTGAGGGAGGCAAACCTCTCAGTGAAGGTCATATCCACAATTGAAGCTGCCACACAACCTTCCACTACTCGAATCTACAACTCAACATGGTTGGCATTTGTGTCCTGGTGCAAGCAGTCTCAGATCTCTCCAACTTCAGCTTCCATTGCCCAGGTACTCGATTTCCTGCAACACGGTCTAGACCATGGGCTGTCTCATAGTACCTTGTGGAGACAGACGGCTGCCCTCTCCTCGGTCCTAGCAGGGGTGGGATCTGGTTTAGCACAGGCACCCTTAATTAAGTGATTTCTGAAAGGGGCAGGAAACCTATGTCCCCCTCCAGTTCACAGGTTTCCGTCGTGGGACCTTTCCCTAGTGCTTAGGGCCCTCACGGGCGCTCCCTTTAAACCTCTGAGGATGGTCCATCTTAGGTTCCTCACCTTAAAAGTCATATTCTTGGTGGCGGTCACGTCCGCCAGATGCATTTCCGAATTGGGCGCCTTGTCGTTCAAGGATGATCTGTGTCAGTTCCATCAGGACAGGGTGGTCCTGAGGCTTGACCTCACCTTCCTCCTGAAGGTGAATACCCTTTTCCACAGATCCCAGAAAGTTGTCCTTCCCAATTTCTGCCCCTCTCCGTCCCATGAGAAGGAGGTCCTCTGGCATCGTTTAGATGTACGCCGTGTCCTACGCATCTGTCTCAGGCGTACGCCCTCGTTTAGGCGATCAGAGGCCCTGTTCCTGTCTTTTCAGGAAAGGTCATTGAGGGTTAGGGTATCCTCGGCCACCATTGGCAGGTGGGTGAGGCAGGCCATCCAGGAGGCATACCAGGCCAGCCAACAGGTGGCTCCTCAAGGCATCACAGCCCATTCACCAGGAGTGCGGCCACCACGGCTGCCTGGGCCACTAGGGCTCCTCTGGAAGATATCTGTTGGGCGGCCACCTGGGGCCTCCCCCTTCCCCCTTTATTCGGCACTACCGGCTTGATCGGTTTGCCTTGGCGGACGCAGCTTTTGGCCACAGAGTGCTTCAGCAAGTGCTGACCTCCCGTCCCCCAGGATCTTCTTCCTGCCCGGGGACCTAGCTTGGATATGTCCCGGTTGTAGTCCCTCCCACCGGAGCTAAAGGAGAAAGAATGTTGGTCTTACCTGAACGTCTGCTCTCTGTAGCACAGGTGGGAGGGACTACATTCCCACCCTAGTTAGTTAGCAAGGGGTTGGGGCGGTTGGACTTGGGTGTGTTCTCTTACCTTTCCTTTGTTCTGTTGCTCTTGTTGGATTGTTCGTTTTTTTACATAAAGTGATCAGATATCCATTCGACCTCATGAAACTGGGAGCCAGGAGGGAAAGGAGGAGGTGATAAGAAAAATCCCTCAGTCTTTGGACCAATCAGGCTGTCACAAACCCGGTGGTAATCTCTCCCACCTATGCTACAGAGAACAGATGTTCAGGTAAGACCAATGTTCTTTCTCTGACAAGGTCATCCACACCATTCAGGCGTCCAGGAAACCTTCTACTGTGCAGATCTGTGATGTGACATGGACCAGTTTTTCATCCTGGTGTCACTCCCATCACATCATCGCCACAACTGCGACAATTCCACAAATCCTAGATTTTCTCCAGGATGGCTTGGACAAGGACCTTGAGCCAACACACTTCGGAGGCAGACAGCAGCTCTGGCCACCATCTTGTCCAGAGATGATTCTCAACCACTCAGCAGACACCCAAAAGTTCGCAGCTTCCTGAAGGATGCTACCAACTTACGCCCTCCGATGGTGCACCGTTACCCAACTTGGGACTTGTCAATTGTCTTGCAGACCCTAACATCACTGCCATTCGAACCTATTCGCTCGGCTAGTCTACGGCATTTGTCACTCAAAACTGTGTAGCCTCGTAGCCATTACCTCTGCGTGCAGAATCTCGGAGCTGGCTGTGCTCTCCGTGAGGGAGGACCGTTGTATTATACATTCGGACAGGGTCATTCTGAGATTGGATCCAGCCTTTTTACCAAAAATTAACAGCTTATTCCACAGGACGCAGGAGGTGATCCTACCCGACTTTTGCCAGCACCCTAGCCATCCCAGGGAGTGTGTCTGGCACAAACTGGATGTGTGCCACGTTGTGCAAGTGTACAAAAAGAGGATGGCCTCCTTTCGCAGGTCGGAATCATTCTTCATTTCATTCCAGCCCACTTCAATGGGCAGGAAAGTGTCATATTCCACACCATAGGTAGCTGGCTGCGCACATGCATCAAGTTGATCTACGAACAACAAGCCAGGCCTGTTCCTCCTCGTATAACAGAACACTCCTCGAGGAGCACCACGATGACGGCTGCCTGGGCCACTCAAGCACCTATTGAGGAGATCTGTTGGGTAGCTACTTGGTCCTTGCCATCTCCATTCATTTGAAATTACAGACTGGACTCCTTTGCCTCGGCTGAGGCTTCATTTGGAAGGAGGGTCTTACAGCAGGTCCTTGCAGCCCCTGCTAACCAGGACATTCCTTCTTCCCACCCTGGGACCACATAGCTTGGGTATGTCCCATGCTTGGACACTCCAAATAGCACCTAGGAGAATGACTGTTGGCTTACCTGAATGGTAATTCTCTAGGCGCTGCAGGAGTGTCCAACCCCGCCCTGGGGTTTCTCGTGAGGGTGCATGACTTAGCATCTATATGACACGGACGTTTCCATACAGCAACCTTTGGATCAGATACCTTCGTTTTTAAAGCTGAGCCTCTATGGGGAGCAGGAGGCGTGGCTAAACAAAATTTGAACTCAGTCCTTGGGCAGCAAGCTGAAGTTAACCCATGCTTGGACATTCCTGCAGCGCCTAGAAAACGACCATTCAGGTAAGCCAACGGTCATTCTTTTATCTGACTGTTTCCTTACCTATGCCTCTTCTTATACGAAGAAATAGTTTGCAGCTTGCAACTACAAAATGTCCATGACTAAGTTAGAGAGTTATTAAGTGAGTTGCCCCACATTTTATAAACCTTTTTGTCACAGTTGTTAAGAGAATCATTGCAATTGTTAAGTGAATCCTGCAGTTAAGCGAATCTGGCTTCTCCTGTTGACTTTGCTTGTTGGAAACCAGCTGAGAAGGTTACAGATGGTGATCACATGAACCTGGAACAATGGAACCCTCATAAATACTTTCCAGTTTCCAAAGACTTGAATTTTGATCACATAATCATGGGGATGCCACAATGGTTGTAACTGTGGAAAACAGTAATAATTCATATTTTTGCAGTGTAACTTTGAATAAACAATAAATGAATGGTTGTAAGTTGAGGATTACCCATACTTTAATGTTATACTCAAAGCCCATTAGATCAAGTAGAAATAATATTTAATATAATGAGTTTTCATTTGGCTTAAATGCATTTATTGGACAACTATAGTACACTGTACATTCTGCTAAAGAAAGCATAATAGGCATGGTATAGTTTGGGTTATTGTATTAGTTACGTTATTATACGGTTGTGAAACCTGGCCAATAAAAATTGCCCATCAACACAAACTGGACTTATTTCAAAACCGTTGCTTGCGTAGACTTACGAAAATCAAGTACTCTGAAAGAATATCCAATGCTGAGATCCGCCGAAGATGTGATATCAATGAAAATGTATCTGCCATTATAGAACTTAGACGCTGGCGCTGGCTAGGCCATACATTGAGAATGCCAGAAAATCGAATCCCAAAAATTTCCCTGCTTGCAGAGCCTGGTCCGACCTGGAAATGGCCAAAAGGAGGTGTTCATCTAACCACTCTGCGTCACTTCAAACGGAAAGCCGAAGATATAGTCATGCGCCCATTCAATCTTAGCCGTAAATCATATAATAGCGACTGGCTACACCACCTGACAATCCTAGCCCAGGACCGAAAACAGTGGCGCCAAATTTCCATGGAAGTCGCCTATACCCACGATGGGTGAAGAGGCGTCAAGTACAAGTACAAGTATTAGTTTAAAAAAATTCTTTGCTGCTAGTAAGAATTTCAGGTGTGGACATAAACATATATAGAATGTATAATTATAATTTTATAAATTTATTGACATTAGTAGCATACCTGTTAAAAGCATGGCACTTTTTGCCTAATGTGCAATTAATTATTTTCTTTAAATGTTTTGTGAATTATTTATGAAGTTGGTGACTCATTAGGACTTTTGAATATTAATGTTGTACAAAATGTTGCCAATTTCTCATAATTTTTATCCTGAGAACTCAGGTTTGAAAAATCCTGCAAAAAACAAGGTGAGTGGATTTCACATTTGGTTGTTCTAAATCAGATTGTTTGGACTGTTCTTAACAAGTTCACACTATAAGAGAAATAGAATAATTCTCCCAGTTTTTAGATTGAATACAAAATCTATTGCAGAAGTAGAACCTCAATAATCTTTAAAGACCTAGTAGAATTTACGTTGGATCAGTACTGTGGTCTACCTATAGTAGAGACATGCTTACTTAAAAGACATGGATTCACCATAAGTAAATCAAACTTCCTGCTACAGGGATTTAATTTGAACAGGATTTGACTTCAACCATCTCCTTTGTTTCCTCCCACAACTCCCATTCTTTATTTATTATAGTGGGGGATTACTCTTAAATGAAAGACTGAGTTAGAATGTTGGAATGCCCTAGTGTGCCCAACATTCTTTTTGATCAATGGCATCTGTATTCTTCTTGCTTTATGTTGACAGCAGCTCTTGAATCTCCTTAATAAAACACCATTGTGCTTTGCTTAAAAAGGAACAGGCAGGAAAGTATTGATTTCACAATCTGCCTGTATTGGCTCAGTTAAGTAGTGGATGAACAAAAGGAATCTGATACCTGAGAAATGTAATCCCCTGTTCTCAACAAATATTTCCCATATTTAGTGAGTGGTGGGTCTGACAGCTTAACTATTTTAAAGTGACACATTGACTGTTCATGCCTTTCCAAATGCCAACACTTTGACATGGAAGTGATTTTGAATAGATTACTGTACTTCTGCTTTTGCATTGGGATTGGGATTGTTGGCAGGCCGCTGTACTCTTACTGTGTGTAGAACTGCAGGCTTGAAGCATTAAAATATTGGTTGAAAAAGGCTCTGTGACCTTATCCAAAGTTTTTCAAAGTACAATTTTTTAAACTCGGTAAATTATTTTGCTATTAAATAGCTACATCTTCTATCAAATGTTAATGTATAATATCATTGGCTGAAATGTGGGCTAATATGAAATTTAAGTGTCCATACTGGAAGGAACACAATCTCCTTTGACAAAATAGGAGCACTAATAGGAAACAGGATTTTGAAATTAAATAAAAGACTCGTGAAAGTCCATGTTTTGAATATATTTTATTACATATTTTGAATCAAGGTTAAATGGATTCAAATTACATAGAAATCTTCCATTTACCACTTGAAGATGAGGTGTGTAAAATTTGAAAAAGAAAACAAGATGGTTTCAATCTGGATGATGCAATAAAATGTAAAGCCTGAAACACTTTTGTATTTCCACGTGTGGTCGTCCAAACTTGCTTCTCAATTATTACTGAGTTTGCTTAAGTATTATTTTTCAATATGAATGTATATATGATGGAATGTATATCCAGGCGAGTAGTGGTGGGTATCCTGGCAGAAGCACTGCAATTCCCATCGAGGAAGCACTATATTCCAAAAGCCCAAATTAAGAGACTATTCAGTCCTGAGTTGAATGGAAGAAGAAGGAAGAGGTTCAGGGTAGCCACATTTTAGAATCTCAGTATATGGCTAGGTTAGAAGGTTATTGCTTTAGCTTGGCAAGATTCTTCTATGTATGCAAATAAAGAATTGGACATGTCGAATTCACTTTGTTGTCTTTGGACTTGGCCTTGACTGTGTGGGATCTAGGGCTGCATAATACTGTAAGCTTGACAGGGAAATTGTTGGAGAGAGAGGTTAAAAATAGTCCAGTCACATATGTCATGCATGTAAAAAAGAGGCAGGGCTTCAATCACATGTTCATGGTCACCATCTTGACTTTTTGGACCCCTGTTGACATCCATTGAGTTGCTGCTCCATTCCAAAATTATCAAAAAATGTAATCTTTTAATTGGAAAATAACTACTCAATTTCATTTAAAATATAAAAGTAAGTTAAATTTGGCCCTAATTAATTCTAATAAGATAGTTTGCTGAAGTTCAAAATATTATTGTGATGAGCTGTCCACACTCCATAAATTTTATGTTTATAATTTTTAAAGGTATAACTAACCCAAATTCACAAAATTATACAAATGTGCAAAACTTCTATTGTTATTTATTTTCCTGTTTTCCCCCTTTCTAATAATAAATTGTTGTTTCAAACTCTCATATTTACTATAAAGATTACAAAAAGATTACAAAAGATTACAAAAAAGTAAAAGTTTACAAAAAAAGTGTTTGATTTGATCTGACTGTGATGAGCTGTGATTGTATAGTATAGTCATTTCTGGATAAAACAAGAGCCATTTCTATCTTCTTAATGTGTACCAGTTCTCTAGATGTGAACAATTTTGTTTCAATTCTTCACTATAGCCTTGAGTTAGAAGACTTTGGATAATTATAACTTGTATGGTTTTAGAAGTAAACCTGTGGTTTTTGTAATCTTTAGACTATCATCTAGACTGGTCTATTCTGGTTTAGTCAAAATTCCAATAGGTATTGGGTCAAGGTTGTAGGAATAAAAATAATGTTTGTGAATAAGTCTTCCAATGCTATGTTTTTCAAAGCAACATTTGTTCTTTGACATCCAATACTGTAGGCAGATTCTCCTGGATTGAAAGGCAGTTTTACTTTTGTTTTTCTTTTCACAATCTTCGCTCTCCTCTCCTTTTTTAAAAATATCAAGACCAGACCAAGGAAGTTTCCTTTGGGCCACTCCTTCTTTATTATTTTCTTCTCCATAGGGAGGAAGCAACGGTTTGAAAGGATGACGATAGTGGAGCCTCGTCCTTGATTTTCTGGGATATCTGGGAGCAGTAGAATTTTCAAGTAGAATTTGAAATCAGGAAACCACATAAAGGCACTCAAAAATCAGGATTTTAAATTCCCTCTTGAAAAGTACACTTCCCATGCTTTTTTGGAAGGAGAGAATTCTACTATCCCTGAGTTCTTTCGGGTAGTGATAAATCACAACTCTCAGTAGGAATGTTGTTAATAGTTTAGTACCTTTTGAAAGACCATAATTATTGAATGTACAATTTTAGCAACACTAATCTGTTGCAATGATTTAAATCGAGTGTCAAATTCAAGGCCCGTAGGCTGGATCTGGCCCATGGGGTGCTTAGATCTGGCCTGTATGGCCAATCTGGCAACAGCGATGGCCTCTGCCAGTGAAAATGGAGCTGAGCTCCATTTTCATTGGCAGAGAGTTGCAGGAGGCCATTGTATCCAAAAATATAACTTGCGAAGGCGTGATCCTCCCAAGTTCTGTTTTTGCTAGCACAGGATTTCAGGAAGCTGTCACAGCCGAAAATGCAGCTTGGAATCCTCTTTTCACTGGCAGAGCACTTGGACCATCACAGGCGCCCCCAACATGAGTGATGTTGAGCTGGCCACTCCCACACTGGCCACCCCCACGCTGGTCCTTTGGGGTCAAACACAATACTAATGCGTCCCTGAATGAAATCAAGTTTGACACCCCTTGGGTGTCAAATCCACATTGGATTTATTTAGATAAATCCAATGTGAACTGAATCTTTATTCTAGGCTTGGTGATTATTGAAATTTTACTCCAATGAACATTAGTGGTGATGTGACCATACATTGATTTTATTGCCTACCTGACCTTCTACTTTTCATGCTTAATAATAATGGTAGGTATGTTGATAGGTTGGTAGGATGGTGGGAAGAGAGGGAAGGGAAGGAACAAAAGATCTAATGGTTAGTTCTTTTGTTTATACTTTCCCAAATGTACTTTTACAACAGTTCCCATCATCTCCAACTTACATACGTAATGTCTGAGGATTGTGGAATTTGGAAATATTAATATCTTTAAGATGTATGATTATAATAGATTGGGTTAAGCAAAATCATTTTTTTTAAAGCAGCCCAAGGAATAAGTAACAAGAAACCTAAAAGTAATCTTATGTTACTAAAAGAAAACACAGACAGCAGAAAAATAAAGTTTCAAGTCTAATGCTACTGAAGCCATAGAATGGAAGATAAAGTTTTGGAAGGTATAATTTCAGATTTTGAGGGGGAAAACTTCACTGTCCAATTCAGTGTTTTGATTTTGGATGTCATTTGAACTGCAAATAAAAGGCAGTGCGTTTTGTAAATGGTACAATTAAACATAAAAAATTAAGTATAAATCAAGTGTAAATTCATTTAGTCCATGAACACTTAGGTTGGAGTTGTATATTGAAGCCTTGCAGCTTTAACTCTTCTCAACGTATTTCATTTCAAATCTAGCAGCAAGTGACCTTTATCCAGACAGCAGAGAAGGACCTGAAATTGTGCTAGGATGTATGCTAAAATCTGTCTTTTGGCTAGTCTAGGAAAATGAGGCAATCAAAATAATTTATGTATTGGATATAGTTCAGAAAGGCCATTTATATAACTCCAATTCTGTTCATGGCCATCAAGTTTATGTCTTCTGTTTCTCTTGCTAATATTAGATATTAACTGCTAATAGTATTTAAAAGCTTTTGTATTAGCAGACAAAGGGGAAAAGAGAAACAGGTAACCTCCCAATTTCTTTTCTAGGTCCCAATTATTTAGTTGGTGGCGCTTGTATTATCTGCTAGCCAACTTTGGGACTAAAAGGAAATGTTAATATTTAATTTAGAAGCTATTTCTATCTTGGCATCTCAACTCTGCACTAAGCCAAAGGCAGCCAAATTACTGTATCGTTTAGAATGTATGAACCCAAAACCATGGTCAAGTAAACCATGATTTCATATAGTGTATTATATAAATACTTATTCACACAGCAGTCCAAGTCATAATTGCATTTTATTCGGTTTAGGCATAGCATTTTATAAAACTATTATTTTGTTTATAAATCATAGCTTTTAATTGTGGTTACCCAGCCAATTGTATTCAATAAGCTATGATTGAGAAACTTATGGTTATAAATTTTACCTATGAGTAAGTAACACCAAAGAAAAGCACGAAAAGGCTTTTGATGGAACCAAATTGCAATATGGGTTAATATCTCAATAGTAAATAATTACCTTTTTCCTGAATCGCTTAGAAACTTCATGGATCTCTTCCACTGTCTCATCTATGCCCCCTCCTGTCACCACCCAAAATCCACTGGACCATTGGCTATCCAATGCAAGAACGGCATTGCGTATATTTTTTATACATGTTGGACTTATCAACAAAATGGACATATGAACAGCCTCTCAGAATGTAACCCATTTGTAAGTACCATTTCTCGCCCAAAATATGACCTGCCAAAAACAAGCCCTAGCCCGATTTTCACACATGAACCTAATATAAGCCCTACCCCCAAAATAAGTCCTAGTTAACACCTGCCCACCATCTGGCTGTATGAAGTGAGGTGAGGCACAGGCATAAAAATCAAACTAGGACGTGGGTGGGGGGTTGAGTTGCCCATACGCCCCACATCCGCTTACCTTAAGACTGCCGTAGCCAGGCCTTCCCAACATCTGTCGCAATGCTGCCCAACTTCTGCAGCCACTTGTGGCCAGACACCATGTGATGCATCGCTTGCATCAGGACACTGCATGGCTTGTCACACCAGTGCCACAGCTTGTGGCAGAATGCTGCAAGGCTCATCATGCCAGTGCCACTCCTCATGGCCAGATGCCATGTGGTGCATCGTGCTGGTGCCTCTGCTTGCGGCAGGATGGCTTAAGACTCATTGCACTGGTGCCGCCGCTCACGTATGCAACAGCACAACATGCCATGCAATCTCCAGCCGTGAGCAGCAGCACTGGCACAATGAGGCATATGGTTCCCTGCCGCAGTGGCAATGGCATGACGAGGCACACAGTGTCCTACCATGAGCTGTGTCACTGGTGCGACAAGCCAGACAAGCCACTGTCTGGCCTGGAGCAGTCATGAGCGGAATGTCTGCAGAAGAAGTCAGGCAGTGGCGTGACAGGTGTTATAGCATGGGAGGCATGACTGTGGTAGTACTAAGTTAAGCAGATAAGATATCTCCTGAAAATGAGATTTAGTGCTTATTTTGGGGCCAAAAAAAAAAATAAGACTGGGTCGAAGACTCACTATGATTTAGTTTAATTATAGTACCCCAGTTTTTTGTGCTTCTCAGTGTTGTCCTTTTTGTACAGAATCTCAAATCATTTTGACTCTGTTTTTAATCATCATCATCATCATCATCATCATCATCATCAAAAATCGAGTTAAAAAGGTAAAGAATTGAACATCACCTGGAAAGGACCAATTACATGGTTTCTGGCTCAAATATCTGACCAGTTTACATGCAATATTGGCCAGGCAACTGAATGAAATTTTACAAAAGGGCCAAATTGATGAATGGTTGACAACTGGAAAAACATACTTGATTCAGAAAGATGCAACTAAAGGAACAACACCTGAAAACTACAGACCAATAACATGCTTGCCAACAACCTTCAAATTACTCACAGGCATTATTGCAGATAACATGATGGATTATTTGGAAACAAACAACATCTTGCCAGTAGAGCAAAAAGGCAACAAAAGAAGGAGCAGGGGCACAAAAGATCAGCTTCTAATTGATAAAATGATATTAGAAAATTGTAAGAACAGAAAAACGAACTTGAATATGGTCTGGATTGATTACAAAAAGGCATTTGACTCACTGCCACATAGTTGGATCATAAAATGCTTAGAAACAACTGGCATTAGCAAAAATATTACATCCTTTACTGAAAAGGCGATGAAACAATGGAGAACTGAATTGGCAGTAGGGAATGAGATCTACGGAATGGTTAATATCAAGCGAGGAATTTTCCAGGGTGATTCACTTTCACCTCTTCTCTTCATCATCGCAATGATCCCACTATCAGTAATCTTAAAAAAAAAAATTAGGCTACCAAACAGCCAAAGAAGCTGAAAAAATTTCGCATTTACTATATATGGATGATTTGAAACTCTATGGAAAGTCAGAAATAGAAATCCAATCATTGACAAACACAGTCCGAGTATTCAGCACCGATATTTCAATGCAGTTTGGCATGGAAAAATGCGCCACTGTATCCATAAAAAGGGGCAAAATCACTGCATGTGAGGGAATTGAAATGCCCAATGGCCAACTAATTAAATGCAACGAAAATGAAGCCTACAAATACTTAGGCATTCTGCAGTTGGATAACATCAAGCATGGAGAAGTAAAAACTATTGTCAGGCGAGAGTACACCAACAGAGTTAGGAAAATTTTGAAATCTAAATTGAATGGTGGAAATACAATCAAGGCCATAAATACCTGGGCAATACCAGTTATAAGATACACAGCTGGTATAGTTAACTGGACACAAGCTGATTTGGACATTTTGGACCGAAAAACCAGGAAACTAATGACAATGCACTACAGTTTACATCCACGTGGTGATACTGATAGATTATACCTGCCCCGAAAATCAGGTGGCAGAGGATTATTACAAGTGAAGCAAACAGTTGAAGAATAAAAACATGCACTGGCTGATTATTTAAAAGAAAGTCAAGAAGATATATTAATCGAAGTAAAGAACAAAAATCTACTGAAGGCCCAACAGACGAAACAAGAATACAGAAAAGATGTGATAAAATCAAGAATGGAGAGTTGGCAGAACAAAGCACTGCATGGCCAATTTCTGGAACAAATAAAAGATAAAGTGGACAGTGAACAAACTTGGTTATGGTTAACAACAGGTACATTAAAGAAAGAAACAGAGTCACTAATCCTGGCTGTGCAAGAACAAGCTATCCGCACAAATGCCATTAAGGCCAAAATCGAAAAATCCTTTGATGATGCCAAATGCAGACTTTTCAAAGAAGCTGATGAAACTGTTGATCACATCCTCAGCTGCTGTAAAAAAATTGCGCAGACTGATTATAAATTGCGGCACAATTCAGTAGCACAAATGATCCATTGGAATTTCTGCAAAAATTATAATATTAAAACAGCAACAAACTGGTGGGAACATCAGCCTGAAAAAGTCACCGAAAATCAGATGGTCAAGATCTTGTGGGATTTCCGTATACAAACAGACAAAATACTGGCGCATAATACACCAGACATCACACTGGTTGAGAAAAATAAGGTCACAATCATAGACATCGCAATACCAGGTGATAGGAGGGTCGCCGAGAAGGAACATGAAAAAATTGCAAAATACCAGGACTTAAAAATCGAAATTCAACGACTATGGCACAAACCAGCAGTGGTAATTCCAATGGTAATTGGCACATTGGGTGCTATTCCAAAAGCACTGGAATTACATTTAAAACAGTTAAAAATTGACAAAATCACCATCAGTCAAATGCAAAAAGCCGCACTGCTTGGATCTGCACGCATATTACGAAAATAGGTTACGACGTCCTAGGCCCCTGGGTGGGGCCCGACTAGTAACCAATGCCAAATCCGGCGAAACAACTGGCCGCTGTGATACAATTGTATAATAATAATAATAATAATAATAATAATAATACACAGGTACATTAAAGAAACAGAGTCACTAATCCTGGCTGCGCAAGAACAAGCTATCCGCACAAATGCCATTAAGGCCAAAATCGAAAAATCCTCTGATGATGCCAAATGCAGACTTTGCAAAGAAGCTGATGAAACTGTTGATCACATACTCAGCTGCTGTAAAAAAATCACGCAGACTGATTATAAATTGCGGCACAATTCAGTAGCACAAATGATCCATTGGAATTTGTGCAAAAATTATAATATTAAAACAGCAACAAACTGGTGGGAACATCAGCCTGAAAAAGTCACCGAAAATCAGATGGTCAAGATCTTGTGGGATTTCCGTATACAAACGGACAAAATACTGGCGCATAATACACCAGACATCACACTGGTTGAGAAAAACAAGGTCACAATCATAGACATCGCAATACCAGGTGATAGCAGGGTCGCCTAGAAAGAACATGAAAAAAAACGCAAAATACCAGGACTTAAAAATTGAAATTCAATGACTATGGCACAAACCAGCAGTGGTAATTCCAATGGTAATTGGCACATTGGGTGCTATTCCAAAAGCACTGGAATTACATTTAAAACAGTTAAAAATTGACAAAATCACCATCAGTCAAATGCGAAAAGCCGCACTGCTTGGATCTGCACACATATTACGAAAATACGTTACGACGTCCTAGGCCCCTGGGTGGGGCCTGACTAGTAACCAATGCCAAATCCGGCGAAACAACTGGCCGCTGTGATACAATTGTATAATAATAATATATTTAAGTTTCAGTACAATTGATAGCAATTGTAGTACAATTGATAACAATTGAATCTATAATTTATTATAATTATTTTAGATTGTACTAGTCTGTCATTTCTGTCTCGTCTCTCTTTCTCCCTTCTGTTTCCAGCCAATTCCTAAACACTAATCTCTCTTAGTCTTAACCATTCAGATGAATTCGGTCAAAATTTCCTCTCAATCCAGTTGACATCTAGAGGACATTTGGTGAGGAAGTCTGTATAGCTTCATTACAATTTATTTTCAGGAAGGTAAGCAACATTTGGGAGGGAGGGATGTCTGTATATGCTTGCAAAGGCTCCCTATTCACTTATGGTCCAATTCTGACAATGTGTTTCAGGACTGAATAAGGAGATATCAAAATCCTGAAATAAACAGGACCACATGAATTTCTCCAAGGCTCTCAGCAGAGAAGTAATTCAAACTACTGGAAAACCTGAAAGACATATAATAAGCAAACTACAAAACTATGCCTAGTTAATATTTTATTTCATATTATTTTATTTAAATTAGCAGTTTGCGGCTTCACCAGTTTTGGCATAATAGAATTAGCTCTCTGACTCACAAAGGTTATGTAGCAAAGAGTGACTTTCCCAAAAGACATTATTTGGATGGAAATATTTGAAAAACAGAAGCAGACAATTGTTTGTGACATTTCTCTTCAGATTTTCCTTTACTCCCTTGAGCTGAAATTTAATTTCCTATGAAACTATATTTTACAAAGATTTGGTGAGGGATAGAAGAATATAGCTTTGAAGACCAGATGAGTTCCAGATTAGTTTTCATAGTTTCTTCAAATATGTTTATTCCTCATACAGATGAAAGAAATCAAATCATCTGGTTTAAACATAGCTGCATGAACTGTACATTGTACAGTTTTTAAGTGTGTTCATATATGGCAAGAGAATAATGAGGAAGTAATTTACAAAGCCATTTACAAAGCCATTCATTTTCTTCCTATCCTATTGGTCAACTGCTCCTTCATGATGCTCACTAGATGAATTGGTGAATAATTCCCTTTATCCACAGCCAGAATTATTATTGGTCATGCTCTAGAGATAGTGCAAGATATAGTCTTAAGAGCAACACCTTGGTGAAAACTTATCTGTTACTTATTATTTTGCTTAAGGAATGAAGATTAGATCAATGTTTGTTTTTTAAAGAAAACCATCCTGCATATTTCCTCATTTTGTGGAATACAAATACCATACGGTAAGATGTAAGTAAGGACTTCAATTAGATGTTTTATGGCCAAAGGTGTTGTCACCTGAATTAGATTAACATGGAATCATTTTCTGACCCTGATTATAGCTGCATTTATAAGATGAATGAGCATTAATATATATATTTTAACGGAAAGAGATTCTGGTAGGATGCACTGGAAAAAGATATCGTTGAATGTAGAAATTTTTGGTTTAAGACTGACTTGTTTCATTACATTCTTATGGCAGCTTCATTAATGCTACTGTGTTCTCTGTTCTTTGCCCATTCATGACGTACAGGGAAAATAAAATACAAAGGGCACGTGGAATTGATGAAAAATTCATTAAGAATTTGTAGTGAGGAGAAGAGAAGATTCTGATTACTTTAAAGAGTATGTGAGGTAGTCAAACTTTTCAGTCTTTAACTTAAAAATGTGCTATGTACGCTCCAATTGGCAAATGTTCTGAAACTTTAAAGTCAGTAAGAATGTTATCTGGAATAATACTGCTGCTCCCAGGATCAATAGTTCATCAGAGAACTATTGTGTATTAAGGCTGGCTCTAGTCTCAAAACCAGCGCTGTAGCAGGAGGCATACATAGCAGATGGTAACACTGCATTTATATTGTATAGTATTTTTACTTATAAAAAGAATACAGGTCATAATGTGCACATTTCTCCTGCTAAGTATTTTAGTCAGGCATTGCTAATTTTTAACAATGGAACAAAGGGCTTTAAATAAAAATATTGAAGGCTTTAAAGAAAAAAAAAACTATAATCAGGACTTCATATTTTAATTGGTAATTACTACAGCTCCAGAATAAAGTCAGAAAAGTTAACATACTTTCAGAGAGAAAAAAGACTTCCTAATGAACAGAAATATTTCTATCTAGTTGTTTGGGTATAATTTTTGGCAGCCAAATAACAGATAACAGTAACAGAGTTGGAAGGGTCCTTGGAGGTCCTTCTAGTCCAACCCCTGCTCACACAGAAGACCTGTAATAGGGATTCGAACCGCTGAACTGCCTAGCTTTGTGATTGACAATACCTGGAATATTACATCCAGTTTTGGTTGCCACAATATAAAAAAGATGTTGAAACTTTAGGCCAGGGGTGTCAAACTGGCCACCCGAGGCTGGATGCATCCTGTGCAGGCCACATCCACCCAAGCTCCATGAAGGGAAAAAACTATCATGAAACATCATGTGACAGCAATGTGACACTGTAAATTTGATACCCGTGCAGTTCGCAGAGAAGAGCAACAAAGATGATTAGGGGAATGGAAGCTAAAACATATGAAGAATGGTTGCAGGAATTGGGTAAGTCTGGTTTAATGAAAAGAAGGACTAGGGGTGACATGATAGCAGGGTTCCAACACCTCCCCCACTCCAGGTAGAGATTGCATGACAATTCCACAAGTCATGCGGTCACCATCTACAAACTTCTTTGCTAGCTTCCATCAAGCAATGTCAATAAAGAAGCTGAAGAAGATTGCAAATGGCAATCACATGAGATCATTGATTAATGACCACAATCAGAGGTGGGTTGCTTCCAGTTTAGCCCGGATTGGGTGAACCAGTAATAGAGCAGCAGGAGGCTCTGTCCACCCACCTGGACCCTTCTGTGCTTGCGGGAGGGTGTGTGTGTGCCTGAACCTGTAGGAAAAAAATTGGCAACCCATCACTAACCATAATGATTCACTTAATGACAGTAAAGATTGTGTGGAGATAAATCTGTGAGAGATACCTTTTGCCACCCTCCTGTGTTAAACTACAGAAAGAGGTTGCTGATCTAAACATCTTTCAGAATTAAATGGCAGATAATTAAACTAACAACCAAAACTTCCTCATTTGATTTTAGCCATCTTGAAAGAAGTGTGATTTATGTTAATCTTAAGAAAGACCTTAAGCACACAGATGTAAAAGATTGTTGAAAATATCAGGACTTTGGCCAGGTCAGATGTTTGTTCTAAAACTATGCTGGCAAAACATCTGCTCAGATTTCCAGAAGGAAAGAATTTTTTCTTTCTTCGGGAATTGTCACACAAAGAGCTACCAGCTGACATAGCAATACTGCTGAGATAGCATTGTTTTTGCAAATATCTCTCTTTGCCTAGTTTGTTTTCAGACAACTAGTCAGCCTAGATTGTTGCATTTAGTACTGCTGGCAGATGAAAAATCCAACTGAATATTATATTTGATTGTCCAATTTAAAGGCCTCTACAGAGCTGGTATACCTTTGCATTATAATATCTGCTAAGTGCTTATTAGCATAGTCAATGTGGTGTTGCACAATTTTAAAGCTAAAGATTATTGGTCAAGAAAATTAATGCCTCCTAATTTTTGGTAATCTTTTTAAACTTGCAGAAACAAAAACATGTACAAGCAGGCATCCATGACTGCTCTTCCCTTCAGTTAGTGGCTGTTTCATTTAATAATGTTAAGATCAAGGCAAAATTCTCTTTCAGTATCTATAGAACCACAACAATGCAACATTGCAGATGTACATTGTGCAGCCCATTAAACATTATGTTGTTGACACTTTCTGGCAAGGATTCTTGAAACGTTCAAGTCAGAGACTCCAGGAATTAAATCTGGGCTTTCAGCATGAATAACAAGGGTTCTGTCACTGAACATTCATTCCCCTCATATATTATTTTTTGTTTAGTTTCTATGATTAAGGAAAGACTGACATAAACAATACATCTTTAAGGTTGTAATCCAGTAAGTGTTTTCGGGAGAATAAATCCAATTAAGGCTAATAGGATGTATTTAGGTGTAAACATTTTATAAGATTGCATAGAAGGTCACATAAAGGTCTCTAAAACAAATTAAATGAGTATGGGTATTATATAACAAAATCCCTTGTATGTCCATAAATATTGATTTTGTCTGTACACATATATGAAAGTAAGATGTCTAAACCATAGGATTATCCTTAGATTCTCTGCTCCTGGTGTGGAACCCCCCCCCCCGGAGTATTGGCTGTCTAAAAAGAGATTTTCTCAGTGGTGGCCTCTTTTTCTGCTGATAGGATTCTCCTGGATGATCTGCCCTTCCCATGATATATACTCTATTGTCTTTTTGAACCAGAATATTGATTTTTCTTACTAGTTACTTATTCTACCTTATCCTTGGAAGAGGCCAACTTTCTCCTCATTTTTTAATATGATAGCTGTGATACCCCATATTTTTTATCATGGTGAAATAGGAACTGAAGAAACTTTTTCGATGAGAAGCAAGATGTTTTCAAGGAAAAAACCAAGAAAGTTGATGTTTTGGAAAAGCACCTCTGGGACATCACGATAAAATAGTATTATCATTAAAGTAGTATGTTTCTGAATGGTGATATTCTGGAAAATGGGAATGTTGCCCTAGGTATTACAGCTACTGAACTTTGGTTATGTAGTGTTTCGCCATTTTGATGGGGAAATGGATCCTAAGTTGATCTAACCTAATTTGAATAGTTAAGAAACCCTAAGATACACCCCAAAAATGGAAGGAAAAAATTATGACTGTCTTCACTATCACAATACTCCCATCACACTAACTTACTATAAAGTCTATAGGGATGATGTTCAGAGATAGGAGGAAGAAAACACAACCTAGACAACTCTCATGCAAAAGGCATTTAAACCCACAGAAGGAAAAGGGTATGGGATGCATTTCAAAAGGCATTTCCCTAGTTTTCAGGCGACTAAAAAAAAAGAGAGGCTTTCAAATTTGCCAATCTTAAATAATTACAACTCATGGTTGGTACTTGTTGTTTGGAATACCTTGAAGGCTGACACTTACCAACTGCAATATTTATGTCTCCAAAAGATATAATGCCACCAAATAATGTTATACTCTTTTCTGAACAGGAATGTTTTGGTTTCACTATCAAAAATTGTTTTCTCCAAGGGTATGTTGAAGAGGATATCCAAGACAATGTTTTAGCACAGGACAGGAAATAACACAGGAAAAATATGGGTGGTTTGCAATGTTTACAATAAATATGAATGAAGCTGTATTGTTTTAATTGAAAAACATATTTTTAAGAATCCTTAAATATGCCATGAATATTAATCAGGACTTCTTTTTTCTTCTACCTTTCCATTTCTTATATTTTGCTTTTGAGAAAATAGCTAACAAACTTAGATGTTAAAAGTGCTTCTGTTCAAATTACGTTGATTACTATTTCTAAAAGCTGATTTATAACTATTACTTAATTATCAGTGATAATTTCCATAGAAACACATATTTCTAAGTATCATAATTTGGGATAAATATACTAGGAACTGCTAAGAAAAATGTTCTGTCTGTATTTGGGGTTTCTTCGTGTCAGTAAATATAGGTAGTCCTAGAATTACAGCCATTCATTTAGTGACAGTTTAAAGTTACGTTGACACTGAAAGAGTGATTTATGCATGGTCTTCACACTAACAACCATGACAGCATCTCTCAGTTATGTGATTCAGACACTTGGCAACCAGTATGTATTTATAATGGTTACATCATCTTGGGATCAAATTGGGATTGCCATTTGTGACTTTCGCAGCCATTTTCCACAAGCAGACTCAGTGGGGAAAGCCAGATTTGTACCCTATGACTATCATTATTGTTCCTAATGATTCTTGAGGAATGTATCTTGTCTTTTTATGTACACTGAGAGCATATGCACCAGTGGTGGGTTTCAAAAATTTTTGGAACCTCTTCTGTAGGTGTGGCCTGCTTTCTGGGTCCACTGGTGGAACTTCTTCTAACCGGTTTGGTAGATTTGACGAACCGGTTCTACTGAATAGGTGCGAACTGGTAGGAACCCACCTCTGATATGCACCAAAGACAAATTGTGTGTCCAATTACACTTGGCTGATAAAGAATTCTATTATAGTCTATTCTGTTCTATTCATGGCCGCGTGATTCATTTAAAAATGGTGGGAATTCAATACAGGCAGGAAATGTTATAAAATTGGGTAAGATTCATGTAACAACTTTCCAACTAGCAGTGGAAAATTTTGATCCCAATTTTGGTTTTAAATCAAGGGCTATTTGTATTTAGGCTGCAATTCTATGAAATCCCCCTCATCCGCCACTTCACTCAGAGAGAGCTACATTTAGAGGGAAGTCCTAAACTCTGCTAACTTTTTATATTCATGTGCAATATTCTGGGGTACTATAAAGACTGATCCAAATTTCCAGTGAGGCACAAGGGAAAATGTTGACACTCTTTCTAGAACAAGCTGGAATAGGTGCAGGATTTGCAAGATGTATATTCCATGTATTTTACTAACCTATCCACAGAATGAAGACAATTACATTGGATCTGTTCTGGCATAGTCAATACAGTATGTAAGCTGTCACAATCATTGTTAGGAATATAGTACAAGGACAATAAAAACTCTGTCTATTTTCTTTTTGGATTTCTTATGAATTCCCACATTGGAAAATAGGGCAATTTTGCCAGCTACTTCAAACATAAGATGTATTGTATTAAAATTGACTGTATAATAGGACTGTATGGGGATTCAGTGTGACATTGTGCTGGGATAAAGCTTTGATCAAGTAGATATTCAAAATTCTTCTGAGCCTGCTTCAAAATGGTAGATTGGAGCGGCCATCCCACAGCAAACCAGACGCTGAAATTCATTTGTTTAATTGAGTTCTGTTTATCTAGTTTTAGGACTTAATGTGGACAACAAATTACATTTTAGATTATATTTATTGCAGAAATATTGAAAAATTCAAAGGGGTTCACAAACTGTTAACACTACTGTATATGTTGAATCATAACTCACCATAAATAATTTTAAATAGTCTAGAATTCTTTTCCAAATTAACCTTGCAGAATGAAGAATTTGTAGATAACAAAAAGTCATTTTTTTAAATATGGCTTGCGTAGGTGTATATGCATTTGCTACTCATTTATGCAGCATATGGAATCAAACTGAGTGCCAAATGTGGGGCTGTCACTAATGTCTTGATTAACTCTTGCCAAAATCTGACAAGGAGCAAAGAATAGAGTGGGAATGATTGATGTGGTTTATACATTTTCTTCCATTTGGAAAGATTGCAAATTCAGCAAGTGACTGCGAGATAACGATGGAAACTGATTGAAAAGGGGTTTTGAAATACAGTGGATAATAATGTTGACAGTTATATTTTGGATTATTTAGATCAACATCCTCTCTTTTCTCCAGGGATCGCCTTTTCTGGGCCCCTCTGGAGCCACTTCTGTTCGAATCCAGGGACAAACACCTGGGGGCATTCATAAACACAGTGCAGGGCAGGGTCTTCCTTTCCCCAGAGTGCCATGCCAGTCTCCAGGAACTGGCAACCAAGGTGAAAAGTCATCATTGAGTTCAGCTACTTCTGATCTCACAACTTCTAGGGAAGATGATATCCTGCTTCATGATTGTTCCTTGGACTTGCTTCCACAGCAGGTGTCCCCAGTGGTTCCTTCTCCCATATCAGAAGGCCAACAGGGACAGCGGGAGGCCAATTTCCTGGGTCTTTGGGCAGAGGTTCATCTTCTCTTCCTCCGTGCAGAGCACATCCCCGGGATGGACAACATCCAAGCAGGTTGACTCAGCTGCTCCCAGGTGGATCACACAGAGTGGAGCATTCACCCAAATCTCTTCCAGGAGCTAACCGACAGTTACGGACTTCCGGTTCTGGACCTCTTCAATATGCATCTCAACAGTCAACTGCCAAGGTACTTCACAAGGTATGCAGCCCTGGGGGTTGGATGGAGTGGATTGTCTTTGTTGTCAGTGGCCCCCTGGACTCCTGTATGCCTTCCCACCACCACCACTTGTGCAGAGAGTAATTTGCAAGATGCTGGATGAGGAAGTGGAGCTTCTGCTCCTGGCCCCTCACTGGCCCTCGTCGGCCCTGGTTCGTGGACTTGGTGAACCTATTGATGGCTTCCTCCTGGCAAATTCCTCCAGCCAAGCTTTCGCTCAGCCAGGGGTCAATCCATCCAGATCCGCAGTGGCTGCAGTTAACCACTTGGAGATTGTTCGGGTGGCCCTGAGCCCTGGCAACATTTCTACCAATGTCATTCGGACTATCCAAGCCTCAAGGCACATCTCTACTAACCGCATATATGATGCTACACGGCGGGCCTTCTCCTCCTGGTGCTTGAATCATGACATCATCCGCTTGATTACTTCCATTTCAATTATTCTAGATTTCCTCCAACAGGATCTAGGCAGTGGCCTCTCCCCTAACATTCTCAGGAGGCAAGTGGCTGCCCTGTCTTCGGTCCTTACCTTTCAGCCCCTTGAGTTCTTGTTCCATCATCCTCTTGCTCATCGCTTTCTCTGGGGAGCTTCAAACACCAGGCCACCCATCGCCCATAGGTATCCAACTTGGGACTTAGCCAAGGTTCTGGACTCCATCACTGAGGCGCCCTTCAAACCTTTATGGACTGTCTCCATACACTATCCTACCATAATGGTGGCTTTCTTGGTAGTCATCACATTGGTGAGGCAGATCTCGGAAATTGCCGCCTTGTCCATGAGGCATGACCTCTGTGTTTTCCACTCAGACAGAGTAATACTCCACCTTGACCCTACCTTCATTCCAAAAGTCAACACCGGTTTCCACAGAACACAGGAGTTGGTCCTGCCCAACTTTTGTCCTGATCCAGTACACAATTTGGAATGCAAATGGCGCACCCTCGATGTGCACTGCGCTCTCCGCATCTACATCAGGAGAATTGCAGCTTTCTGGAGCACAGAAGCATTGTTTGTGTCTTTCCAACCAGTGACATTTGGTTCCAAGGCATCTCCATCCCCGATTGGTCATTGCATCTGAGCATGCATTACTAAAGTTTAAACAGCCCACTTGTTGGCTCCTCCTCAATGCATCACGACCCACTCAGCCAGGAGTGCAGCCACCAGAGCAGTGTGGACCATGCAGGCCTCTGTAGAGGAGATCTGTAGGGAGGCCATATAGACCTCTACGTCCCCATTTATCCGCCTCTATAGGCTTAATAAGTATGCCTCAGTGGAGGCAGCCTTTGGTAAGCTAGTGTTACAACAGGTCCATTCAGCTCAGGGGACCTCTGTCTGGAGATCATCCCTCCCGTGAGGACTGGCCAGGCTTTGGCATGTCCCATTCCTGGATGCTATCTCCACCAACTATGGAGAATGGCCATTGGTTGTTACCTGAGATGTCCATTCTCAGAGCTCCATCCTTTTCTCAGGGTCCAGACCGATATTAGGGAAGAGTACCGGAGGAGAGACATTGTTGGTGTTGTTCATCTCACGTCAGTCTACAGACCACCTTCATCAAAAGCTGGAAGGAGCTACCAGAGGAGGTGTGACATGACATTTTTATAGACTCAGTCCGATTGGATGGTGGGTGGAGTTAACCCATTCCTGAATGCTATCTCCACCACCCTGAGAATGAGCATCTCGGGTAACAACCAATGCCCATTTGTTGTAAGTTTGAGCTGCTGTTAAAATGTTTGTAAGTAAAAGACTATCTGTAATATAAAAATATTGATTTGTATTAGTGTGGAACTATCAACAAAATGATTTTTAACTGTATAGGAATTCAGTTTTATTATTATTCCTTGATGCAAAAAGGTTTTTAATTGTTTCTAATATTTCCAATAGTTTGTTTTCAGAATTTCAAAGCCAATAAGTCCTTTTAGAGCAGAGGTGTGAAACTGGATTTCTTCGAGGTTCGAATCAGCATTTTAATTCTCTTCCACAGGCTCCCAGGGGGGAGGGGGCATTTTCACAACCGGTTTTAGGCCAGGGCATGCTCATGCAGCACTTTGCCGGATAAAATGGGCCACATGGGGGCTTCACCCCTCCTGCATCCCGTTTTGCCTAGCAAAGTGCTTCAGCGGGCCGTTCAGGCTAAAAACCAGCCCGTGGGAGCAGCACATGTCTCCTCCCCACACCAGAGGTGGTATTCAGCAGTTCTGGAGAACTGGTAGTGAAAATTTTGAGTAGTTCAGAAAACCGGTAAATACCATCTCTGACTGGCCCTGCCCCATCTATTCTCTGCCTGCTGAGTCCCAGCTGATCAGGAGGAAATGGGGATTTTGCAATAACCTTCCCCTGGAATGGGGAGGGAATGGAGACTTTACTGTATCTTTCCTCTACCATGCCCACCAAGCCATGCCCACCAACCTATGCCACACCCACAGAACCAGTAGTAAAAAAAAATTGAATCCCACCATTGCCCAGCACCATGTTTTGGCTGCCAAAGGCACCACAGGCTGGTCCTTTGCTATTTCCAGACCAGTCCTGCAGACCACATTTAAGCATCCTGCAGGCCGAATCCGGCCTCTGGGCCTTGAATATGGCACTCCTGTTTTAAAGAATCCTGGAAGTTTCATTTCAGATGACTGGAAGGTCCTGGACAATTATATTGATTTTTATTTGTTTGTTTTGTTTTGCCTTTATTTGTATGCCGCCCTTTTCCCTGAGGGGACTCAGGGCGGCTCACAATTCAAAAAGGGAGGGGGAAAGACAAACAATAGACAATACAGCATGTTAAAAAAACAGAAAACACAACAATCGCACAATTCGAGTTGGGCTAGAATCTCAACCCCAGGCCAGCCGGGACAGCCAGGTCTTTACAGCGGCGCGGAAGGACTGGAGGGTGGTGAGGGTCCGAATTTCTACGGGGAGTTCATTCCAAAGGGACGGAGCAGCCACCGAGAAGGCTCTCCTCCGGGTAGTTGCCAGTTTGCACTGGCTAGAAGATGGAATTCGGAGGAGGCCTAATCGATGCGATCGAATCGGTCTAGTGGAGGTAATTGGCAGTAGGCGGTCTCTCAAGTACCCAGGCCCACTACCATGAAGGGCTTTATAGGTGATAAGTAGCACCTTGAAGCGCACCCGGAGATCAACAGGTAGCCAGTGCAGCTCGCGGAGGATAGGTGTTACGTGGGTGAACCGATGTGCACCCACAATCGCTCGCGCGGCCGCATTCTGGACTAGCTGGAGTCGCCGAATGCTCTTCAAGGGCAGCCCCATGTAGAGCACATTGCAATATTCCAGCCTAGAGGTCACAAGGGCACGAGTGACTGTTGTGAGGGCCTCCCGGTTCAGGTAGGGACGCAACTGGTGTACCAGGCGAACCTGGGCAAATGCCCCCCTGGTCACAGCTGACAAATGATGTTCGAAGGTCAGCTGTGGGTCCAGGAGGACTCCCAAGTTGTGAACCCTGTCTGAGGGGCGTATAATTTGACCCCCCAGCCTGAGAGATGGAATACTTGGCCAATTCATGGGAGGGAAACACAGCAGCCACTCGGTCTTTTCTGGATTGAGCACAAGCTTGTTGACCCCCATCCAGTCTTTAACAGCATCCAGCCCCTGGCTCATCACATCCATCGCTTCGTTGAGTTGGCACGGGGCGGACAGATACAACTGAGTATCGTCCGCATATTGATGGTACTTTATCCCATGCCGTCGAATGATCTCACCCAGCGGTTTCATGTAGATGTTGAAAAGAAGGGGGGACAGGACCGAACCCTGGGGCACCCCACACGTTAGGGGCCTAGGGGTCGATCTCTGCTCCCCAACTAACACCGACTGCGACCTGTCCGAGAGGTAAGAGGAGAACCACTGTAAAACAGCGCCTCCCACCCCCACCTCCCGCAGTCATCGCAGAAGGATACCATGGTCGATGGTATCGAAAGCCACCAAGAGGTCAAGGAGCACTAGGATGGAGGCGTGGCCTCCATCCCTGGCTCTCCAGAGATCATCGGTCAACGCGACCAAAGCGGTTTCTGTGCTGCAGCCAGGTCTGAAGCCAGACTGGAACGGATCGAGATAACTGGCTTTAAGAGCCAAGGTGGCGCAGTGGTTAAATGCAGCACTGCAGGCTACTGCTAGATCAGCAGGTCAGCGGTTCAAATCTCACCGGCTCAGGGTTGACTCAGCCTTCCATCCTTCCGAGGTGGGTAAAATGAGGACCCAGATTGTTGGGGGCAATATGCTGACTCTCTGTAAACCGCTTAGAGAGGCCTGAAAGGCCTATGAAGCGGTATATAAGTCTACTGCTATTGCTATTGCTATTGCTATTCCTCCAAGGACCGCTGGAGCTGAAAGGCCACCACCTTCTCAACAACCTTCCCCACAAAGGGGAGGTTGGAGACTGGACGATAGTTATTTAAAACAGCTGGATCCAAAGATGGTTTCTTCAGAAGGGGTCTCACCACCGCCGCCTTTAAAGCAGGGGGAAAGATCCCCTCCCGAAGAGAGGCGGTAACAACCGCCTGGATCCAGCCTCGTGTCACCTCCCTGCTGTTTACAACCAGCCAGGAGGGGCATGGGTCCAGCACACATGTGGAGGTACCTACAGCTCTCATGGCCTTGTCCACATCCTCAGGGGTAACAGCTTGAAACTCAATCCAGCGATGACTTACCAGATCATCCCTTAGTGCCTCGGCTGGTACTGCAGAATTGGAGTCCAGATCCGCCCGGAGCCGAGCAACCTTGTCTGCGAGAAATTGGACGTAGTCCTCAGTCCTCAATTCAAGAAGGTTGCATGTATGTATGTATGTATGTATGTATGTATGTATATGTATGCATGTGTATGCATGTGTATGTATGTATGTGTATGTGTATGTGTATGTGTGTATATATATAAATATTATATATAATATATTCTCAAGGTTACATTATTGCCATTTATGACCTTGACAGCGTGACAACTGTCTTCTAGCAAGCAGGGAAAACCAGATACACTTAATGACCACATGATTTACTTAACAACTGTAGGATTTTGTTTAAAAACCATGGCAAAAGGTTTCCAAAATAGGCTGTAATTCTCTTAACAATTGTCTTGCTCAATAGTAGAAATTGTGGTTTCAGTGGTCATAAGTCAAGAGGTAGGTGTATATTTGTTGGCAGGAAGGCAGCCAGGCACGGCAGATTGTTAAGTGAATGATCCATTTCTTTTTCATTTTTTTTTGCAAGAATAATTGAATCTAATCCGACTTTAATGTATGTCAAAGATGTTTAGTTGTCAATATTTACTCCATTGAATCTGTTTCTGGATTTGCACAACTTTCTAAACATAAGTTAACCGCACCATCTTTGCACAGCATATTAGCCTAAAATTTGACAGATGTTTCAATGATTCAGAACATTGTATATAGCTAACTGAAAAGATGTTTACCTGGTAAAATTAATGTAGTCGTGATCAGGTTTTTACATTACTGCAGTTTTATAACTGGAAATGGAAGGATTGAATATGGATCTTCTGCATTAAGACTTTTATTGACCTCTGGTCTCCTGTCTCTTGTCTTGAACTGATTCTTCTTACGTGATACCAAGCCAGTCTTATTCCAGTGAACTTTGTAGAAAATTGAAAGGGTGGTTTATTGTGCAATTCTATTATGCTTTGTTGCAACCAGTAACCTCCCCTAGGTAGCTATAGTAACATAATTAACTCTCATATAAATAGAAACTGTAGTTTCTCTTTATATTGTCAATTTCTGCAGTTGTTATTTTTTAAAAGGGGGGGATGTTTTTTATTTTAGTGCTTCTCAAGTGATCTCTCCATTTTTCCATAAATTTCCTCCTAATGTTTCAATATTTTAGATCAGAAGTAACAAAATCTGTAGGTATGTTTTATTTTGTGTTAAAAGTGATTGCTTTACATAAAACAATTCCTTATGCAAGAACATCAAATTTGCAATCATAATTATCTATTATTGGCCTTTTAAAAAACTAATTCTGTTCATCTCTAACAGCGCTCCATGCACCTTCAGCATCGAGTCATGCCAGCCACATGACCATTGAGACATCTTCGGAAAGCGATGGCTCTTCTGCTTAGAAACAGAGATGAGTACCGCCCTCTAGAATCAGAAACAACTAGCATGCATGTGCAGGAGAACCTTTACCTTTAACTATTCATCTCTAAAACTATTTCTTTCGTATATTTTCTCTATACTTATTGCCATTCCTTGGCACATTTAAGTAAATATTGTAAGATGGCCTCTCTAAGCAAGCTTTAATTATATAAGAAGGAACAATTCCTTCAGTATATCCTAAAATGTTATTATAAATATTTAAAAAGTCCTGTTAATTATCCCAGGGAATCAGGGAGATTGGATAGAGCGTTTAGTGACCAGATGTCCTTCCTGATGCCACCCAGAGTTCACAGCAGATATTTTCTTTTTGCACCCTTAGAGAGAAACATCTGCCGCTACCTAGAATTGAAAAGTTCTGAGTGGGAGGCATGCATCTTCACCACTACGCTACCATGCCACTCACTTCCATAAATTGAATGAAGGCCTAAAAATAATTAATCACTACAAAAATTCCCAGCAGCTCTGTGATTTGTGATTTATTGAGTTACATGGTCATAATGGAAAGATGCTTTAAATAAGCGTGGAATGATCTTTTTTATATTAGATGCACATGAACTACACTTACTGTAACTCCCAGTCACTCTGGGAATGTCAGCCTGGGAATGACAGGTTCATTGTTGGAGACTTCAGAGGGCCAAGTTGGGGAAAGTGAAACTGACAGTTAGTCCTCGCCTGTATACCAAGTCAGATAATAATTCATCTCTTTTAAGGTTATCTTTGAGAGAGATACGATTCTGCAGAATTTCAGAGTGCAGAAGGGACTTAGAATTTTGGTTCAGGAAATAAAGGACATAAATATATAGAGATTGGGAATCATTCTCATTACTGCAGCTACTTGAACCAAATTCTAGAATGGTTTTAACACTTTGCAACCTTAAATTACTTGGGGCCAAAAATCTTTTCCTTTGGCAATAAATGGAAGATTTGTTTGTTTGTTTAGAGTTAAAATATCAGTTTAGGGACAGATCACCTATTTCATGGTAGCTGAAGACTTGACGACACAAAATCAATCAATCATTGAAGCAGCAAGTTGTGAAATATCTGTCCTTGTGATTTTTTATTAGGTTTAACTTTAATTTATTTCATTGATTGCAAGCAGTATGATAGGTTAGTAATCGCCTTGCCTTCCCTTATTCCTTCCAGCACATGCTCACACAGATAAATGCAGAATTAATTATATTAATTATATGATTCTTTTTCTTCTTCCAACCTACTTTTTTTTTCTTGTGCAGCTTTTGAGGAATTTCAGTAATAATAATTACATTGGTTGCAGAAATGTTCACTCCCTATAGGAACTTTCAAGCAATATACTGTATATTATGATCTTAACAAACAATATTCCGTTATATAATTTATTATTTAAATAAATTGGATCTTGTCCCCATTGACTAAAATAAATTGGGTCTTGTCCTCATTCTAGCGTGTGGTTTGCACAATTTCTTTTAAAGCAAAATTAAATAGGAACAGGTTGAACATAAACTGAAGAAAAATAGCCACCACAGAGAACTTAAAAAAGAAAGAATGTGAAAGCTATGAACAGAGGAAGCAATTAAACCATGAAACTGTTGTTTTGTGGCAAGAGAAAATGAAGGAATTTATAATCCCTGTTACACATTCCAGACAAGGAATGTGTCATTTTGGTAATAACAATTCCAAAGTGGATGAAGTTGTGAAACAGTATGCAGTTATGCATAACAGACAGGAATTATTTAACACTGATGTTTTAATTTTTAATTTTTTAGTTGCTACCTATTTACTGTCCTAATAACAAGATTCTGACTTCATTCTTGGTCTAATAAGGAAACAAGCTTTGTGATTACTATACTGTGCCTTTTTCCAGATAAAGCAGAATTCACTAATGTGCCCTTCAAGTAAACAAAACGGCCTTTTGTACCATTTGTTATTTTGACTTCTCTGTACTTTCTCTCAATTGTTTAGTGACCTTTTTGAGTTAGCAGCTTTGCAAATAGAGGAAGAAGAAGCAGCATATGATGGATTGGTTTATTTTCATGTTCTGGGTACAGAGTAGTCTAAAAGAAAAAAAAGAAAGAAAAAAATTGAGAAATGATAGCAATCCATCCAGTGTTTAACAGAAACTAGTCGATTTCCATTTTTCAAAGCCAACTGTCCTTGACTTAGTGGTTATCAATCTCTGCCAACCACTGAAATGTGTTCTTTGGCACTTACCATATTAATACACAATTGAAATGCCAGAACTTTTTAAAGAAAAGTTTTAACAGTTTATTAAAGTTTAAGACATTGTGTAACAGTTTGTTAAAACAATTTTATATAGAGGCAGTTAATTAAGGGCTTGTTTTATTTAGTCACATGAGTAATTTCGTGTGATTGATTTTTTTTTTTGCGTTATTGTTTGTTTGTATGTCTTTTTAGGCACATGTAACAGTTTAATATAATTGTTCTCAACTATTTCTATAGTTCATTTACAATTCTAGAACTGTTGACATCTCATCCACCATTTTTATATGGTTTTAAGAATGCATTTGACCTCATAGTCCATGAGTGTTGGTTGATATTTGGCTGAGATTAAGTCTGGTTGAGAGGAATGAGAGAAAGGAAAGAAACATATTTATTTTTTCAAAGAAGTTTAACCAACTGGTTTGGATGAAGTACTATAGGAGATGGAAAGCTTGTTAGCAGCGATGACTATTGCATTGCATTCTTTGGCTCTGGTTTCTTCAAGCTGTGTAATGCCAAGTGTGCTGGGCCACTGAGAAAAATGGAGCCTCACTGAATACAGATGTGGTTTTTTGGCTTTAAGGGCTAGGATTATGGCCAAGAAAACAGTGTCTCTCTGACAAGGCTTCATCTGCCCAAATGTAATAGGACAGATGGATCAGCTGTTGTGCTAAACAGTGTAAATTAATCAGGTTAAAAAAAAGATCTGGAGATACTTTATTAACCATCATAAAAGCTGCACCTTGATACATACATGGGAAGTACAGTCAATATAGTCCTCTTATGCAAGTTGACTCTGTTAATCAAGGGAAGAAATGAACTACAACTGGGAACTTGATTTCCTCCCATATTATGATTCACTTAGTGATGTAGGTTGAATGATTATCAAGGTTTCTGAAATGAAAGTTTGGAACAAGTCTCTATTCTTCAGTTGTGGTGGCTTCCCAAATTACTGCATCATGAAAGAGTGATGAAAGCCAAAAATCATGCTGTGTGCACCTATTTTTCAAGTTGAGATTTCTGACTCTCTTTCTTCCCTGTTCTGTAACTCACAGTTCAGATTGAGAACTGTACTGTGTTCCAAAGCCAGTTGAGCACAGGGAACCCAATCAACTTCCTGAAGGTCCACAAACTCAAATAATCTTGTAACATAAGGTCTCTCACTCATTTTAGCTGGAACAGTCCAGCTGGCATCTATCTCTAAGTGAAACAATGCTTTGCTAGTCCTCAATTTATGCCTGTATTTGAGTCTGGAATTACTGTTGAAATTGTGTCAGTCATTAAGCAGATCACCATGTGACTGGGCCCATTTTATGCCCTTTTTTAATAGTAGTTGTTGAGCGAATCATTACAATTGTTAAATGAACCCATTGTCCACAATGGGCATTTTTTGCAAAAAAATAAAATAAAATCAGAAGTACATGCTTGTTTCCAGAAAATAATGTTGTAAATCATGATCATATGACCATGTTGTTGTTGTTGTTAGTTGCGAAGTCATGTCCAACCTATTGTGATCCCATGGACAATGTTCTGGAGTCCATTTAAGCTCACGCCAACTGCTTTGGTGACTCCATCCAGCCACCTTATTTTCTGTCATCCCCTTCTTCTTTTGCTCTCAATTTTTCCCAGCATTTGGTTCTTCTTCAGTGAGTCCTTCTTTCTCATTAGGTGGCCAAAGTATTTAAGTTTCATCTTCAGGATCTGGACTTCTAAAGAACAGTCAGGATTGATCTCCTCTAGGACTGACCGGTTTGATCTCCTTGCAGTCCAAAGGACGGCCAGGAGTCTTCACCAGCACCTTAGTTCAAAGGCCTCAATTCTTTGGCGCTCAGCCTTTCTTATGGTCCAACTTTCACAGCCATACAAATGGGAAAACCATAGCCATGACTATACGTTCTTTTGTTGGCAGGGATGATGCAAATGGCCATAAATTCAGATCAGTTTGTCAAGCCGCAAAAATGCAATCACATGACTGTTCAGAGGGACACCTATCAGAACATAAGCAGTGTTTAGGAAGTCCATCCTAATTTTGAATGTTGCTAAGCAATCAGTCCTAAGTCATGGACTACCTGTATTCTAGAAGCCCAGCATATATAATATTCTAGCTCCTTTCCTTAATAGGACTAAAGTTACTAGAATCTATTTTCATTTGCAATAATTTTGTTACTCTTATCACCACAGTAGAAGCTCATACTTGAGCTGTCATCCACGCTCATTCAGTTTTCATTTGATATCAATGTTGCGTAGATAATTCTTTAACTTTTTAATGTATGCATAGTTGTCAAAGAAAAACCACATAAGATGCAGGTTAAAAAATAATTATATAAATGTATTAGAAACATATATGTAATTGAGTAATGATTGCATTAGCTAACCTAGGCATTTCTTAAGCTGTTTTGTCTCTTGAAGCCACTTGGAAAACCTAGGAGACGGCATGGATCATTGATCAAAGAGGGGCCATTCAGAAGCCATTATGTCAAGTGCTGCAGCTGACCCTTTCTTCCTGAGGTCAGCCAAGAACTCAGCAGAGCTGCCTGCCATGGCTCCAGAGTACTCCCCCAGAGTTCCTTGGAAACTAGTAGAACTCATAATGCACCTGGGGTTGACTAGTCAAATAGATGCCTCCTTTCTGTTGGCCGTGGTTTTTCAGATTTAAAACATCTAAATCCAAATCCTTTGGGGCTACTGATAACAGCTAAAATAGTATTTTGTGAATAAAAATGACAGTAATTATTTTAAGTATGTTTTGGAAGACTATTGACTGATTTGTTTGAGCAGATTTACTCAAAATGAAAATCAAGGTTAATTTAGAAACAATTGTATTTGCTTTGCTGTCTAGCTTTCTTTCTTTTTTCTCCCCCCAAGAGATGTCTGCACTCAATTTAGCTCTTTTTTCCCAGTATTAGAAGGCTCGGGTCTGTTTTTATCCATTAAAATATTTTGTGTTGATTTTTATCATGGGAAAATGTGACAACAACCAGCTGTTAAGTGACTGTCAAACATAATCATTCCTTGCCAATTATGATTTTTGATAGGCATTCATTGGCTTTGGTATGTAGGATTTAATTTAGCATATAGCCAGTGTAACTACAGTACGTACGTTTGCTGTAACAAGCAAAAGTCCAGGTGTGGGTTTAAAACCACAATACTGTTCTCATTATCCTTAATCCTGATGCTGTTCTGGGTACATATAAGGATTGTGAATTCTTCCCACCCACCCAAGTTGGAAACATGCAGACAGTATTTAGGTATTATTAAAACTGAAGGTAGCTAACAAAGAAATGTATTTTTAAGCCTTAACATTTGATTTCTTCAGTCACTGGCATATGCTTGTTATTCCCAGCATGAGATCAAAAGTAAAAGGAAACAACATTTTCTACTTTTATACTTGCTTTGTGTTAGGTGAACAGGGGTTTATTGTGACACCAGTGAGAATTTGTAACTATTGTCTATTTTTCTGATGTGGCTGATTTTTTTTTTATTTCTAGTACTTTAGTTTCATTGTTATTTCCAAACAAAGAGCATATTTCAGGGAACAATAATACTGAAAAGCATAAACATACAAAAGCCTTCCAAGATATAGTTTAGAAAATGTATGCTGAGAACAGTTGCTCCAGAATCATTTTAGTGTGAACTATTATTCATACTAGGTGTGCTAAAAACATTTGATGTCAGTTAGAGATGCCCTGGAAATAGGTGAGGGTGAACTTTGACATGGAGGAAAGAAGACTACACAATGGTTATCAGAAATTTGTTATTTGCATTGTGTGGTGTCCTATGATAAATGTGGGAATCACTTGTGATTCCACTGATAGATCCTTAAGATCCCTATGTAGCTTCAGGTCTCTTATTTGCTTCTGATAAATAAACTTTTCATTTTCATAAACATTAACTATTTATTTCTCTATAAATTATTTAATTCTGTTTTCTTCTTTCTTTCTTATCTGCTCTCAAAACAAAGATTCAGGACACTTCTATGGATTCCTCTGGTGAATAAAAGAACTATAAACATTGCAGGCAGTGATTCAAAGATAAATGCTTAAATAACTAAACATTATTTAAAAATAAATTAATAACTGCTAAAAGTGAAATGCAATCTATAGATGAAAGCTCCACTTCTTCTATTGTGACCTCATGAAACTGATGGTAACTAGTGCCATCTTTGGAAATTTAATCTATGATTTTTACTTTTTACTTTGTTGTAACCCACCTATAGTATTTGGATTGGAATGGACTGTAAAAATTACTAATAAATATATCAGTGGAAGAATATGAAGAAGATACATCAGGGTACAAGATACAAATCAGGGTTGATTTGTGGAGGTTTTGGTGCTTTGAGTTTGATTGTTTACTTGCAGTTGTTTCAGTAATCAGCTACTGTATTTAACAACGCAAGTGGTGGCAGCAAACTCCATACTCACTCACCTTGATAATGATACTGGAGGGATAATGAAATGTCTGCAAACGAGAAAGCAAGGACAGAGAACATCAAGAACTGCACAAATAAAAGTCATTACTTGCATCACTGACATTTTTCAACTTCCCAGCCTAACCTACAGGTCTGAAAATTTCCTGATAGTCTTTCATCCATATACTACCCAGAAATGAAGGTGATCAGTATTTTACAGTTATCCCAAGTCAAATAAGTGCTGCCACTTATTGATAGATTCCAACCTGAATCCCTAATTAATTCTCTCAATCTTTAAGCTTGAAACTCTCAAGTTCACCATTTCCTCCTACTTGAGAATTCAACAAAGATGGAGAGCAACAGTGTGGCAAAAGATAAGCCAGCATCAACTTCTTTCTTTAAATTCTAGATACTTCTTCTCCAGTCTTAGATTAGTGTTAAATATTTGTCAATTGTAATTCTTGGACTTCAACTCCCAGAATTCCCAGCCAGCATGGTCCAGGTGGTAAATGAAAGTCGTCTTTTGCTATGACTATAGTGGAAGACAAAATGGTATCCACCTTTTGAAACTCTATTCATCTATTGTGCATTCATTTTTTAGAATATGCTGATTGCTAAACTGATAAAGCATATTCAGTGTTTATTTGATTTCATTTTGCTTGAAGCATACAGACTGCCAATTGAATTCCTTGCCTTGGAATCACAGAGTTCCATATTTAGATAACATATGGAAAGGCTTTGTAGATAAGAGTCATGGCAATATCCATGCCATGCTCACTTTTCTGAAGTAAACATAGCAAATTCCTAACAGACTGGGACTGAAAAATTGAAAAAATAGTTCAGTAATGTGTACTGATTAAAATTAGAAGTTTCTTTTCAGTTAAATATATTGCTGTATAATTGTGTGGCTGGAGAAGGTTAACAACAGTTAAATGTTTTTCCCCCATTTTACTTAGCAATATATCACTGGCAGAAATTTATGTGACTGTCTTCTCTTGGATGGAAACTGGGTGGATCTTAACTGTTAAAATTTGTATTGACAAAAACGAGGGCCTTAAAATACCAAATGCATTTCTATTTGTCTCCTGGGATCCTTTAAGAGAGTGCTTGCTACAATTCAACAGCACTTTGTAGAGCACAATACCAGATAAAATCCAAATTGGATTTCTTGAGTCTCTTTTCTTTCTCTCTTTCTCTCTCTGTTCAAAAATGCAGCTGGAACAGGAATGATTTCTAACATCATCAACAGTCATCATTCACTCTTTATATCGTTCCCCATATTTATTTGTTTAGTCTGATAGATATTTTAAGAAACCAAAGGTTATAAAATTTTGGTTGGCCAAACAAAATTATTTTGCTTTTATGATTTTTTGCTTTTGATCCAAGCAAATTGAAATTACTTCAATTAATAGAGTATCTTTATATATTTCTTATATTAGAACACTATGCACTTTTTCAGATTATTTTGAAACTGGGATAGAAACAGTTTAATTACAGCATCTCCACCAAGATCAAGTAAGACCAATAGATTCAAGAAGGAATTTACTGAAATATAATTTTAATCGTAATTATTCATAGGTGCAAGAAAATGGAACATTAAACTCAGAATTCAAATTGTTATAGTATGGCACACTGTTATTGATAGCATCTTTGATTTTCAGGCAATATGAAAGTATGACTATTCAGTGATAACTATCACATCTGATTGGTAGTCCTAACTATTCCCAACCTTCACTCACACCTTTCCCATTCAGGAGATAGTCAAAAATCAGCACCAACAACATTATACATCTGCTTTTTTGTCCCCCTTTCAATGGATGTAGCCTAAATATGTGTCAGTATGGTATATACCTCCAGTTGGAGGGATTGGACAACAATATGTTGGTTTACAGGATAATCTCTAGATTTGCTTGAGCATACTTGGGGTAAAAATGGACTTTGGTTACACTTAAGGTATATAGTTATAATGTGTCATCTTACATTATTAATAGGGCAAATTATAAATTGTAGAGGTACACCAAGATAGATTTGTTGTCAGAGTTCCAAGTAACACCCCCAACGAAAGAAGACGCCAAGGCTTGAAGTTCCTCCACATACAATTTTATTAGAGATGTCATATTGGCACATCTGGGAAAACCCGAATCTGAAGGTTTCCAGGTTTTCCCCACCCAAAATAAAGTCTAAGCATCTACACAGCGCCCACATGTCCATCACATGGTCCAATCAAAGCACCGTTCCAGCTGGAGATGCCTCCCAGTCACATTTCTCCAGGTGCAGAATGTCCCTGACTCTCGGAGAAAGAATGTTATTATGACTATGTATCTCCCCAGTCCCATCCCTCCTCCCAGTTTCCCACAGAGTAAATGTGGCAGGCCTGAAGAGCCAATTCCCAAGATGGCTTCCAGGACTGACATTAGTCAATATCTTATTGATCTTACTAAAAAGTGTTTTTTTCTTTTTGATCAAAGTCGTGATGGGTGTTAGAAGTCAGTAGCTATGAACTAATCTGATAAATATAACAATGATTTTTTTTTTAATTTACTGTTTTATGTTTATTTATATGTTGTATGTTTCTTTGGCAATAGCAGATAAAAACATAGCCACAAAGAAGCATGGCTCCAATGGAGTAAACATATAAACATATTTAAGATTTTGCTAAAAGTACAGTTAAGAAGAGGCTGATGAGTTGGGTTGGAGTAAGAATTTCAAGGGATTAATGCCAACATCAAAAAAACTGTGCCTAACTTCTCTTTTCATGGTTACCCTTGTAAAAGGCTTTATCTGTAGAATTTATGTCTAGGGAAATAAAGAAAGAGAGAGGGAGAGAGAGAAAGAAAGAGAGAGAGAAGGAAGGAAGGAATTTCTTTTGAGATTTATAAATATGAATGTATGTGTATGGGTGTAGATAGACAGACAAATAGACAGACAGACACTTTTAATTTATCACACAGAGCAATTGGAAGCCAAATATATTAACTAAAGCAGATACTCTTCCTAGAATATCTCCCCAACAGAGCCAGGCTTCCATATTTTGATACCATGCATAGTGGAATTGAAGGCCACCAAGATATTCAGGAGTTGTTAATAGATTATCCATCTGGACTAACTAAGACAATATTCTATGTCCCAGTCTGTAATCAAATTGAACTAGATCTACATAATTGGTTTCCTCTAGAAGGACTTGAAATATTTTGGTTATCATCCTCTATAGCAGTGGTTCTCAACCTTCCTAATGCCGCAACCCTTTAATATAGTTCCTCATGTTGTGGTGACCCCCAACCATAAAATTATTTTTGCTGCTACTATGTAACTAATTTTGCTACTGTTATGAATCGTAATGTAAATATCTGATATGCAGGATGTATTTTTATTGTTATAAATTGAACATCATTAAAGCATAGTGATTAATCACAAACACAATATGTAATTATAGATTATGAAATATTTATTTCTAATTACAAATAAATGAAATTTTGTCGTGAAGCATGGTATAATACAGGGGTTGGCAATCTTAAACACTCAAAGAGCCATTTGGATCCATTTCCCACAGAAAAGAAAACACCGGGAGCCACAAAAACTGGGTGGGTGTGGCCAACTCAACATCACTCCCACCAATCATATGAAACCCCCCCCCCGACATGCCTACCCAGGTTTCATGGCTCAGTGTTTTCTGTGGGAATAGAGTCTCTCTTCTCTCGCCCTCCCTCTCATTTCTGTTTTTCTCTATTTTTCCTCTCCCTTTCTCTTCTTTCTTTCTTTCTTTCTTTCCTTCCTTCCTTCCTTCCCTTTCCCTCTTTCTTTATTTTTCATTGAATACGATAGCAAATCCAAAATTTACCTTTTAATATTTTAGTTTAAATACCAAGTTTTCATTGTTGCTGCAATTTGGAACAGCCTCTCAGGCAATTTTCTGCAAATGCAACAGAGGCAGAGAAAAAAATCTTTGTTGATGACACTGGATGAAATTGAAATGAGGGAAAACTGGAAGGTGTATTTCTAAGATTTGTTTGAAAAGGATAGTGATACTTCAAAGAGAAGAAATGAAGCTAATGCTATAAATGTGTCCAAGAAAATGAGTATATAAATGCTGCCAAGTAAGTTCAAAAACGTTAAGGCTATAGATGTAGATGGCATAACTGGAGAGATGGTAAAATATATGTTTGGTTTGCTTATCGAGTAGCTGTGTAATTTGCTTAAAGTGTGTTTTAAGATTGCATCTGTGCCTGATGTTTTGAATAATACTGTGATTTTTTCCCTATATAGAAGAAAAAAAGAATGTATAAAATATATGGGAATTAGTTTGTTAAATATGTCTGAGAAGATGTTTAGCAGAATTCTGATTGAGAGGGTACAAGAGATGACAGTGAGCAAAATTTGGGAATACAGCATTGCATTAGGAAAAGGTGTGGAGATCACCCTTTCTTCAGCAATTAAAAAATGCATGAATGTAATAAATAAGGTTTAGTGTACAATTGTTGATTTAGAGAAAACATAAAATTAATATATTTGAATTATAAAATGTTTTGCATGAATATGAAGTTGAAAGCTCCCTGCTGAATGCTTCTAACCAAAATGTATGCCTGTATTAATCTAGGCTAGAACTTTTTTTAATATGGGATGAGGCAATTGTTTAATAGACTCAGTGTTTTTTGGATTCTCCCTAATTTTGTTCAAAATAAATATACAATTCTTAATGAGATTTGAAACAAAGAGTAGGGAAATTGCTAGATAGCTTGGAGGAAAGCAAGTTAAGTGCTTGCCATTTTATTTTTTAATTTAGATGTGAACAGAGTGAGCATTTTCAAGCTGCTCTTTCCTTTATTGCATCAAAACATTTCCCAATTTTTCTATCAGCAGTTTGTTTTGATGCATACATTAAATTTTATTCAGAAATGCTGAACCTTGACAGTATCAGACATCAGCAAAGTTCATTTCTGGACATGCACAGTTTGTTTATGCTTATGTGTAAGTATTTTATTCAGTATCTACTACAGTCATTTAGCTGAAAACAAGAATATTAACTGCAATTTACTCTGATTTCAGGCTTCTCTTCTTGGTTTTGCTTTCTATATATTTCTATTTGCTGAAATTCTCTCTTTCAAAGTTGCTAGCTGCTGTTAAAATACTGCAAAGTTGTGAACATCTAAACAGAAAGTCATACAGTTTAATGGATTCAGAATCATAAGATGTACCTTTATACATCATAAAGAAAAGGTAGAGAAGGTTTAGAAGGATCGTTTACTTTGGACTTCAGTTCTTGTCATACCTAGCCAATCAGGTCAATAGCAAAAAGCTAAGGCCCCAAAAGTAGAATAGAGAGGACTGGATTACATACTTTTTCCGGACCTGGTATATGGTTTAATTGAGTTATAAAATTACTAAATATTTTTCATCCCAATTCACTTCATATAAAACCTTTTTGGGCTGGGTAGCATGCATAGGTAACATGATTCAAACAAGTCTGCATAAATGTCACACATATACAGTATATGCTTTCATAAATCAGTATGGAAAAATAATAACATAAGATGGATCTGCTGATTATGTTTCTTAATTATTATTTAGAAATCAGTTCAGTTTGAATAACAATAGCAATAGCAGTTAGACTTATATACCGCTTCATAGGGCTTTCAGCCCTCTCTAAGCGGTTTACAGAGTCAGCATATTGCCCCCAACAACAATCCGGGTCCTCATTTTACCCACCTCGGAAGGATGGAAGGCTGAGTCAACCCTGAGCCAGTGAGATTTGAACAGCCGAACTGCAGAACTGCAGTCAGCTGAAATAGCCTGCAGTGCTGCATTTAGCCACTGCGCCACCTACATGTGCACATATCTCTTCCCCCCTTCTTTCCCTTTGTGTGTGTGCGTATCTCTGTGTGTGTTTACATTGTTAGAACATTTTGCAACACTTTATAGTATTGTAATTTTTTTTGCCTATCTAAACTCAAGCCTTCTAACGTCCAGTTTTTTAAATTATGAAATTGAAGATTTTTATTTTCTTATAAAAAAACCAGAACCCATGCTTGCCCCAGGAGTTCTTTAAAATTAATGCCAAATTTTATTGTAAAAGTTTCAGTGTTACAATTTTATCTGAACTTTTAGTCTGTTTATAGATTTCCAAAATCAAAATTTTGTTTAACTTTTTGATGTTTATTTCAGATACTTTAAATACTTAATGATTGAGGGGAATATTCTGTGAATAGCTCGGAATTGAAGGCACCTCATCCAACATTTTCACACGTCATCTTAAAAGTTTCTAACAGCTTAGAATAGAAGAATAGAATTCTTTACTGGCCAAGTGTGATTGGACACACAAGGAATTTGTCTTTGGTACATATGCTCTTAGTATACATAAAGAAAAATAAAATAAAATAGAATACATTCATCAATAATCATAAAATACAAAACTTAGTAGATATTGAGCAATTTCAGAAAGTTATTAGAAAGTGAGGTTTCTGAAATTAGCTGTCTCTTAAAAGCCTGCTGCAATTGTCACAAATTGACAAATACCATAATCTCTTAAATCTAGAGAAAACTGCTATTCTGCAGTCTCCTCATGAGGTACAGCTTCCTCACTTCAAAAGCTATTTCCACATTTCAAGAGATTACTTTCACTTTATTTTTAATTTTTTAGCCAAAATATTTCCAAATCTATGGAGTTATGTGTGAGCAGTATGGCAATCCTTACTTAAATATGGTAAATCAGACAGCAACTTCATCACTAAGCCAATAGTTGTAAAATCAACATTATGTAACTGATTTATTGTGGCAGTTGCGCCAGTTTCAGGTTGCCATCATTAGGTCAACCCTAAAAGGTCACAGCATCTCACATTCATGCAGTCACTATTTGTATCCTCCTGTGAGGTTCCCCATTGATGTCGCTCATTGGAAATCAGCAATGAAGGTTGCAAATAGCAATAGCACTTACCGTATTTTTCGGAGTATAAGATGCTTTTTTCCTCAAAAAAGAGCTGAAAATCTGGCTGGGTCTTATACATCGAATACAGCATTTTTTGTCTCCTTAAGCCCCACCCCTTCACCAAAATGGCTGTGCATACTCTTATAGAGGCTTTCATAGAGGATCTGGGGGCTGAGGAGGGCAGAAATGAGCAAAAATGAGCCATTTTTGCCCCCCCAAAACCACCAGCAGCACTTATCCTCTATAAGGCTATGCATGCAATTGTTTTGTCAAAAAGGGCTATCATGTGACCATGACACACTGCAACCATCATAACTTCATGCTGGCTCCAAACATCTGAATCACAATCATAGCAGAAACACTGCAATGGCCACAACTATGAGCAGTTACAAGTTCAGTACCATTAAAAATTTGAATAATAGCTGAATGTACTCATACATCTATAATATAAAGTTGACAGTGCCAACCCTTCTTGACTTCACAAAAGCTGAACAATTGATATATTATCATAATTAGCTGAGACATGGAGACTTCCTGCTTTGACCTGAACTGGGCTTTTCTAAGCTCTATAAACTTTTTTGTACTCTGAAATCCTTCCCAAACCCTTGAATGTTGAATCCAGCAATATTTTTTGACTGTGAAGGTCAGATGTTTTAGAGATGACTTTAAAAGTACTTTTCTAGATCTACAGGAAACCTTATAGTGCTATAGTGACAGGAGGAGTTATTCCATATTTACCCCTATAGAAAGATGGGACATGAGTATTTTATGGTCCAGGAGCCACATCCAATCCTTTCACTGTTCCTGTCCACCCCACAATAATGGGATGGGTGGGCAGTGGATCTACACAACAGTCCCAACTTCTCATGTTTCCCTTGGGAAAATTACCATATGTTTTGGAGTATAAGACGCACTGGAGCATAAGATGCACCAAGATTTTGAAGAGGCAAATTAAAAAAAAAGTTTTTGCACTCTGCAGACATCCTAAAAACGGTCAGTTTTTCACGAAAACAAACCTGTTTTTTTTCTCCAAAAAATGAGCATGAATAGCCTTTAGGACACTTGTAGAGTGCTCCTGAGGGGGGGGGGCTTCCCCAAAATGAGCAAAAAATGGCCCAATTTTTGTCAAAAAAAGGGCATGCATAGTCTTTAGGAGGCTTATAGAATGCTCCTGGGTGGGGGGGATTGAGCAAAAAATGGCCCATTTTTTGTCATTTCTGCCCTCCACAGCCTCCAGGAGCACTATGTAAGCCTTCTATAGGCTATGCATGACCATTTTGGTGAAGGGGTTGGGTTTCGGGAGACAAAAAAATGCTGTATTCAGTGTGTAAGTTGGACCCAGATTTTCCAGTAGAATCGAGGGAGAAATTACGCATGGGTATTGTCACAGCCTGATTGGTCCATAGGCTGAGTGAAATGTCTTTAATATTCCTCCTTTCTCATTGGCTCCCAGTTTCCTCTCAGTCTTTTGGTCCAAGCACTGTTGTTTTGGCTCTTGGTAGGAAAAAAATTATAAATTCATTATAATTGATTATTTGATTCAATTGATTGATTTCTCTAAATTCCAAATTATATCAGCTGCAGCCCCAGGAGCAGTCTTTTCTGCTTCACGCGGCTTGGGAGAGCCCTTTGGGTCATCACCCTCCCACTCTGTGGCCCAGGACCCCTGCTCTGATCCCTGGATCAGCAGGGGTAACAGGCTTTGAAGCACAGCTCCTGGGAGCTTGCTGCGAGGCACAAAATTTAAAAAGAGACTCCGCGGGGTTTTTTCCCAGCGCTGAGAGCCTCGTGGGAGTGCACAGAGATTCATCAGCGCGTTGTCCTCCTTAACCCAGTTACTGCCTTCTGCCGTGCTGTCCCAGATCAGCAGGGGGCCGCGGGGTTAAAGGACGAGCTACAGCTTTTAAAAAGCAATCTGCAGGTGTTCCAGACTTCTCAGCAGTGCTTTTGGAGGCTTTGGCGGCCATTTTAAACTGTGCCACATGCAGAAAGCCGTCTGAGGAACCGCGTGGCCGCCCCCAAGCTCTTGAATCGCGGCCACTAATCGAGGCCGGCAGGACATTGTCCTGAATACTGATTCGCAGCTCCCGTAGACCCAGGCACCGGTGGAACCTACAGTGGCCTTTGAATCCGGAAATGTGAGTGTTGCGATGGCAGCAAGATCTGAGCCTCTGAAGATCCTATTAGAGGCCTTCAAGGAAGGCAGGGAAGACCAAATAGACACTTGTCATCACGGGTGTTGGAACACATATCGGGCATGTCCAACCATCAGGCAGACTGGCTGAGCCAAGCAACCCTTGACAACAACGAGTGGCAACTCATACCCGAGTTATTCCAGAAGATCTGCCAGAGGTTCGACACCCCACGGGTGGACTTATTTGCTACCCCAGCAAACTCACAACTGCCGAGGTTCTTCTCCCAATTCCAGACCCGAACTGTGGAGGGCACGGACGCCCTCAGGACCAGATGGACACCAGGCCTCCTTTATGCCTTTCTCCCTATCCCCCTTTTCCCAGGGATCCTCAGGAAGGTAGTGACAGAGAGGGCGCACATCATCATGCTGGCCCCCTATTGGCCCAGGAGGCCCCGGTTTGCGGATATCATCCAGCTATTAGTATCCCCCCATGGAGGATTCCTCGGGAGGAGATCGTCCTGTGCCAATGGGTTCTGATCCACCCGGAGTCCCAGTGGCTTCACTTGACCATTTGGCACTTGAGTGGCAACTCCTGAGACACGCTAACCTGTTGTCCAAGGTCATAGTAACCATTGATGCCTCCAGACATCCGTCGACCACTCATATTTACAACTCCACTTGGTCGGCGTTCATCAGGTGGTGTAACCCACTAAGTATCAACCCCACCAATGCCTTGGTGGCCCACATTCTCGATTTCCTACAGAAGGGTCTGGACAGTGGCCTTTCCCACAGCACCCTACACCACCAGGTGGCGGCTTTGTCCTCCGTTCTTGGGGGGGAGGGTTCCTCCACCCTATTTCACCTCCCTCTGATTAAACGGTTCCTAAAGGGGGCGGCGAACCTCAGACCTCCCCTTATACATAGATTTCCAACCTGGGACCTGCCCCTTGTCCTCAAGGCACTGATGGGAGCACCGTTTGAACCCCTTTGAACGGTCCACCTTAGATTATTTTCCCTCAAGGTGGCCTTCCTAGTCGCAGTCACGTCAGCCAGACGTATTTCGGAACTGGGGACCCTGTTCATCAGGGACGATCTCTGCCAATTCCATCCAGATAGGGTGGTCCTTCGTCTGGACTCCACCTTCCTCCCAAAAGTGAACACTCCATTCCACAGGACACAGGAAATAATTTGCCTAATTTTTGTCCGGCCTTTTCCCACGAAAGGGAGAAACTCTGGCACCGACTGGACATCCGCCGCGCTTTGCACATTTACCTCAGGTGGATGGCGGATGTGTGCAGATCAGATGCTTTCTTTGTCTCTTTACAGCCCGGGTCTTTAGGAGCCAGGATGTCCTCGGCACCATTGGCAGGTGGCTGCGACAGGCCATAGTGACAGCTTACGAGGCATCTGGTCAGGCCCCTCCAGCAGGGATCATGGCTCATTCCACCCAAAGTGCTCTACCACTGCGGCATGGGCTATCAGGGCCCCGTTTGAGGACATTTTCCAGGCGGCCGCTTGGTCGTCCCTGACCCCTTTCATCCATTACTACCGTCTGGATTCATTTGCCTCTGTGGAGGCGTGCTTTGGTCGCAGGGTTCTACAATGGGTGGCAGCCATCCCTCGCCCTGGGTCTTAGATTTCTCCCCCTGGGACTAAGCATGGGTATGTCTCACGCGTAACCCCTCCCTCAATTCTACTGGGGAAAAAATGGTCTTACTTGAACGTGTCTTTTCAGTAGAATAGAGGGAGGGGTTATGACCCACCTTAGTTAGTATAAAGAGAGGCCAGGGGAAGGGCTGGGAGGTCCCTGGTCTGTCTTGTATTCTTTACAAGTGCAGTCTGTCAACATCAAGAAAACTGGGATCCAATGGGAAAGGAGGAATATTAAAGAAATTTCCCTCAGTCTATGGACCAATTAGGCTGTGACAATACCCACGCATAACCCCTCCCTCTATTCTACTGAAAAGACACGTTCAGGTAAGACCAATATTCTTTTTCAGCCTCTTTTTTGAGGGATAAAGGTTATCCTCCGAAAAACATGGTAATTGTTCACCTCATAGTAAAATCTTAATCTATTTTTAATTTTTTTTAATTAAAAATATTTCCAAATCTATGCAGCTACATGTGAGGAGTATGCTCTGAGGGGCATAGAGTCTGTAAAAAGTAGAGTTGGGGCATGTACGGGTGCCCATTTCCCCATAGGGAAAATGTTTTGGGCATACTAATGTTATCAGGTGTGTTAAAATATTGGTTAAAAGATGCACAAATATGATTGTGTAAAATTAGATATAACGAATGGCCACAGTTATAATTGTATTATATGGATTCATTGCAACAACTTTTCACTGAGATTGGGTTGGGTTTTTTTTCAATGCACTCTGAAAAACTGAAAGGTTTCCATTTTAAACCTTTGCTTTGTCTTGAGTGTTCAGTATTGGTCTTTGATCAACAGTTTTCCCTATCTGGATATTTTGCTGTGGAAAAAAAAAGAAAACTTATTTTTCAGTCGATACTTTGATTCTGGTTTTGAATATAAGGGTGTGATAAAGAAGCACAAGATAAGAAAAAGAAAATCAGTACAACAAAAAGAATAAACCTATGAAATACATGAATAAAATATTTGAGAGTTGAACTGAAAATTGAGTTTCAAAGACATTTTTGCCTCTTCTTAACTGTTGGAAAGAAATAGGCATTGATGTGCCTCCAGATGATTGCCCTCTTCTAGGTTACAACCTTGTTGTCTTGAGCAATAAAGAAAATAGCCTGTTCTATCTTTTGCATGATAAGTTCGTCACATATTGGAAAAAGGCTCTTACTACTGCTTCATCTTCTCTTCTATAGGATAAATATTCAAAGATTTTTGTTCAATGTGACATCTGTGAATAACATGGATGAATGTCTAGAAATGTTTTATAGCTAAAAGACAACCACTTTTCAGCTAAATATATCTGTAAACATAAATAGATGAGCAGGTTGTTGATTGATACAGAATAATCAATCATCATCAGTAATCCAGGTTTCCAATCACTGAGTCTGCTTGCAAGATGCTAATTTTAATACATAGCAAAAAGAGATTCTCCAAGTCATTCCTTTTCATGGGAAAAGCTTTCCTTCATTTGGAAACTGCAAGAGATCTCCAAGAGAAAGAGAATAAAAATACAAAGAATAAAAATATATGTCCACAACTGAGCTCAAAATTTCTGTTGCTAAGTAGAGAAGTTGTTAAATGATTTTTGCTCAATTTTATGACCTTTCTTGCCACAGTTGTTAAGTGAATCAGTGCAGTTGTTAAGTTAATAACAGGGTTGTTAAGTAAATCTGGCTTTTCTATTGACTTTGCTTGTCAGAAGGTTGCAAAAGATGATTGCATGACCCCAAACACAGAGAAGGTGCTTTACAATCCATGCCTGCCTCCATAGTGACTGCATTTTGAGTGCTTGGCAACCAGCTCACATTTACAACCAATTGTGGCATCTCAGAGTCATAAAACTGCAATTTGTATTTATATTTTGCTTGTTTCAGATAAAGAATCACATCATTTTTGTTTACTTGAAGCCTTACAATTGTTGTTTATACATTTTGATGGAGCAATCTATTTTTTTTAGCATCTATGTATTATTATACTTTTTATTCATCTGTTAAGTCCTTCCCAAGGACCTGTGATAGACAGATGTTGTTTGCTAAAGCAGGGCTGTCAAACTTGCGGCCCACAGACCAGATGTGTCACACGATGCCTATGCCTACACCCGGTTTAATGAAAGAATGATGCTTTCATTAAAAAGCTGCTCCGGCCCTCTGGAACGAGCTCCCCGTGGAGATTCGGACCCTCACCACCCTTCAGGCTTTCCGCAAAGCCCTTAAAACCTGGCTGTTCCGACAGGCCTGGGGCTGACGAGTTTCTGTCCCCGCTCGAATTGTGTGGTTGTTGATGTTTTTAAATTGTTGTTGTTGTTTGTCTGTTGTTTTCCTCCTGTTTGTATCCCCCCCTTATTTTGGTCTGTGAGCCGCCCTGAGAGCCTCTGGGAATAGGGCGGCATAGAAATGCAATAAATCAAATCAAATCAAAGAAAAAAATCCTGATACGTCACGTGACGCTGCCATGATAAACGTGAATTTGACACTCTTGTGCTAAAGATATTGTTTGTTGCAGGTGTTCCAAGTACAGCTGCCTGTTGCAACTGAATGATTGCCAGTAATTGTGTAAATCTTGTGGTATTCAAGTAGTGTTCCAGATGCCTATCACGGTTTGTACTATCTTTGTTTCTTTTTGCGACCGTCATTCCACTTGTATTCATAGATTTTTGCATTTTGATTTTCTCCAATTCTTTATCTTTAATTCTGCTGTCTATAGGTACTTCCATGTCCACTAATCAGACTTTTTTGTCTTGCTTATCAGTAGTTGTTAAGTTCTAAATGTTATGTGGCAGGTACTTGTCTGTTTCAATCCTAAAGTCCGAGAGCACTTTAGCTTCCTCATTTTCTATTACTTTGTCTAGATGATGATGATGATGAGGAGGAGGAGGAGGAGGAGGAGGAGGAGTCACAGTCAGCCAGATATTTGGGATTTTTATCCATCTATCTTGCCCTTCCCATGGATCCTGGAGAGGCAAATATTATATCACAGTTGACATTTTTTTGGCTGATGATGGCCTTCATACAAATCAAGTTATTCACAAGAACCTAGTATGTTGGTCTGTATCAGTGTGATATATATACAGATCCAGGCAGTGTGGGCTTTTGCCATTGAAGAAGAGATGTTGTCAGTGGGCATTTTTTCCAAGTGCTGTTCAAGAATTTCTGGTATGACACAATGTGCCAATAAGTCCAGTAATGGCCATTTTATAGCATAATCTTTCGTCTTGGATTTTTCAGATCTTGCTACTTTGTGATCTTCTTTGTTTTCTATTCTACTTTCCCCTGGTATTGTCACATCAATTATCAAAACTTCCTTATTTTCAATCACTGTTAAATTTTGTGTGTTATCAGCCAAGACTTTATCAGTTAGAAACCCACAATGTTTAACCTCATTTTTAATTACTTTTTCAATTATAGTTCAATTATATAACCAATTTTTCATTTTTACAAATGTTCCAGAGAATCATTTTGGTAATTGGATTATATTGTTTATAATCAGTTTGTGGAATCTTCTTACATGACCTCAGTGTATGATCTACTGTTTCTACTGCCTCATTGTACAATCTATACTTTCAATCATTTGACAGTTTTTCAGTTTTAGGTTTAATTGCCTTAATTAATTAATTAATTAACTAAATTTGTTAATAATTAGTTAATTATTATTATTTCCTCAATTACTGAATGTTTTGTGTATGTCTTTTTAAAAGGGAGTTTTTACTTTGCTATACCTTGTAAAATTGGATATATTTCCCCAAATAGAGGACACTATTTCTCTCATCACACACACTTAAAACATTACAGGACAAGGAAGTGTCACTATAGATCTTATTTCATTTTTACCCCCCCCCCCAATTATTTGCCAGTAAGGCAATAAACACATTGGGTTGATGAGGGGAAGAGGTACTCCTTAAAAATTAGTTGGTGACATATGAAAGCTATTAAGTTGCACAGTGAAAAAGGAGGCTGAGGTAGGAAATGTAGATCAACAAAACTTTTGGGAAAAGGAGGTTTGAGACATTCAACCACAGTGAGCAGCAAGAGGAATAGATATTTCAAAACAATGGTTGACATATTGGCTAATCTCTTCACAGAAGCTATAGAAGAGGTCAAGGCTCAGTGGTGGAATGGTTATAATTGCAGATGTTTCCACTTTCAAATGGATGGGACACCAGGTGATATGAGAGGGATCTTTGAGTCCTAGTGGTTAATCATTTAAATATGAGCCAGCAGTGTGCTGCAGCTGCCAAAAAAGTCAACATAGCCTAGGCTGCATTAACAATGGGATAGAATCAAATCACATAAAGTTTAGTATCACTTTATAGTATCACAATGTAAGACCATACTTACCATCCAGTTTGGGTCACCACGATAAAAAAAAAAGGATGTTGAGATTGTAGAAAGAATGCAGAGAAGAGCAACAAAGATGATTAGGGGACTGGAGGCTAAAACGTGAAGAATGGTTGCAGGAATTGGCTACATCTAGTTTAATGAAAAGATGGACTGGGGTGATAGCAGTATTCCAATATCTAAGGAGTTGCCACAAAGAAGAGGTAGTCAAGTTATTTTCCGGAGCACATGAATGCAGGACAAGAAGCAATGGATGGAAACTAATCAAAGAGGGAAGCAAACAAGAACTAAGGAGAAATTTCCTATCAATTAGAACAATTAATGCCTTCAGAAATTGTGAGTGCACCAATACTGGAGGTTTCTAAGAAGAAATTGAAAAACCGTTTTTTCTGAAATGGAGTATGGTTTCCTGCTTGAGTGGAGAGTTGGACCAGAGGTGGGTTGCTCCCAGTTCGGACCACTTCGGCTGAACCGGTAGTGGTAGTTGGGTGTTGGTCACCGAACCAGTAGTGACAGCTGGCTGGTCACGCCCCCAAACAGGCTTGCTCCGACACTCGCCCTGCCTCGCCTTTGCTATCTGCATCCCTAGAACTGCTGCTGGTAAGCATTTGCACTAGCCTAGCCCCCCACACTGGCCAGCATGCTGAAGAGGGCAGCGGTGGCAGGAGAGGGTTGCATCCCAAGTCCTGGAGTGAGAAACCGGAAGAGATACCTCCCTTACTCTCCACTCGCTCCCTGCTGGAAATGTTTAGTTTGGATCAGTGGCTCGCCAAGGAGCAGCTCGGCTTCATCAAATTCCAGCAATGGGTAAGTTGAGCAGTGGCTACAGGAGGCACCCAGCCAAGCAGGGCCGGGTGGGCTCCTGAGAGCAGAACTGGATGTCAAAATTTCCCACCCTACCAGTAGAGAAGCACTTCTTGAGAATTGGCTGCCTCTGGCCACGTTCCAAACTCCACAGCTGATGAGTGGATTGTACCTCCTCCTCTAATGGTCTATTTTTGGGAGTTTTTCCCCTCTCTTCCCCCGCCCTCCGTCGGAATCCCAAAAATGTTTGCCACCGTTTCCGTGGGCATGGCTTGGGGGGGATGACATGTGACTAAATGTGTCTGAGTTACATCAAGTTGACCATGGCCACTCAGTCATATGCCCCCACCTAGCCATGCCCACAGAACCGGTAGTAAAAAATGTTGAAGCTCACCCCTGAGTTGGATTGTAAAACCTCCAAAGTCACTTCTAATTCTGTTGTTGCATTAAGAATAGATTACCAAGCTAGAGAAGCGGATTACCACCTTCCTTTTATGTTAATATTTATGATATAACAATAAGTTTGCTTTATTTTGTTTGATGAATGTTACTGCATTTAACAGTAATTGTTAATGCACATTACAGAAAGGCCAACATATATGTTTGTTATTTGTTTTATTTAAATTCATTGGCTGACCAATTACAGTTGATTAGATTTCAGTAAAAGAGCTGGAATAATACTTTGGATTTGGAAAACCTATTTAAACTCTAAAGTTCCTACAGAGAGTGAACTGCTTTTCAGAGGCTTTAGCATTCTTGGTGCTTATGTTGTATGCATAACACAGTTTAAAAGACAATTGCAAGAAATGCTTGCTCAAACAAGAGCTTGGATTTCTGACAGTAACCTTTGCCAGCCATCCTGATCAGCATTCTGATACAAACCGCCTTTATATCTTTCACCCCTGACAAGAAATAAAATTAACAATATGAACAAATTTTAATTAATAAGGAATCTAATAAAAGAAGCAATTTAAATGTCTTCGAGATATGATAGGACTACAATTCCCAGAGCAGACTGAGAGTTCTAGTCCCAATAGAATAAAAGAGCTGTTTCATTCTGTTTAAAATTCTTGATTCAGTATTTTGAAATAGCACCTACCAACTAAATATGTATTTTATTTTAGAATGCATTACATTAGAAAAACCAAATATGACCAAATAATTGAGTGTACTTTAATAATCAAAAATATTTTTCATTAAACTGAGCAGATTGCCAAACAAATTATTCAGACCCGATCTTTAGGAGAATTGCCAAGTACTGTTAACATTCCGAAGTACATACTGCATGTTCAAACTTTTAATCTTGTAACTTTATTGTTTTTTTTTTGTCAGTATTTATTTTAAAATGTGATCATGAGAATAGAGTGCAATGAGAGGCCTTGCAGGTCAACCCGAAGATCTAAATTATAGTGGAGAGCGTACAGAAAAATAATCTAATTTAATACTATACAATCTGATGTCCCAAATATTTTGTACTGCCGGAGAGCCCAACAGTTAGCAAATTATAATCTCTAATATTATAGAATTATAAATTCTTTAAATGTATGGAAAGGTAAACATACTACTGAAACTGAATTCATTTTTGTAGATATGACTAGGGAATTTTCTTGGCAGCAATATGAAATATATATGTCTTTGTTATCTCCTGGAATACTTTTTAATTCCCTTTCTAACCTAGAGCTTTGGGGGTTCCTCTCATCCAAATTCTAAATGGTTTACTTATTTGAGATCAGACAAGGATGGTTAGATATTGCCACCAGCCAAGCATTCAATACATCAGTGAAGAAATATTGTTTTTTAACCAGCTTTAGTTTTAATTACATTTAAATAAGCTAGATTTGCTTTGCACTAATTCCCAAGCATTATTTTTTGTAACACAACTTCATTTTTTAAAAATAACAAGAATAGTTCAATCCTAGTTGCACACCCTGCTACTAAGTTCCTGAAATAAAGTATATTACCCAATTCTTAGATTGGAGTGAAATACTGCTGCATTCAATATTTGGTTTCAATTGATTTCCAAATTATACAACAGCATTATCTTAATTCAAATCTTTCTTCTTTTTAATTGGGCCTCTGCCTTTTACTTCTCATGCATCTAAAGGCTGTCCCTATTCTCAAAGAGAATAATATAATTGAGAGTTTAGGGTGTCTGAAGTAACTATGACAACCACCTGTTCCACAGGGTAACATTGAAGGGAGAGTCATGGAAAATTGCTCAAGAATTGCACAATCTTAAAATCTGTTAATTGTATAAGAAAAAATAATGCATTTAATTTGTCAGCATTTTGAAAGCAAAAGGCAACTTCGTATTTCCTTCATGCTCTAATCCCTAAATGGTGAACCTATGGCACGCGTGCCACAGGTCGTACACGGAGCCATTTGTCAGGGCACGCAAAGTGTGCACACTGGCCAGCTAAGTTCAGCCTTTTTAAAAGCTATTTTTCACCCTCCCCAGGCTCCAGAGACTTTATAGGAGCCTGGGGAGGGTGAAAGCAGCCTCCTCCCCCCTGGAGGCCCTCCAGAGGCTTCAGGAACTTCCCTGAAGCTTCCGGAGTGCAGAAACCGGCCCTATGGGCAAACCGGAAGTTCAGGAATGGACTTCTGGTTTGCTCATAGGGGCAGTTTAAGCCCTTCAGGGCCTTCTGGAGGCTTCCCTGAAGGCTCCGGAGGACAAAAAACAACCCAATGGACAAACTGGAAGTCATTTCTGGTTTTCTCATAGGGCCATTTTTAGTCCTCCGGAGAGTTCAGGGAAGCCTCCTGAAGGTCCATGAAGTCTCTGGAGAACTAAAAACGGCCCTAAGAGCAAACAGGAAATGACTTCTGGTTTGCTCGTAGGGTCATTTTTCATCCTCAGGAGCCTTCAGGGAAGCCTCTGGAAGGCCTCTGAAGGCGCCAAAGCACTTAAACCAGCCCTACAAGCAAACCGGAAGTCTGTCTTCGAACTTTTGGTTTGCCCTTAGGGCTGGGTTTTTGCATTCCGGAGGCTTCAGGAAGCTCCTGAAGCCTCAGGGGGGCTGTTTTCGCCCTCCCCTGGCTCCTCTGAAGCATGGAGATGGCGAAAAAAGCATGCAAAAATGGGGGGGGGGAACTTGTCATGCACGCATGTGCGCTGGGGGGGTTGCTCATTGCATTATGGATGCAGCACGCCCACGCACGCCCCCCTGCACTCCCCCCACTTATGGCACCCGAGCCAAAAAAGGTTTGCCATCGCTGCTCTAGTCAAACAGTTAACCTGGAGTTGACATTAAAATATGAAACTTTACACAACTTAATATAGGAATACTCTTGAAGAATGCCCTGATATCTTTCCATCATTGTACTTGCATTACAAAGTGAGACAATTATTGGAACCATATCCACTTTTGTACAGTCTCTGACTCTTAGAAGGAGCACTCTGAAGTGCTTTTTTTTTTTTTTTTGCTTTATGAACTTTGATATACTATATAGGAAAACCGAACAGTTTTTACAAAAATAATAGATTAAAATAGAACAGGATAGTCTTTGTTATGAAATTTGGTCTAGTTATTACAGGAAAACATTTTTTATTTTTTTTAGTTTGAATTTGAACAAAATGGTGTCATTTGAATTTAGAATCATGACAGAAATATTTAAGACATGGTTTTCCTATATGAATCCTTTAGTCTCCAAATGATTTCTACCGTGTTTTCCCGAAAATAAGACAGGGTCTCATTTTTTTTTACTCACAAAATATGGCCTGGGCCTTATTATCAGTGGAGGTCTTATTGTTTTGGGGTTGCCGGGTGGCTGCTCTCTTGTGAGCGGGCTCCCAAAGAGCCAGGCACAGCCTCAGGGGCGAACAGCTGTGTTATGCTGTCACAGCAGCACAGCACAGCAGCCATGAAGCTACCACACTCACGAGCAGCCACCCGGCAAATCCCCTTTCCAGTCGGGCACAGTACCATTCACTGACCTAGGTGTATCGCCAAGCCATGTGAGTGCCTGTTCGCCGCCGCCCAGCTCTCGCAACTTGGCGCCTTTGAAATGACAGTGAATGGTGCTCTGCATGACTGGAGAGGGGGGTTGCGCGAGTGGCTGTTCTTCTCCCGCTTGCGTGCCTCTCAGCCTCATGATGCCCTGGCCCAGCTCTCCCCGCAGAGCCAGAGCACCTCCATTACTGCCGCCACCGCCATCCCAGGATGGCTTTTTCGACGGCTTCCAAACCGAGTCTTCTGGCATTGGCTGCTCTGGGCGTATGCTCTATGGTTGTGGACCAGCTGCAGGCAGAGGGTACTCCCAGTGTACAAGCTAAAAAAATAAATAAATCTGAAACTCTAAAGAATATTCAAATCAGTGTGGATCATGTTAAACCACGAATAAGGATAAATGTTTGACCAGTGTAATACCAATTTATGTGCTGCTATTTTTTTTAGGTTTAAGTTAGAAAATAAAAACGGTTGTGATCTTTATCCCCTTTGTGTTGGAGGGACTATAAGGTACTTCCGGGTTGAAAAGATTAGCTAGTTCCATCACCATTTTCCAGGGGATGGAAATGATGGGAGCTCATCCTGCCATGAATCATCCTTTGTCTTGAATGCAAGCCTGGGGTGGTGATTTCTTTTTATCCTGCTACCCTGAAAGTTGTTTCTATCTGCTGTCAATTGCACTTTCTAGAAGACATATTTCCATTCAACTACCAATTGGCTTTTTTATGCAGTGATGAAATGTCTTTCTTGTCAGACAGTAAGAGAATAAGAATTCCGGTTATGTACATCTGACATTATCTTTATCCATTCAACATGCAATGAAAAAGCAGTATTCAAGTTTCCTTCTTTTGTGTTTACAACTGAAAATTCTGTGAAAACAGTTTTCTCAATTTTTTTTCCATTATACATAGGCATTCTCATTGTACTCTCTATAGGAAACAGTTTCTGCAGATAAAAGACATACAGTTCCACATTAAAAGGGGAAGTCTCATTAAGCAAAATAGTAAAAGAGGCACCATATAAATTTAATGAGAGAAAGGGAAGGAGGGAGGACAGAGATATCTTGGAACTGAATGACAACTGTTTAAATCAAATCGATCAGAAAATCAAACAAACAAATCACACTGCAGTTTTGCAGCTGATATATTTGCATTGTTTATGGAGTAAGCCTGTTTGCCAAATACTTTGAAGTCCTGCTCTCTATCAGTTCTCATTGGCATAGGTAATGGAAATTTATTGTAAGACCTGTGCTCCTCAATATCTGAGTGGAACCAAGCGTCCCACATGCTTATTTTTGCTAATGTCATCCTGGGATTTTCCGCAAAGTAAGCATCCATCTATTTTGATTATATTTCCCCTCTTTTATCACTCTTTTATTTATTAGATAGTGACCATAACAGAATTGAAATTGAAATGTTTTCCAAATCTATTTAGATAAACCAGTGGCTTATTAACCTATGGTGTGATGCTAGATTGTGAGTGTTAGTCACTTACATCATATAACTCTCAAGTTTGAAATGGATCAGGCCTGCCAGAGCCATCTTTCTATTTCTCAGATTGCCATACAGTGTGGGAGAGGGGAAGTCTGGAATGTCAGACCAGAAAACAACAACATGTCTGGACAATAACTTATACAGCCATTCCTCATTAACAGACTACCTCAGTTAGCAACCATTTGCAAAACTGAGAGTAATAAATAATAAACACTGTGTTTTCCAGAAAATAAGATTATTTTATTATATTATTTTGTTTTGGGCCCAAAAATAAGCATCATGAGCATTTAGGGGTGCCTTATTTTTTTTCCATGTACGGGAGGCTTATTTCTTCTGCTTGCTTGCGGCAGAACAGGAGGCTGAGAGACACATGGGTGCCGCAGCCACAAGGTGAGGTGGGAGGGGGTGGAGATGCCCCACACCGGCTTATTTCAGGGCCTCCGCAGCCAGGCCATCGTGCCCCAACAACTGCCTTGTCTCACGGTCGCGGCACCAACACACCACTCAACCTCCTGCTCTGCTATGGCTACAAGCAAGCAGAAGTAGTGGACCAGTGGCCATGTGGGCTCCTGCTGCACACGGCTGATGGTGCTGCCACTGCAAGATAGTTGCTGGGGCGTGGATGGCTTTGCTGCTGGGGCCCTGAGATAAGCCAATGCAGGGTAAATAGGGAAGCTCCGCCATCCATTGCCTTGCCTCAGAGTCGTGACATCACGAGCAACCAAACAGAATGGTTGGGCAGCTCTAAAGTAGGGCTTATACCAAGCGGACATATAAACATGCTAGGGCTTATTTCTGGATAGGTCTTATTTTTGTGGAAATTGTTAGTCGTAAAATGATTTTCCTACCAAGGCATATACTTATCAATTTTCTGCACCTAGTAATAAGGTGCACCAGAGTGAGAATAACAGTGGTACTGTTGCACAAAAGAATTTCACCTGAATAAGGAAGTAATGCCCCACAATTTTTAAACCTCCCGTCTCCCCCCCTCTCTCTTTCCCTCCATCCCTCCCTCCCTCACTCATTCCTTCCCTCCGTCTCAGTGGATGAATTGTGACAACTAAAGGATTGTCTGTACAATAATGCCTACTTTTTTTTCTTTTTCTGGCAATTACATACCAAAAAAAATGTAACAACTATACTTAATGTTTAATCTACAACAGCAAAATAAACATCTGATTAAAGGTTTCATTCTTTTTTCCTTATTAGATATTTTATCTTTATGAAGCTTAGATTATGAACTTTAAAAGTTACACAAACTTTGAAAAATAAATGAAAGATTTTAATATGTTGAACAGAATAAAATAGGTCATCACATGCTACCACTTTTCATATACAAATACTTTCAGAATACTTTAAATAAGAGGTGCGTTAAGTATAAAAAACCCAAGATTTTAGATTTCTGGCTTGACAAAAGTTACTAGCTGTGTATTCCATTAAGGCAGAGTGATCTGCAGGAATTTAATTTGCATGTAACAGTTAGCTAGATATAAAAATACATTGTTTATTATAAGCAAAGAAAATGTTATATTTTATATAAAATATATGTTCCTTTTAGTGAGAGGTAGTTTTATTATTTTAAAAGTGTAGAGAAAAGCAAGCAGGATGATTAGGAGATTCACTGGAGACTAAAACATATGAAGAACTGGGCATGGCTAGTCTAGTGAAGAGAAGGACCAGGAGAGACATGATGGCAGTGTTCCAATATTTGAGGGGCTGCCACAGCAAGGAGGGGGTAAAAACTATTTTACAAAGCACCTGAAGGCCGGACAAGGAATAATTGATGGAAACTGATCTTAGAAATAAGGAGGAACTTTCTGACAGTGAGAACTATCAACCAATGGAACAACTTGGCATCGGAAGTTGTGGGGGCTTTATCACTTGACACTTTCAAGAAGAGATTGGATTGCCATTTGTCAGAAATGGTGTAGGATGTCCTGCTTGGGCGGGGAATTGGACTAGATGATCTATAAGGTCCTTTCCAGCTCTGTTAATTTGTTAAATCTGTTAAATCAAGTAGCTAAGGCAACAGGCTAGAAATCAGGAGACTGTAAGTTCTACTGCCTCCTTATGCATGAATTGGCTGGGTGCTTTGGGCCAGTCAAACACTCTAAGCCCATTGAATCAAGCTAGGATGGCAAGCTGGTTGGTCTATTCCTGTTACAACCAATGGATCAACATGGGATTGATCTTGGGGGTGGAAAGCTGACCCTGCACTTGTAGAAAAACGCTAGAAGAAGAAATTCCTTTGAGCAATGTTATCTTGCTCTAGCACATGGTATTTTTATTTTGAACATTATAAGAGGGATGTTTGATCTTTTTTTAAAAAAAAAAGTATATTTATGTACTAAGTATATAGGGGAATAGTCAAGAGTTTGTGCTTGTACTCATTTTTTAATTAATGACTTTAGTCATATTCCCTCAAAAATAAAAGCAAAATATTTATGTTGTTTTTTCCAATTAGAACTAATAAACTCTTAATTTAGTGGACTAATAGGAGAAATGGATGTACTTTAAGGCAGAATCTATTAAATTCAAATGGGATGTTATGTATGTATGTGTGTGTGTATGTATATGTATGTACGTATGCGTATACACACAGACACACACACACACGCTGGTCTTGTTGTATTCGGATCTTTTCCCGTGTAAGATTGAAATTGATTACACGGGAAAAGACCCTAATACAACAAGACCAGCATACCTACACCCATATATATAACATATTTTTATAGTTTGCTAAATTTGTATCTAATATTTGATAAACCAAAGTCTATAATTTGAGAGTTTACTTACAAGTTTATTATTTAATACAGAAATAAGTACTATAGATGACTGGACTTTTTCTCACTGATCAAAAACATAGTTTCTTCCCTTTTCTTTTGCTCTGCATGATTGACTATATATCACGAAGAAAAAGTAAGTTCTTTTTGTTAATTTACTCTGAAAGTAAAATACAGCAGTATTAAAACCCAAAGAAGATTAGAGGAGATAGAAATAGACAGACAGACAATTTCTGAAGTATCCTGAAATGTCTAAATAGCTACAGACAAGTTGTTGGTTTTTAAAAAAATATTCATTTGAGAATTCCCCCCATTTTTCCTTTCATTGTATCTTAGGAATTATTATCTCCTTCTTTCCTTCCTTCCTTATTTCAATTCATTCATTCATTCACTGAGGTCAGTTATCCCATAAATAGAAGGGCATAGAAAAAGCCAAAATACTGAGCTAACTTTTGGAATAATACTTAGCTGATTAAACTTGCTGCTTCAAATGAAGAAGACTCTATAGTTTCCTACATGTCCTTGTGTGAACTAAGAGGGCAAATTCTTCTAAGGATTTCAAGAGAAGAAAAGAAAATACAGATGTTGGAGTTCAAGTAGCATATTCATACAAGCTATCCACTGACAGTCAAGTGAAAAGAAGAAAAAGCATGACTCAGGAACACTGTTTAAGAAGATTGCATTGTTTAGAAATATTTGGGTTCTTAGACTATGACTTATAAATGTGGAGAATTCTTAAGAACGTATGAACCACATTGCATTAAGGAAGGAAAAATAATTTATCAAGCATTTTAAAAACTTATTAAGAGGACTTTAAGCTAAGTTGGAAGGGGAAAATACACAGATTCAGGCAGAAAAATGCTGAATGTTAGGAACATGGTTGCTCATAATGGAGAGGAGATATAAGGTAGGAAATGGCACTCCAAATCCTCAACCTTGGGTTGTAAGGAAAATAGTGACATTCATATTCTACCGTCATAGTAAATGGTGTTTGTGTGAAAAACAGGAGCAACTAGAAAGCTTATGGTGGAGAAAAGTGAATATAGTCCTGAAAGTAATCCTGGAAAACTGGAGGGATTAGTGTTGATTGGAGTAACACTTTAAGGATAGTACTTATTACTTATTTATTTATTCAAAAGAAATATGCCAACCAAAAGGAATGTGGAGTGACAATGAATAAAGAAGCAATATGCCTATGAAATAATTTATAACTCTGAATATGGTGATCCTGTTAAAAGCCTCTGGGTAAACTAAAAGGAAAAAAAGAGATAAAGTGATAGCATGTCATGGCCTGAAATTATAACAGATAAACAAGTTAAAGAGGGATGGAAGAACCTATAAAACAAAATATTGAAAGCAGAGGTACAAATGATTCCCATGTAAAAGAAAAGTTTTATGACACTTTTGTGCATGTGTAGTGAGATCCTTGTCAAACTGAGAAGCTGAAAGTCAGATTGACATGAAGCTGCAAGAGCCCAGGGGAAACTAGAAATGAGAGTCAAGAAAACTATCTGTTGGTTTATTGTGTAGGGAAGCTAGGGAAGCAATAACAAAGGATACAAGGAAGGCAGAACTGCTAAATCTTTGCATTTGTCTTCTCAGTAATAAGAAAAAGTGTTCCTGAACAAGGAAGTACCAGTATAATAAAAACATCTTACTATCTCAAATGAATTCAGATCTCCAGATTCAGTAATTTATATCTCAAGATGTTGAAGGAACTGCAAGCAGTAGTCTCAGAACCTTTGACTATAATGTATGAAAACTTCAGAAAATTAATGAGGTATAAGAACACTGGAAAAGGGCTAATATAGGGAAAGAGAGGACCTGGAAACTACAGACCGATTAACTTAATGTTTGATTAAGCAAGTTATTTGAAAAGATGGTCAAGTTGCATGACTACACACTCCTATAAAAAACAGCTACAATCACTAGGATTCTAGATGGATTTATCAGAACGAATTGTGTCTAATCCTTTATTTCTTTTATGACTGACTAATTTGGTTATCCAAAGAATGATGTGGATGTACTGGACCCTAAACTCTGTAAAGTTTCTGAAAAAGTATCTCATGATGGTGAACCTTTTTGGCACTGACTGCCAAAAATTGAAAGAGAGCGTTCATCTGGTACATAACCTAGAAGAGGAGTTGCTCAGGGGGCATGCATGCGCCGGAAAATGAACTCCCAGTTTCCGGTGCATTCATGCATAATGGCCAGCTAGTTTTCCGGTTACTGACACGCATGCGTGTGTGACGATTAGCTGGCGGGTGCACATGTACACGCCAGAAAACAAAAGACCAGCTCTTCCAGTTTCCGGCACTGCCACACACACAAAGGACAGTTGATTATCACACATGCATGCCAGAAACCTGGAAGAAAAATAGGTGACCCCCATGCATGCCAGATGATATGGATGTGCATGCCACTTCAGGCACCGGTGCTATAAGTTCACCATCACGGGACTAAATGATACTGCAGTTCAGCGTTTTGTAATTAGTGGAATAAATACACTAAAAGGAGCCCATAAATGTTGTTCATATTAGCTTCTATTCTGAGAAATCAACATCTTTGTAAATGAGCTAGAGAATGGAATGGAAATTTTATATGTGCAGATGATACTGAAGTAGGGGAATTGGCTAATAACATATTGGACAAACTCTTCTTGATAGGTTTTAATATTAGACTATATCCAGCAATACAGATTTCAGTTTGACAAATATGTTCTGCATCTTGGATGGAAAAATAAAATGCATATATACAGGATTAGGGTGACAGATTTGGTAGCAGTGGGCATGAGAAAAATCTAGGTACATAAGTGAATTATTATTGGAACACAAGCAATATGTTATAGCAGCTACAAACACCAGTCCACAATATCACAATGTAGGCTCATGGTTAAAGCTTCTCAAAGATTTAGTGTAATATTGTTAGGAATAAATAAGGAATTGAGCCACTAAGACTAACTTTGAAATGTTTACTTCTTTGGATTCAGATCCAGTGCCCACTCTTCATTTTTCCTTCTCCTTTATGATAGCCTGATGTTTCATTATCCTGATTCCCTTAAGTTGCAATTGCCTGGTTTCATTATCTGCATTCCTATTCCATATTCTATACTAATGAAATATTTATAGGATACATTAACAGAAGTATTGTATTCTGATATCAGAATATAGTAATTTTATTGAATTATATACTAATTAAATGAAACTTGAGCTACTTTATGCAGTTCTAGATATTCTGGAACAGGTTCATGGAATTATCTGTTTAAAAGAAATCTGGAAATCAGTCTTATGTTCCTATAAGGAGCAGTTAAAGGGAATGAGTATGTTTAGCTTGCAAAAGAGAAGGCTAAGAGGAAATATGATAGTGTTCTATAAATATCCAAAGGTTGTCACATGTAAGATGGGATGCGTTTGTGTTCTGATCCCCTCCTCCTTCCAGTAACGAAAGCTGAGACAAGCTTAACTAGAATGTACTTTTAATAGCAAGAAGCCAAAATCTCGGTAGCTGAAAGCCAAGCAAACAAACAGATAAGGCCTTGACAGCAACTCAGACAAATCTTGGCAGCAATCCAGCCTGCCAAGTTAGTTACGACAGTTCTCTTTAGTCAATGAGTTGACTTCTGCAAGAAGGGCATGTGCACAAGCAGTCTTTTTTATAGTCTGGAGAGGAGCCTAATGACCACCATCTGAGCGCAATTACCTCCTGTAACTGCGTAATTGTTCCTAATGCCTAGTAGCTCTTCGATGGATGCATCCAGGAATAACTCACTGCTGGCTTCTGGCTCACTCTCCCTTGTCTCCTCCCCACTGGTCCAAGGCTCAGGCGCCACCTGGTGGCCAACCAGTCTCTCTGCGCCCTGCTCGGAGTCAGAACCCTGTCCAGGATCCTTCACATCCTCCAGAGCTGACTCATAGGGCCCCTCGCTGTCGGAGTCTGGTGGCAGCTCCAACGGCTCCTGCTTGGCCACAACACGTTTGTATCTGTTAAAATCAAGAGAAAGACATAATAGATTGAAAAGTTCAACTTAGTATTATAAATGCTCTAATAGTAAATGCTGACATAATAAAAGACTGCCTAGAACAGTAGTAGATTCTCTTCTCAGTGAAAACTTTCAAATTAGGCTTGCATGGCTACTTATCACAATTATTTTGGGAACCCCAACGTAACAGTATATTTAGAAATTACAGTATGGATCCTCCTTCATATATGGAGTTCAGAGCAATTGACACCCCCCCCCCATTCTTTCCTAATACTCACATTAGGGGACAGTAATATTTCAAACATGGTAGGACAGCTAAAGTATATGTTCTCTTTTACATTAGGGGAAAAGAAACATCTGCCCTCCAAAACAATATACAATTTATTTGTTTATTTAATACATATTAAATTATTCATTAATTACATTGTACACAAGTGAATCATCATCTGAATACAAAAAATATGCAGTAACTAAAGGCCAAGACAATTTTAGGCTGTCCCATACTATCTCAACTTAGGCTCAAGCTTTATTGAAACTTGAAAAGTATGCAACAAACAAAATGTGCAATCAGGAAGCACAATCATATGTTACACCAGGGGTGGGTTTCTCGCCCCGTTCCAACCGGTTCGGTTGGAACGGGGCCGGCGGCGTCCTCGTGCACGCGCGCAGTGCACGCATGTGTACTAGCGCCTGTGCGATGCTCCAGCTGCTCCTGGAGGATCGTGCAGGCGCTGTATGCGTTCTGCGCATGCGTGGAAGCGCAGAACTCATCAAAACCGGGTAAGAAACGCAGGCGGGCGGTTGGATCCTTCGGCGTTCCCGGAAGTTACTTACTTCCGGGTTCGCCGACCAACTGGTTCGTGGAGACCGCCGCGAACCGCCTGAAACCCACCCCTGTGTTACACCTCACAAAATAAACTCCTCAGTATTCTGGGACTAGTGTGTAAGGTAACATTCTGGTCATCAAGGCCTTCCCAAGGTCTTAACAGAGACAAATCTACTCGAATATCAAGGAGGATATACTTACATAGGGTAGGCATACTTCTTAGGTTCCATCTTATTACTATATTTCAATATCCTCATAAATGACAGATAAGGGAATAGAAGGGGACCTCTTCAAATTTGCAGATAACATTAAACCGGCAAGAATAGCCAAGACCCCAGATGACAAGCTTAGGAATCAAAAAGATCTTGACAAACTTAAAAAATGGACCCTATACAACAACATGAAATTTAATATGGAAAAAAAAGCAAGGTTTTACACTTAGGCAGGAAAAACCAAAGGTATAAGTACAGATTAGGAGAAACCTGGCTCAAAAACACTAACTGTGGGATCTTAGAGTTCTACGGACAGTCATTTAAATATGAGCCAAAAAAGCTAACATAATCTTTGGTTCTATAAACAGAGGCATAGAATCAAAATCTGTGAACTATTAGTCTTTGCAAGGCCACACCTGGAATACTTCATCCAATTTTGGTCACCACATTACAAAAAGATATTAAGACTTTGGAAAAAGTGCAAATAAGAGTAAGATGATTTAAGGCCTGAGGACTAAAACATGAACGATTTCAGGATTTGGGTTTGGCTAGTCTAAAGAAAAGAAGGCCTGGGAATGACATGATAGCTCTTTTTAAGAGGTTGCCACAAAGAGCAGGGTGGTCAACTTATTTTTCAAAGCACCAGAGGGCAGGCAAGAAACAATGGGTGAAAACTAATCGAGAGAAGGAGTATAGAACTAAATAAAAACTTCCTAACAGTGAGGACAATTTGCACACTTGAACAGCTCACTGTCCAAAGTTGTAAGTGCTTCATTACTGGAAGTTTTTAAGGAGAGAATGGCCAGTCACTTGTCTGAAATGATATAGGGTTTCCTGCTTGAGCAGGGGGTTGGACAAGAAGACCTCTTCTGGCTCTATTCTGATTGATTGATTGAAATAAATTAATTTGCCATAAATTTATACCTGGATCCGGCCCATAATTGGAATTGTGACTAAATGACACAATATCTAAATATCAATGAATATTCTATTAAGAAAATTGCAGTGAGGACAAATGTTTTCCACTCAGAAATGTGCAGCAGATTTAGACATGTGTTTTCTGGTTCAGCAATCAATTTATTCTTAAAAGGTAACTTCCTTGCGTTGGTGTTTTTAATTGATGGGGAGGAGAAAAAGATAAATAGATACATTCTTTTTGTATCTAAAAGAATTTTAATAAGGCTGTCACTTGGGAAGATAACTGCAGTTCCTCTATTCCATTAGATAAATGAACATTTAATACTGACTTGAAAGGATAAAAGTATAATTTTATTCAAATGTAAGTTGCAACTAAAATAGGGTTTTGCTTTTGCTTTTATTTCACATAGATACAATTTTAGATTAGAACATAAGGACTAGAACAGTGGTCCCCAACCCCCGGTCCGCGGACCGGTGCCGGGCCGTGGAGTACCTGGCACCGGGCCGCGCAGCGGCCGGGGGCCATGCAACGGCCGACTCTTCACTCATGCAGCGCTGTCGCCGGAGGGGGGGAGCTGCGCGGAAGCACAGGAGCAAGTGAGGCGAGGAGGAAGAATCCCCCGCTACTACACCACCTCCGCCCCCTCCCCGAGTCAGCCGTCCCCTCCGTGAACGCCTCCGCCTCTTTCTCCTTTCTTGCCTCAGTCGGCTCGCCTGGAAGCGAGGCGAGGAGGGGGCGGACCATGCGCTGGAAGCGGAGCCCTTGGAGGCCATGGCGGCTTCCCCGCCCGGCCTTGGCTTGTGAGAAGGAACGGCGGGAGAGGTAGAGAGAGAGAGAGAGAGAGAGAGAACGTCGGGCAGCCGAGGGCGGGGGGGTCTTTTGAGGGGAGATGGGGGGCAGCGTACGGTGGAAAAGCGGCGGTCTTGCCCACCCCTTTCCTGCCTCCCGCCCGCTCCAGTTGCCGCAGCCAGGGGTGGGGGCTTGGTGCCTGAAGTCTCTTGCCTCTCTTCCAAAATTTCGCCAACGGGCATCGGTGAAGCGCGCTCTTTCTCTTCCTCACAAAACACATTTCCTTTCCCCCCACGCGTATTATTGGCGATATGGACTCTTGGAGGCTGCGCTCCTGGGTCGCGTTTCCTTTTTGCAGCCCATGAGAATGCCTGGTTCTGAGCCTCAAAAAACGAGAGTTCTCTTAAGGCTGCAAAAAAGGAATATACTTTGGTCCTTGAAGCGCTTTTCCTGTTATTTGGACATTATATATATACGTACGTACATACGTACGGTATGTATATGTATGTATGTATGTGTGTGTGTGTGTGTGTGTGTGTGTGTGTGTGTGTGTATATATATATATATATATATATATATATATATATATATATATATATATATATATATATATATATATGTCTGTAGTCCATAATATAGTGATGATTTAAAAAAAAATTAGTTGAGCACATGGAATCTTTTTTCTTTTAGTATATTTTGGAGGTGGGGGCCCACTTTGTTATTTAAGATAGTATCTCCTTTTATATATGGTAGTGAAGATACCTAATACTCCCACCCCCTATTTCCCCCACGACAATCAATGTGTCGTCGCGAACAACGCCCCCCCACGCCTGCGCGCGCTCAGCGGGCCACGGTAAAATTATCAAAGGCTGACTGGTCCGCGGCGATAAAAAGGTTGGGGACCACTGGACTAGAATATGTAATTTAGGTAAATTAATCTATGATATCAAGTTTTATGTTTCCTGCTTCAAAATCTTTGTTTCTGGACAACGGAAATTGGTTTTTTTAAAGTAATGAGGAAGGGAGAAACTGTGATTTATTTCCTTTGAAGAGATGTGCCCCTTTTGAGCTCAGAACAAAAGACACTCATTGGAAATAACACTTTTGCAGTTTTCCAGTTAGTTGGAGCCACACAAATGGCTTGTTTGATGTCTAGTGGAACAAAATTTGAAGCATTTCAAACATTCCATCTAGAGAAAATTATGGGAATTTAACAGCTATGTTCCCTTCTTTATATTTCAGCATTGCAAGAGTAGCCAATTCAACAATTTACCTGCCACCCAATATACAGAAATGACCAAGAGGTGGCAAGTAAGCAGTATGAATGGACAATCAACCTATCCCACCTGATGAACAATTCAGTGGGGCTTTTCTGTGGTGGCATTCTTTTTAGGATATACCATCCTACAAAGCCTCCTTTGGTACTACAATTAGTCTTCAACTCACAACAGTTTGTTGAATAAAGGGACATGACTGTTTTTCATACTTATGACCATTGCAGCATCCCCATGGTCATGTAATCAAAATCCAGGTGCTTGGCAACAAACTCAGATTTATGACAATTGCAGTGCCGTGTGATCAACGTTTGCAACCATCTGACAAGCAAAGTCAATGGGGAAGCCAGATTCACTTAACAACCATGTTACTAATTTAAGAATTAATTTAACAACTGTGGCAAGAAAGGTCATAAAATGGGGCAAAACGCATTTAACAAATGTCTCACTTAGCAACATAGGTTTTGGGCTCTGTTGTGATCGTAAGTCAAGGACTACCTTGTATTTGAATTACAATCCTTTCAACACCTTAGATCAGAGCTTTCCAAATTACCCCACTTCACAGAATTTTAGTCTCATTAATTTTACAGCACCTAAGCTAAAAAAAAAATGTTTAACAGTATCATTTATTACATAATTACGTCCAAGCAACTTAATATTTATGTCCTTTGTGCCAAGATATCACAGCACAGAGTTTGGGAACTGCAGCTTAAGTAAAATGTCCTAAAGGATATTTAGTAGCTGTTTAAAAAATAAGACACAGAAATGGAAATTCATTTCAGTCCAAAATGATTACAACTACTATTTATTGGAATATATTTGCATAGCTTAAATCTTGTATAGGATTGGACATCACCATCCTCCCTCCCCATTCTACATTGATCATGTGGTTCTTGCTTCTTATCATGGCAACTGAAAACACTCCAGTTTTGTAAAAGATATTGTAATACCCTGCTTCACAAATGGATGTCACAAAAATATAAAATATTTATAGGAGCCTCTGTAAGTTACCTGCAGTATGCCAAGATATCGCAATACCCTATTTGGGAACTGCAGCATAAGTAAAATATCCTAAATAATTTTTATCTCAGAAAGATTCTTATCTCATGAACAAATGTTCTACAGAAATCTAATGATTACAGCTAGAATACAATCCAGTTTAGGATGGGAGACATTCAATTTTTTTAATTGACACATTAAAATAATTGGGAATCAGAAATCCTGGTGATTTACATAAAATGAACAATAGATTGAAGATGAGACTTTCCTAATCTTCTGCTTACTGTAGTTCCAGAATAATAGCACAGTGTTCAAGTTTTTTCTGTCTGTTGTGCAATCTACTTTCTTTAAAATATATATATTTTCATTTCCAAATTTATGCTCAGGGTATCAAGAAGATTGGGCAGAACTATCTTCCTTCTAGTCTTACTTTTTGATGTACAATAAAAAGAAATGAAACTATTATCCTCTTTTTAGTTCTGCCTTCTTTGAAATGTGACAGACAGAATGTCTCAGTATAAAGTGATACTCATCAAAGACTGCCAGTTATATTAAGGTTTCACTTAGCATTGTAAGTAAAAATGAAGATTAATAACTACTTTGGAAGGGGGAGGTTACTGAAATACACAGCAAATTAGCCTTCGACATATGACAAACTATCTCAAAGTATTGAAATAAAATGGTTGGGAAGCATGACATCATAAGACGATACTTCAGACTTTATAAAGAACAAAATTAGAAAGAGATACTTTAAAGTAAAAGTCCTGCTAATAAATACATGATTTGTTGGGAGGAAGACCCTTTCTCTGTCCTGTACAATGTAAAGAAAGACATATTTAGTATGATGTGGGAGCCTACAACAGTTGAAGCAAAGAAGAAAAAGGGAACTTTTCCTTCTGTTTTGAGTTTAGGTTTAGGATGGAAATGAAATAGTTATTGCAGCTGAAAGTTAAGGGAAAGGTTACCAAAGTTTAAGGAATAGGGTTTTTTAGCATTGTTCACTATAATGTTTGAGATTAGAATTCATAAATTCTGGTAAAATGGGAGAAAATCTAGCATGGATTTTAAATCAGGAATATTTTTTAATAAATCAAACATTTTAAAGTTAGCCCTATTCTTCTTTTCACATGATAAAGTAAATTGGGTTGGTTAATACAATATTTATTAGTAGTTCTGAATTGTTTGTCCAAATATAAATGGAAAAAAAACTATTGGGATTATTTGCCAGAATATGTTCAATTGTTTAATATGCAGTTCTTTATCTGTATTTCTTAGATGTGCAGTTGAAGAACTGTTAGTGACAGATTTTGTTTTAGTAATTAATACATATGGTTTCTTAAATATTAATTCATTCCATGCCTTTCTTGCACTGGATCTGTCTGCTTTACCTATGGGCCCCATTTATTCTTTTCAGGCTCGATCCATCTTTTTAACACAGCACTCTATAGCTTCCCAGACATTGCATTGAGTTTTATAATTATGTTTTGTAAATAAATAATATCCATTGAATATCAGTCACAGAATAGCAAGTTTTGTGTCAATCTTTGTTTTCAAACTTCGTTATTAACATCTTTGAAAAAGCGCATAGCTTACTTTGAAGCCACAAAATCATAGAAATGTAGAAATTTTCTTACTGAAACCCAATTAAACCATGTATGAGAGATAGTATCGACCTTCTTCTTAAAAAGTTCCAGAGATGAAGAATCCATCAATTAATCCCTTATCTTGTCACTCTGGAATTAACCTGTATCTTCATTTAGATTCTGTATTTTAGTGGTGGGATTCAAGCAATCAGTTTGATTGAATCATAGAGTGGTACAATGGCCTTGAGATGGCGCTCTTCGCTTCACAATCAGGGGGCTGTGAGTTCAATCATGATTCTTCCTGTTGACTTCTAGGAAGATTCAAATTGCAATCGTGATTCCAGAGACTGCAGTCATTATAAATATATGATGGTTGTCCAACACCCCATATTTTGATAATGTGAACATGAGTACATTGTAACAGTTGTACAATGTACAAGGTCATGCCATGTTTTTTACAACTGTTCAGGGAAATATAGAAAGCAATCTGTTGTGTCAGAAGTTGAATGATTTAACTTGCAGGAATGTCCTCTTTTGTATTCAAAGAGACATTGGTACGTTTGAGGCCATCACTCATTCCCTTTTCAGAAAATAAGATTTTATTAATACAATCATTGGATTGTTACATGGTTTTATCAGCTTTTTAAAAAAATTTACTCACCACTTGCCCTTTTTAAATTTTTTAATTTATCAGATTTTGAGACTGCCTATCTCTCTTTCCGAGTGACTGGGCTAGATATAATTAAAGATCGTACTGTGCTTTATTGGACTGCAATGTCCAGAAGGTGTGAGTTTGCAATAGTTGATTAGAGATAGATACTCCGATTATGAAAATTGAGAGAGGAATCCAAATAAAAGAGGAGGCTTCCAAAAAAGGCAAAAAAAGGGTAAAGGATGGTTGGGGAAATGCTATGAGGCCATATATTCTATGGATTGGGAGTTCCTTGTCCTCATGAAGTTCACAAAACTGCCAATTGATTAATGAGCAAAGATATGGAAACTGCAGAGAGCAGATTAGCTTCCTATAAAAGGTAGTTAACATGTTAGCTAAATGATAGAAGAGTAAAACAATACAGTTTTAAACTTGCAACCATTCATTTAGTGAACATTCAAAGTTACAATGGCACTGAAAAAGTGATTTATGGCTGTTTTTCATACAACCTTTGCAGCCATTCCCCTGTTCACATGATCAACATTTGGATGCTTGGTACCTGACATGTATTTATAATGGTTGCAATGTCACTTTTGCACCTTCTAATCAGCAAAGTCAATAGGGAAGTCAAGTTCACTTAACAATCATGCTGCTAACTTAACAACAGCAATGATTCATTTAGTCACTGTGGCAAGATATTAAAAATGGGGGAAAATTCACTTAACAACGGTTCGGCAATGGAAATTTAACACTAAGTGATCAAAAGTCAAGGATTACTGTATAAGTATTTTGAAATGGAGAAGTTCTTTGCAGCCAGCTGCTGTGTATTTGTTGAAGATTTAGGAATATTTCCTCTTTCCACCATCACCACCACCAGTACCACTGCCCTGGTCTTCCTAGTAATTTACACAGAGGAACTAGGCTCCGGGGAATGAGTCAATACAAGCTTATGGCTTTTGTATTCAGTCTGAAAGATTTGCAAGTCCTTGGTGCTGCATTGGCACTATGTGTCTTGGGATCCTTATGGAATTAGTTCAGAACCCTCTCCAGGGCATATGAAGTTCACATATTCAGACTGTCACTGCAGTTTTGTTAACTGTTAAGAATGGTTGGCATGGTCTTTTGAAGCTATTGAAAGTTTGGTCCCTGCCAGATGTCTTCCCATAGCTGAAAGTTTTATTGATGTAGTGAGGTTTTTGGCTGCCAGCAAAAAAAGAAAAAGAAAAACAAGTAGAAGCACTTTTTGTAATGCCACAGGATTTTTTTTTAATTTTAGTCAAGACTAATTTCTTTGAAATATACTTTATTTCTGTTTGTCCTCAAAATCACATTTTTGAGTGTGAAATATTTTTTAAAATGTTGTTTATACTAGTTTTAGCATATTGAAAATTAGAACACACGACCTTTGGACTTTTTACTAGAAGTAATGCCATTGGTATTTTGGCTGGGCGTTTTCTGGAAGAAACAAAAATGTCAAAGCGTCTATAAAATGACACAAATTGCCATGTGCTTTACAAGGAAAAATTGACCCCAATCTTTAAATAAGTGCTCTGTACCAAAAATCACTTGTTGATTCTCACAAGGAAAAAATGAAATTTCAGACAGTTTATGAAAGCAGGCATACTATTGTGCCACAGAGGACATAAAATATATAAATCATTTCTAGTTCATTCTTTCTTTTGGGGTAAATGGATTGTTTAATCTATAATCATTACAATGTATTTATATAGGTACTAATAATGGCCCTATCAACTTCCTTTCCAATAAAAAAAGTTGATTCATAGATTGCAAGATAACAGTTTCTGTAATTTATTTGTTAATAATTGTAATTTTGTGAGCTAAAAGAGAGCAGTCAACAAGGGCAGTCCTAATTGTCCCCACATATCAGCAAAAACACAGATCTATCATTTAAAAAAATAGTTTGTGCTTCTAAAAAAACTTTAGAAAGGCAGTCTTTCCAAAAAAATTTCTTCCATTATCCTAAATCAGTCAACAGAAAGCCTACTCAGACTTTGAGGACTACTTACCATTGTTAATTTAATTGATTACCATTTCTTCATCGGAATACTTTGAAAGATTTCTGAATATATTTTAGTATCTGGGGCAATCTTTTAAGTTAACTTAAATGTCCCTGTTGTGAGGGGTAATTGTGATGGGAGGCTTGGATTTTTGATTGGGTGCTACTCAATTAAGCAGATTGGCAGCTAAACAAACAGAAACAAACATATAAACAAATGGCTCCTGTGTTGCTATCCAAAGAAAAATCATCAGTGCCCAAGGATAGAAAGCACTGGTCTAATACAAAACAAAAAAACAATGTTCTTTCTGTTCCTGAAACTAAAATTTTACACACACACACACACACACACACACACACACACACACACCTACCTACTATTTTATTACTTCCTAGATCAACTGTGCCAAATGTGACATTAGTTTAAATTACTTAGGTTGGCCTCATAGTCAACCAGATTTTAGGCTGGATTTGACATTTTATCCCATTTTATCTATGAAGCCTTTTCTTGGGATAGGTAGGTAGGTATATAAATGAAAGATAGATGGATGGATAGATAGATAGATATCCTTGACTTACTGTTGGTTTAATTAGTGTTCAAAGTTACAACTGCACTGAAAAAAAGTAACATGACCATTCTTCACAATTATGATCTTGGCAGCATCTCCATGGTCATGTGGTCACAATTCAGATGCTTGGCAACTGCTTCATATTTTTGATGGTTGCAGTGTTCCAAGCTCACGCAATTCCCTTGTGTGATCTTCTGATGAGCAAAGTCAATGGGGGAGCCAGAATCATTTAACAGCCATGTCATTAACTTATCAACTGAAGAGACTGTGGTAAGAAAGGTCATAAAATGGGGCAAAACACACTTAACCAATGTCTCACATAAAAACATAAATGTTGGGTTTAGTTGTAGTTGTAAGTCGAAGACTATTGGTATAAGTAAGGTATGGTGTAAGTGTGTGCATGTGTGCATGTGTATGCATGCATGCAAACATGCATACATGTTTACACATACCATACCATTTCATACGTTACCTATACCTACACTTTAATTATAATTTTCTTTTCTTTTCCAATTGTTCTGTGTGCTGCTAATTAACAAAGTAAAGTGAAATCAATCTAGACAACTGCAAATTAAATAATTGTCAATTAAACAGAGCAGATCATGGTTAAATTGTTTAGAGTTTAAGAAGCAGGAAGCACAAGATAGCTCTAAGATACGTGTGTGTGTGTGTGTGTGTGTGTCTGTCTGTCTGTCTGTCTGTCTGTCTGTCTGTCTGTGACACTTGTATCCCACAGAATCTGTTATGGACTCCTGATCTATTTTTAAGAGAGTAATTAAAACATCCATGGTAGGCAAAATTTACATTTGAACATAATCCAACCATTTTGATGGAGCCATTATCAAAACTCTGTTTCTTGTACTGCCATAAGGTATGCTACATAAAACTGATCCTATGTAATTGGTTAACAATTTCCTGTTCTCGAAAGGGAAGTGACCCAAAGAGTTGTTGTTTCCTCATCTTCTTTTAATGCAGCTGCCCTGAACAAGTTGAACAGATGGAAAATCAGGATCAGTGATGGTAGTGATGTATCAGCTGCTGTTAAAACCAAACGGATTATTGCATCATCCATGGAATGCACAGTCAGCACCTGAATGGCCTGGATTTCTCTTCTTGGCTTAAATTGAAACATTCTGAACATGCTTCAGAATGAAAAGAGAAATGACTCCAGGAAATAGGTCTAACCCACATTTTCTTTTCTTGAACATATGTAGACTGTTAGCCAACCTGGAATAATTGTGAATAAATCTGCAAGCAGACATTCCACTATAGGAGAATATTTGTAGCTCAGGGTTGAAATGAGGGATCCTTGGTGTTCTCTGAGTTTAATTATTTTCTTACAGCTATTTCATTACCCAAACATCATCAGTGCTAATACATCAGTGTATCATACCTAACACTAATGATGTTATCTAGTTTATGTAATTAAATGTCTTAGTTTAGTTTTGTTGAGTTTTATTAAACTTGTATGCCGCCCTATTCCCCGAGGGGACTCAGGGCGGCTAACAAACTAAATAGGGAAAAGGGGAAGTACAGAAAACGAGAAGACAAGACAAATACAAAAAACAAATTAAAAACTCATCAACAGCCGCAACAATTCGAGTGGGGCTGGGAACTCATCAGCCCCATGCCTGCCAGAACAGCCAGGTTTTAACGGCTTTGCGGAAAGCCTGAAGGGTGGCGAGGGTCCGAATCTCCACGGGGAGATCGTTCCAGAGGGCCGGAGCAGCCACAGAGAAGGCCCTCCCCTGGGGGGTCGGCAGTCGACACTGGCTATTTGATGGAATCCGGAGGAGGCCTAATCTGTGGGATCTAATTGGTCGTAGGGAGGTAACTGTCTTCAAGAAAGCAACCGAGCTCAGAAAGCACCAAGGACCCTTCAGACTTGGTAGGCTTGAATGATGATCTTTGGTTGCTGGTTGGTGAACCCTTGGCCAGTGACAAGCAGGAGAAGAATTTGTTCATGAAAACAAGTGGAAACTTCATGCATGGCAGGAGGTGTGAAATGAGCTAATCCCATTTCTGTTCTAAACCAAGTGGTCTCATGCCATTGTCAAGAAAAAGTCTATCTCAAATGTACTGCAACTATTGCAAGAATGTGGAATATATTTCCTGGGTTTGGTTTGGTTTATTAGATTTATATGCCGCCCTTCTCCCAAGGACTCAGGGCGGCATACAACATTAAAAGAAACACATAATACAAAAGTTTTTTAAAAATTAAATAGAATATCCCAAACAAACCCAATTAGAATTAACAATAACATTTTTTAAAAAAATCTGTATTAAAATTAACAATGATCAATAATTTATTTTGTTTTGTTCAAGCCAGGCTGGATTGCTGGAAAAGCCAACTTTTTAGGGCGCGTCGGAAGGACCAGAGGTCGGGGATTATATGAAGCTCCGGGGGCAGCTCATTCCAAAGGGAAGGCGCTCCCACAGAGAAGGCTCTCCCTCTGGGGGTCGCTAGCTGACACTGTCTGGCCGACGGCACCCTGAGGAGGCCAACTCTGTGGGAAATTTGAAAATTGTGATAAGGTAAAAAAGTAAATACGTGCTAGTTGTTCTGGACTCTAGGAGGCAGTGATCATCTCAGTTTCAAAGCCGAAGAGCCAGTGTTGTCCAAAGAAGTCTCTGTGCTCATGTGGCCAGCAGGACTAAATGCCAAAGGTGCACGGAACGCTGTTACCTTTCCACCAAATGTCCCTATTTTTCTAATTGCATTTTTATGTGCTTTCGAACTCTTAGGTTGGCAGAAGCTGGGACAAGTAATGGGGGCTCACTGTCACGCCCCACTCCATTCCATAACTAGGAAAGAAGACCAATAGACTCCATGGGTTGGAAATCCAAAGTACTTTTACTAATTATAAATGGTAAGCAAGCAGCAGTGAAGCAAAATCTGAATAATATGGCGCGAAAGCAATTGATATATAGCAAAGCCCGTTCCCCCCCCTTAGGATCAAAGCTCCAGTCCAATCATAAGTCCTTCAATTGTCAGGTGTGAGATAACTTCAAAAAGACAGGCCAAGATGGAATGTGAAGGCCGTTGATGCAGGCGGGAAACACGTACGCATGCGCAATCCCAACGACTGGTACATCCTAGAACATTCCTCCAGCAGTCCTCCAGCACACCAAGTAAAACCCTCCCACATACACGCCCCCCCCCTTCCCGTTTCATGGCAGCTGAAGCAGCAGCAAAGCAGAAGCTGACATCCGGCCGTCCCCCGGAAAAAGGCTGTCAGGCCTGGAAGGAAAAAAAAACAAACAAACAAGACAGACAAACAATAAACAAGCAAGAGAGGGAAAGGAGAAAAGTCAAGGCTTGTCGGGATACGAAGCATAAAATTTCCGCAGTAAGCGGGGGGCACGAACGTGGGACTTATCAACCCATTCCGTGTGGGAGGGGGGAAAATGTTTCCAAGCCACAAGGTATTGGATGCGATTACGGTGGCGACGGGAGTCCAGAATGTCCCGGACTTCAAAATGACGGTCGCCATCAATAAGTAACGGAGCAGGTGGAGGGGCATCTGCGGGCCGGAGGTCGGAGACCCGAACTGGTTTGATGAGGTTGATATGGAACACCGGATGGACCCGGTTGAGATGTTTGGGCAATTGCAAACGTACAGACACAGGATTGATAACTTTCACAATTGGGAAAGGGCCAACATACTTGGGACCCAACTTCTTAGACTTCTGCGTAGTATGCAAGAATTTTGTGGACAAATATACTAAATCCCCAACGTGGTACCCATAAGGCTGAGAGCGTTTCTTATCAGCCTGCTTCTTATGAGCCTTATGGGCAGCGTCCAAGGTGGAAAGAGTGAGGGGCCAAAGGCGACTGAGACGTTCACTCCAGTCAGCAACGGAAGGAACCTGAGGCTGGGCCGTAGGCAGTTCGGGGATAGCAACAAAATCCTGGCCGTAAACCACCCGGAAAGGGGTGAAACCCGTGCTGGAGTGAACCGAATTGTTATAGGCCACTTCAGCATGCGGCAACAAGTCCACCCAATCGTCCTGTTGATAATTGATGAAACAACGTAAATATTGTTCAAGAACGGAATTAGTACGTTCACAGCCGCCATTAGTCTGAGGATGGTAGGCGGAGCTAAGGCCCTGGGCGGAGCCAATGCGCGTGAGGAACTCCTTCCAAAATTTAGATGTGAATTGGACTCCACGATCGGAGATAATACGGTCGGGGACCCCATGCAAGCGGTATATGTGAAATAGGAATAATTTAGCCAACACCTTGGCGGAAGGAATCTTGTGGCAAGGCACGAAGTGAACTTGCTTGGAGAACAAGTCAGTAACCACCCAGATGACGGTGTGCCCTTGGCTTTCGGGAAGCTCCACAATAAAGTCCATAGAAATCTCCTTCCACGGGGCAACCGGGCGAGCGACAGACTGCAGAAGGCCGTGTGGTTTCCCTGGTGGCTTTTTGGCGGTAGCGCAAACCGGGCAACTGGAAACATAAAGTTCAATGTCCTTTTTTAAAGAGGGCCACCAGAATTGTCTCTTCACGAGGTGCAAAGTTTTGACGAATCCAAAATGACCCGCCATCCTGGAGTCATGGGCGCGACGAAGGACCACAAGACGTAGGGAAGCGGGGATGTATAATTTAGCACCAATCCACGGTAGATCTTCCCTCATGGTGCACTCGTCCCGATGGTTCAGGAACCAGTCGTCTTGAGGAAGAGCTGCTTTGAGGTCAGAAAGCAGATCGTGAGGTACGTCCTTTTGAGCCTTGGTCTGTTGACGTGTGAGTACCGGAGCTGCCAAGAGCGGTTGGACGATACTCAGTTTGGAACAATTATACTGAGGTAACCGGGACAAAGCATCAGCCATGAAGTTCTTTCCCCCCGGGATATACTTTAGAGTGAAATTGAAACGGTTAAAATATTGGGCCCAACGCATCTGCTTTGGGGAGAGACGGCGCGGTGTGCGCAACGCTTCCAAGTTCTTGTGGTCAGTCCACACTTCAAATGGGTGCTTAGAGCCTTCCAGGAAGTGGCGCCAAGTAGCGAGGGCCCAACGGACTGCAAAAGCCTCTTTCTCCCAAACCGCCCAGCGCCGTTCCGTGTCAGTGAGTTTACGTGAGGTGTACGCGCAAGGTTGCAAGTTACCTTGGTCATTGGCTTGTAGGAGAACGGCCCCAACGGCGACATCACTGGCATCCGCCTGGACAACGAACGGCTGGTCGAGATCAGGATGTTTAAGAACTGGTTCAGCTGCAAAAAGGCGTTTAAGCTTTTCGAACGCCGCCTGGCATTCCATGGTCCAGTCCAAAGGCTTACTGGGTTTTGGTCTCGGGTCGCCTTTTGTTTTGAGCAGATTAGTAATGGGTAGAGCAATGTCGGCAAAAGAGGGAATAAATTGACGGTAGAAATTAGCGAAACCCAAAAACTTTTGCAACTGTTTACGAGTTTTGGGAGCGTCCCATTCAGTGACGGCCTTCACTTTTTCAGGGTCCATCTCAACGCCATCAGGGGAGATACGGTAGCCCAGATAGTCAATAGTAGTTTGGTGAAACTCACACTTAGACAACTTGGCATACAGGTTGGCAGCACGGAGTTTCTTCAAAACAGTGCGCACCAGATTGACGTGGTGGTCGTAAGTGCGGGTATAAATGAGGATATCGTCCAGATATACGATAACGCCCTTATAGAGGTGGTCGTGTAGGATCTCATTAATAAATTGCATGAATACAGCAGGAGCCCCCTGAAGGCCAAAAGGCATAACCCGGAACTGGAAACAACCAAGGGGGCAGTTGAACGCGGTCTTCCATTCGTCCCCTTCCTTGATGCGTACTCTATAGTAAGCTTCTCGCAGGTCCAATTTTGTGAAGATGCGTCCCTTCCCCAATTGTGCCAATAAGTCCTTCATCAAGGGTAGTGGGTAGAGGTTGTGAGAACAGATGGCGTTAAGGTTTCTAAAGTCACAACATAAACGAAGAGACCCATCTTTCTTCTCACGAAATAACACAGGTGCCGCCACCTTGGGTCGTGCCGGTTCAATGAAACCACGTTTCAAATTTTTGTCAATGAAAGAACGCATCTCCTCCATTTCTCTGGGCGACATGGAGTAAATGCGGGGTTTGGGGAGTTTGACCCCGGGCAAAATGTCAATGGAACAATCAGTGGGCCTGTGGGGGGGTAAAATGTCCGAAGATTGCTCGCTGAACACTTCTTTAAGATCCAAATATTCTTTCGGAATTTTCTCCTCTCCTGCTATCCTCTCCTGCCCCCTAGCGGCCATCTCAGGAACGTCAGTGACGTTAGGCTGGGTTGGAGAGCCCTCCCCCACAGGAGGCACTTTGGAGCGAATACGCAAGCGGCCTGTCCGCCAGTTTATGTGGGGGTTCCATTTCCGGAGCCATGGGATGCCCAAAATAAGTGGTCTGTCCATGCCAGGTGCGACCACAAAGGAGATTAATTCAGTGTGGGTACCCATTGTCATTTCCAAAGGCTCAGTAAAAAAATGGGCGGGCCCCCCCCCTGCAATCGATCCGTCTATCTGGCAAAAAACAATAGGGGTTTTCAAAGTGCGCAATTTGAGGCCTAATTTCTCAACCATGGCCGGATTGATCATGGACCGGGAACAGCCGGAATCCAGTAATGCTAGGAGGGTGGCAGGTGGTCCCTCAGGAGGAACTCTTAATACAATAGGGAGCAGAAGGGGCCCCTTGTTTGAACTCACCCAGCGAGGGGAAGCGTCGTCATCTGAGTCATCAGAAGAAGAGGAGTTAGCATCCGCGTCATCCTTCAACGGTTGGGCTAGAGGAGGAGGGTTGGTTTCTCCAGCGAAAGCCGTTTCCTTCTTTTTCCTCTCAGAGCCTCTTGCAGATTTCTCCTCACGTCTGGGAGGGGGTTGGGCAGAGAGAGGTGTTTTCGCCCTACAGAGGGGGGCGGTGTGCCCAAGCTTGCCACAGCGAAAACATGTTAAAGGTCTGGAGGGGCCAGAAGGGGGCTCTCTCGCGTCGCCTCGGCGTTTGGAAAGCACTTGAGTAGCAGGAGGGGGGAGGGCCTTGGCAGCCCTTTCTTTCCGCTTCCTTTTTTCTTCAGTGGCATATCGCAAACGAATCAAGTCAAGCTCAGCGTCAGCCGCATGCTCGAACCAAGTGATTAAGCGCCTCGGCAGGTTACGATTAACACATTGTTGATAAATTTCAGGGTTTAAGCCTTCGGCAAATCTGTCCAGCATCGCATCCTCCCCCCAGCCTCTCATGTACTGAGACAGACACTGAAATTCCTGGATGTATTCGGCGACAGGCCTGTCGTCTTGGTCAAAAGTTAAAAACTTCAATTTGTTTCGCTTCTCGGTCAACGGGTCATCAAAACGTCGACGGAAAGCTGCCATAAAACGGTTGAAATTCCCCAAGAGGGGAGAACCAGACATATGCAAAGCAGTCGACCACGCCGCCGCCTCACCATCCAAAGATAACAGGACCATCCTGACCCTTAAAATGTCAGATTCAAAGTCCCGGCCATATATCTCCATGTAATTAAAAACCTGCATGAGGAAGGAGGCGAGGCTAGCCGAAGCCCCATTAAAACGCACAGGCAAAGGAGGGATTTTAGCCATACGATGTCTTCGGGGGGGAGCCTGGGGTGGAGGTCCCCTTTGGTCAGCAAAGCCTCTAGCCGCAGGGGGTGATGCGGGCCGAGGGGGGGGTGGGGGAGAATCCTGGCGTGGGTAACGTTGCCAATTTCTCCAGTCTCTGTCCTCCTCTCCCCTTCTCTCTTCCAAAAATGTTTGACCCCAATAATCAGGTAGTTCACTCCGGGGGGGTTGTCTCCCAGGGCCCTGGTGCTGATAACTTCTCCATTCCCCTTCATCGCCCCTTTGGCTCCAATATTCATGAAACTCACCCGCCTGAGGTTTCCTCACGGCCCCTGGCTCCAGCGAAGTCTGTTGAGGAGGTTTTTGGGTGAGTCCAGCATTCCAGCTTGTCTCTATTTCTCTTTGCCCCACTGAAGTTGACCAACGGGGTAGGGGGGAAGGTTCAGGCTGACTGGAAATTTGCAGTTGAAATAAATCTTCGTGCAACGGCCGGTCAGACGGGCTGGGCTGGTGTAAAGAAAGGTCGGGAGGTCCCAGTTCACTGGAATCCGTCCCTCCAACGGCGCCTTCCTCCTCTCTGGTCGGAGAAGACATTATTTCCCTTCTCGGTAGACGTAAAATCTCCTGGAAAGGGATATTTTCAGATTTTGCTTCTTGTCACGCCCCACTCCATTCCATAACTAGGAAAGAAGACCAATAGACTCCATGGGTTGGAAATCCAAAGTACTTTTACTAATTATAAATGGTAAGCAAGCAGCAGTGAAGCAAAATCTGAATAATATGGCGCGAAAGCAATTGATATATAGCAAAGCCCGTTCCCCCCCCTTAGGATCAAAGCTCCAGTCCAATCATAAGTCCTTCAATTGTCAGGTGTGAGATAACTTCAAAAAGACAGGCCAAGATGGAATGTGAAGGCCGTTGATGCAGGCGGGAAACACGTACGCATGCGCAATCCCAACGACTGGTACATCCTAGAACATTCCTCCAGCAGTCCTCCAGCACACCAAGTAAAACCCTCCCACATACACGCCCCCCCCCTTCCCGTTTCATGGCAGCTGAAGCAGCAGCAAAGCAGAAGCTGACACTCACTCTGTTACATGGCACTAGGGATTCAAACCACCAAACTGCCAACTTTTCTGATCAACAAGCTCAGTGTCTTAGCCACTGACCCATCGCGTCCCTTATGAAAATTGTGATACAAAAACATATCATATTTTTTTTAATCGAAGAGGCACCGGTGTATAAGGTGTACCAAGGTTTTGAAGAGGCAATTTTTATTTTAAAAAAAGGTTTTGCATTCTGCAAACCTCCCAAAAACGGGGCGTTTTTTTCCCCCAAAAAAATCGTATAAGTCCCTTAGTAGGCTTGAGGAGTGTTCCTGGTGAGGGCGGCAAAAATGAGCAAAAAATGGACCATTTTTCTTGAAAACAGGCCCGTTTATTGTCAAAAAGGGGGCATTAAGAAGCTTATAGAGTGTTCCTGAGGGCTGGGGGGGGGCAAAATTGAGCAAGAAACAGGCTGTTTTTTTCTCATTTCTGCCCTTCCCAGCCCCCAGGAGCTCTCTGAAAGCCTCCTACAAGCTATATACAGCCATTTTGGTGAAGGGGGTGGGGTTTCAGGAGACACAAAATGCTGTATTAAGTGTATAAGACACACACAGATTTTCAGCCTCTTTTTTGAGGGAGAAAAGTACATCTTATATCCGAAAAATACGGTAATTAGAATAGCTTCTCTATGAAGAAGGGGAAAAAATCCAAAAACCAAGCTAGGATAGATACCAGCTAAATATGGCATAGGAAAAAATGGATTTTATGTCAATAAATAATTGATGAAAATCTTTAGGGGTCAAGCTCTCAGTGCAGAAGAAGAACCTTGCTAGTCTATGATGCAAAAATAAAAAAAATAAAAAACAATATGACAGAATCTTTACTGTATTACAAGTTGGGGACATTAGTTTCTTGCATTTAGTTTGAGATGTAACAACTTTCTGAAATTGTATGATTGTTTTGCGCAGCAAGAAAATACTAGGTTATTCATTAATTTCTATTGTTATTGCCAATCATTGCAAACTATTTTAAGGATTATTTAGTCCAAAGGCAAGGAATCAGTATTATGAACAAATAAACATATGAAAAAAGTAGATAATGAAAACTGTAAAATATCATTCTGTTTCTCTTTTCCAGTAGTAATATTCTAATTGGGTATTAGAAACAAAAGTAAACCCAACAAATATGACCTCATTACAAAGCTGCTATTACTTTAGGCCATTTTAAATTAAACTGCAGTATCCAATAACATCCAGCTTAGTTTGACCTTATTTTGAAGCATATGGATGTCAGCTTCTCTGATGTACTAGCAATATGCCATTAGAATTGACTCTGGTATGATTATTATAATAAACTTGTTATAGATTAACAATGTGGAATTGATACATAGGTTACTAAATTCCATCCCACGTGGAGTGAGGGGGGGTGGTATATACATTACTCTTAACACTATGATATTTTCTGTAGAAATGATGTATAAGAATCATTGAATAAAAAAGGTATTAACATTTTTAAAGGCACCAAATATGTTCCCATATATGATCCACAGTTATCAAGTAATGTTATTGTATAGATCGTCATTAAATAAGTGTCTGTGCGTACTTGACTTTAGGTTACAAGAATTGTCTGGACAAATCCCTGAATTTTTCTTCAGAAGTTCAGAAGTGCTGCACTGGTTTACTTCCTAGGGGTGAAAGAGAATATCATCCCACTGCCTTTGTGCCTAAAGTGGGACTAGAATTTCCAGTATCCTGGGTATACTTGTGCCTAAATTTCTTCCTGAATTATATCATTTAGAATGATTTCTACAGGAATTACTTGCAGGCAACTTGAGTTTGTCACTGTACAGAGTCACATGTACAGTAAGTATAGGGCATTGGTTCTCAATCTCAACCTTCCCAATGCTGCGACCCTTTAATACAGTTCCTCATGTTGTGGTGATCCCCCCCAACCATAAAATTCCTAAGACCATCAAAAATATGTGTTTTCCGATGGTCTTGGCGACCCCTGTGAAAGGGTTGGTTGATCCCCAAAGAGGTCCCGACCCACAGGTTGACAACCATTGGTATAGGGAGATGTCTTTGAGTTCTGGATTAGACTACAGGTTTTTTGGCAAGATTTTTTGAGGATTAGTTTGCCAGTGCCCATGCACCTAGGTCTGAGACTGGCTCAAAATCATCCGACATGCTTTGTGCTTAAAGTGGAATTATAACTCCCAGTTTCTAGCTTGTTGGCTTAACCACTGCACCAAACTGGCTGATATAAGCATCTAATCTCCCTCTCTCCCCCCTCCCTCACTTTCTCTCTCCCTCTCGTTGTCCCCTTCATGTCCCCTTTTTCTATATATGCGGGTATCCAGATGAATGTTTCTTTACAATCCATCTGCCTGTTTACAACTCATATGAGGCTATATATTAAAACAATGTCTTAATCTAAACCACTTAGTTTGTTTTTCGGCCCATGAAATTTAGTTGAATTTTATAGTACATAATGTTAACTTAGTTTTTTCAGTGCTATATAATGATAAACCAAAGGTGATGACATTTTAATAACAAGTCTCCAAGGGAATGTTTTTGTTTGCTTGATAATGTAATTATCATTTTTCAGCCCTTGGTTATTATGTTAGATAGAGGCTGGGTAATAATATTGTTGACTGATCAATAAATTAAAATGCCTGCTTTTAAATGTCTCAAATAAATCTGATGCTTTGCATCTGGAGAAGCCAAAGGAAATTCTGCCAGAATAACATTTTTGTGAGTTCAAGTAATGTATTAACTATATTGCTATTTTTAGACTGATAAGAGTAAATAAGTTTAATTATACAAAGATTCATTGGCATTGTGGTCTAACTTTAAAATTAGCTTATTGCTAATTGGCAGATAAAAGTATTTTAACACATTTGCCCAATGTACATTTAATTTTAAAATACACAATGTTTGGCATTAAGGAAGATAAGTTAAGCTTTTTCTAATTTGCATAAAAAAGCAGACTTAATATAAAGAAAATTGGGTTCCTTTCTCCATTTTCTTTCATTCAAACTTTCTGACAACTATACCTTAAACAAGCTTATGAGTAGTGGTTAATGTCAGTCTACTGGTATCCAGAATCTTTTTAAGAAAGGAACTAAGAATTTATTGGTGGTAATGTGTTCAGCAAGAGATAGCTGGTGAAATAAAGTAGCATATGAAACTACCACTATAAGTTGTACATATTTAGCTGGATTCCCTAACAATTCATTTATTGTGAATTGCATTTTTATATTGTTTGCATAAATAAATAATAAGTAAATAAACAAACAAACATTTTGGGGGAAATTGAGATAGGTATTATGAGGGAAACAAAGTATCCAACTATCTTTTAAAAAGCAAGTACATTTTAATTACAAAAAATACTGAATAAGTAAAATGTGATTAGTGATAAAATGTGTATTTGCATGTGTAGTCCCTGTACAACCAGGTGTAGAAAAAAAATCATGAGCATAGCTGATTATAACAATAACTAAAAGGTAGTTGAGACAGTACCAGTATTTCTTGCTCTCTATATAACTTCAAGTTTTTCACAATAATTTTACTTGAGAATAAGGCCCAGAATCCTTAAGGACTGATAACATTTTCATTAGACCAACCCACACATATTTTCTTAAACTGTATATAGTTTTTAAAATATCTGTTGTATAAATAAATATAAAACTGTTAAATATAAATATAAAACTGTTGTATAAATCTGAGTTCCAATCCAGTTTACTAGTCAAACATAATCTTTAATCTCATCAGAATGAAAATATTGAGCTTTTATAAGTAAGCTTTTCTTTGTAGGCAAGACTGAATAGGATGATTTACACATTGCAGTAAGTATTCCTGCCCCTTACCTGCACCCTAGAGATGTAGAAAAATATACTCCTATCTCTCCCCCCTCATTTCATCTTCCTTTAGGTCAAATATGCTCGATAGATCATTTCTCAATAGGATTAAAAGGGGAGGGACTGTATGTTGAAGAGAAAGTTATTTAAACAGATGTTTTAAACTTCTATGGGTATCATTTAGTCAGTGTATAATAATATAGTATATTGTATGTGGAAGCCTGCTCTTAAATGCAGTCAGTTTTGAATATAACTGTGACAGTGCTGTTTATATGTTGTTAATTTTTGAATGGCAGGAAGTGGGGAATCTTATGGTTGACCACCAATGGAAAGAGAGTGAGTGGACATTAGCACTCTGGTCAAACCAAATGTTATTGGCAGTGTTCATGGTCTTGGAAGTGGCCTGTGGTTTTTGGAACTGCACACTAGAGAAGCGTAACTAGACTCATGGTTAGAAGACTCTAATAAAAGAAAAATAGGAGTTTTGGGCAAAATAATTCAAAACTAAATATTTCTCAAATTTCTTCAGTCTTTTCATGAAGTTAATCAGAACATTAGCATGCAGTATCTGTTTATGTCTAATAAAAACATTCAGTTAGTCAATATATATTTCACCTATAATCCAGTATAAAATATGTAACATTATTACTATTCTAAGTATAAGAATTTAAGGGACCTGTTAGCAATATGAATATTGGTTTAGTAACAAAATTGTAAAACTTTATATATATATATATATAGTTAGATAAATATAACAATTGTAGTTATTAATCTTAAACTTATAACAGTTTGCTTAGTGACCATTTTAAGTTACAACGGCACTGAGAAAGTTACTTATGACTATTTTTCACACTTATGACTATTGCAGCATCTCCATGGTCACATGATTTATATTTGGATGCTCGACAATTGATTCACATTTATAACTGTTGCAGTGTCCTGCACCAGTCATAAATGTGATTGGTCACATGTATGCAACCTTCTGACAAGCAAAATCAGAAACAGACTCACTTAACAATCGTGTTATTAATTTAACAACTACAGTGATTCATTTAACAACTGGCAAGAAAAGTCATAAATTGGGCAAGATTCACTTAACAAATTTCTCACCAAACATTATTTATTTTGGGCTTAAGTTGAAACTACCTATATTGTCATCTCATAGATTTCATGACATTAGACATTCTCTGTCGTGCTACTTGAAATTACAGGAATTAGAATTTAAAGATTAATACTAATATTATTTCAAAATAATTTAAATTTTAGGCTATATTGAGAAAGTTCTTTACTGTTGTAGAGTAGAATAACAAGCTCTTGAAAGCTTTTCAGATATTTTATTTGTATTTTATGCTGAACAAAATAAAGATAAGTTTATTTTGCTCTTCTTTACCAAGATTTCCTTTTATTCAGGACTACCGTATTTATCGGCGTATAACACGCAGTTTTAAAACTAAAATTGCAAGATTAAACCCTGCCTGCGTGTTATACGCCGATACTGCGTGTTATACGCCGATAAATACGGGTCCAACGCCGGGTCCACTGTTCCCTCTAAGGTGGCAAGAAACCCCCGCGCAGAGGTTTCTAACTCCCGCGCAGAGGTTTCTTTCAAAGCAAACGTGGGGAAGTCCTTTGCAGGCAGCTAGAACTGGCTGCCTGCAAAGGACCTTCCCAAACTTGTTTCAGCGGCAGCTCTCAGCCTGGCGGCAGCGTCACACAGACTGTGGAAGGAGCGGGAGGAGGAGGGAACCAAAGAGAGCTTTTACCGGGTCTGCGCCCCACAGCCAGGACCGTCCTGGCGCCTCCAGCCGCGTTTCTTCCTGCAAAGCCCTTCGGGCAACCCGAGAGTTCCGCTTGACGGCCTCCCCCCAGCCGCCGGAGAAGTTCCCTGCGCGGGGAAGCCGGTGCGCGCCGCTGGCTGCCTGGCCGCGCTTGGCTGAGCTTGCCGCCTTCCTTCGGTTTTTAATTTGCGAGGCCGTTGCGGATTGGCGGAGGGCGCCGGCTAATGGGGAAAGTCGCTCCTTTTCCAGCTGGCTCCGGTGGCTTTTGAACTTTTCTCCCCCTCGGTTTCTGAACGGCGGGAGCGGCATTCCCGGGGACCGGGTTGTGTGGGTGGGGGTTAGGCGTCGTTCCCGTCCCCCTCTCCCCCCCACCCCGGCTTCTCAAAGGCGCAGCAGTCCTGCAAGGTGTAGAGGTTGGGGATGGCGGAGACAGACAGACAGACAGACAGACAGACAGACAGACAGACACACACACACACACACACACAAGAAACGCGGCGTTTCTTCCTGCAAAGCCCTTCTGGCGCCAAAAGGAACTCTCGGGTTGCCCGAAGGGCTTTGCAGGAAGAAACGCGGCTTGAGGCGCCAGGACGGTCCTGGCTGTGGGGCGCAGACTCGGTAAAAGCCTCTCTTTGGTTCCCTCCTCCTCCTCCTCCTCCTTTTTTCTGGAGCCCCTTCCTCAAAGATTTGGTACCAAAGCAATGGGGGTGAGGAAGTTGTGTCTTTTGGATTTTGCACTGTTGTCTTTTCAATGGTTCTCAGACTGGTTGAACCTTTAGCAGCTGGGGTGATATTCTTTACTGTTAAGGTTACAATTGGATGTGTTGGACAAATCTTAAAAGATGAAACTTTTATTAAAACGTTTGACTTAACTAAAAACGTCTTCCTTTTTCTTCTTCTTCTTAAATATGATTTATTTATTTATTTTTACTTCAGAAGTTTGATGACCGTTGTACAAACTAATCCAACCTAAATGTAGAGGAGGTGAAGAAGGGGGGGGGATTTAAAAAGAGCAGAGGAAAAAGAAAAGAAAGCATGAAGAAAACATAAAGAAAGGGATGGGAGGGAGGGAAGGAAGGAAGGCACTTTATGTTGAAACAGAAAATATTATATAAGGAAGAAAATGGAAATAACTTAGGAAGGAAGGAAGGAAGGAAGGAATTGCACTTAATATTGAAGGAAAAGAGAATGAAGGAAAAAGTATTGGAAGGATTGAAAGAAGGAAGGAGGAACAAAGAATTACACTTAATATTGAAATGGAAAAGAAAATATAATGAATGAAAGAAGAAGTATAGGAAGGGAAGGAAGGAAGAAAGAAAGAAACAAAGACTGTTGAAACAGAAAAGATAATATAAGGAAGAAAATGGAAAGACGTATAGGAAGGAAGGAAGGAAAAAAGGAAGACAATGTTGAAATGGAAAAGAATATAAGGAAGAAAATGGAAAAAAGTATAGGAAGAAAGGAAGAAATGTACTTAATATTGAAACAGACAAGGGAATGAAGGAAAAAATATTGGAAGGATTGAAAGAAGGAAGAAAGAATGGAAGGAACAAAGACAATGTTGAAATGGAAAAGAATATAAGGGAAAAAATGGAAAAATGTTAGGAAGGAAGAATTACACTTAATATTGAAACAATTGAATATAATGAAGGAAAAGGAAACAGGAATAAGGGAGGGCTGAAGAATTCTGGGAACTGAAGTCCACCCCTCGTAAAGTGACCAAGGCTGGGAAAATAATCCGCACTAGGGACAATGCAAGCTATGCTTCACCCCGTCAGTCCATCTTAGCGTGCAAGAAAGACATCAGACAACGCCATAGTTGCTATGGTAGCATTTGGCTATGCGCAGCGATGCTCTCCTGGTCTTTATGGGTGGGAGGGGGGCAGTTGAGCTATGATGCTAATCCCCTCGTGGGAACACAGAGGGTGGGAGAAGAGAACCAAAGAACTTCAAACTCCAAGGTTCTGGAGTGGAGAATAAGGGGATCAACTTTGTCTAAATGATATTGACATATAAAGAACGGTTGTAGGAACTGGGTATGTCCAGTTTGATGAAAAGAAGGACTAGGGGAGACATGATAGCAGTCTTCCAATATCTCAGGGCCCAGGGTTGCTCCAAAGAAGAGGGAGTCAAACTATTCTCCAAGGCACCTGAAGGCTGGACAAGAAGCAATGGATGGAAACTAATCAAGGAGAGAAGCAACCTAGAACTAAGGATAAATTTCCTGACAGTGAGAACAATTAACCAATGGACCAACTTGCCTCCAGAAGTTGGGAATGCTCCAACACTGGAAGTTTTAAAGAAGATTTTGGATAACCGTTTGTCTTAAGTAGTGTAGGGTTTCCTGCCTAGGCAGGGGGTTGGACTAGAAGACCTCCAAGGTCCCTTCCAATTCTATTTCTATTGTATTCTCTATATTCTATTCTTTCTCTGTTCTATTCTAATCTCTTCTGAACTAAATGTTTATCTAGAACTCAAATAAATAGCTGCTTTTTGGTTTTATTTTTTTTAATATTTATCAGTCTCTCTTTTATTCCATACTTCTGGTTGAAAGACTATTCTATGTCATGCTAAACAAATGCATATTCTAGTGGCGGCGGGAGCTCGTTGGCATCTTCAGCAGCAGCCCTGCCTCCTGTGAAAAAACCGAAGATGGAGCAGATCCACGCAGATGACGTTGCTGCAACATGACTGGAGGAGGAATTCTGGGAGTTGAAGTCCACAAGGCTTAAAGCTGTCAGGTTTGAAGACCCCTGGGGTTTTTTTCCTAAAGGGTTAGGGGTGCGAGGGTCTTGTAACTTGACAGCTTTAAGACTTGCACGCTTCAATGCCAGAGTTTCTGAGCCAACATTTTGGTTGCTAAGCAGGACCGTTGTTAAGTGATACTGATATTATATAACACTTTTAATTAAGCGGGTACCTTGAATAAACATAACTTTGAGTTTCAAATAATACTGATTTCGTTGTTGTCTTAGGTGACATCTGTGAAAAAAATTCAGGTGCTCAGGCATGAAAATGTGCCGCTCAAACACTATACTTTTCCGCTCACACTGAAAAAAAATTAGAGGGAACATTGGTGGGGAAGTGAAGTGGCAGAGGGGGAAATGAACCGCATGTCTGACGGTAACTTTTATTGTTTAAACAGCCATAGGTAAAATACTGTATATCCCTGATGGAATCAAGACAGAAGCGTTCAGCATATACAGCTGCTTTCAAGTTAAAAGTTGTAGAATATGCCAAGCAACATGGGAATAGGGCTGCAGCAAGGCATTTTGGAGAGCCACCAACAGAATGCACAATACGAGAGTGGCGAAAAAATGTCGAAAAAATCAAGATGTTACCAAAATCAAAATGTGCTTCGCGCAGTGGCATAACGAAATGGCCACAACTAGAAAGTAAAGTGAAGGAATTCGTCCTGAACCAAAGAAAAGCAGGCATTGCTTTATCAACAAAAATGCTGACTTTTGAAGCTGTGAAAATCAGCAAAGAGCTGCAAATCCAGGATTTTAAAGGGACAACGTCATGGTGCCAAAGATTTATGAAGAGGCATGACCTTCGGATGCGAACAAGAACAAGGATTGCCCAGCGTATGCCAGATGATTATGAGGAAAAGATAATACATTTTCATAGATTTATTATCAATGCAAGAAAAAGACAAAATTTTGAAATGGGTCAAATCGGCAACATGGACGAAGTTCCCCTCACTTTCGATGTTCCTTCAAATAAAACTGTGGATTCAAAAGGTACTAAAACAGTAACAATTAAAACTTCAGGGCATGAAAAAAATCGTTACACTCTTGTTCTTGCCTGCACTGCAGATGGAAATAAGCTGCCTCCATTGGTAATTTTTAAAAGAAAAACGTTACCAAAGGAGAGAATTCCTAGTGGCGTACAAGTGCATGTTCATCCAAACGGATGGATAGATGAAGAAGGCATGAAGCTTTGGATTAAAAATGTGTGGGGGAAGCGCCCAGGTGCTTTGTTAAAGAAGCCATGCTTATTGGTATTGGACGCATTTAGATCTCATCTTACAGAAAGAACAAAGGCGGAGTTTCAAAAGTTCAAAACTGATATAGCAGTTATTCCAGGCGGACTGACCTCACAATTACAGCCATTAGATGTTTGCATTAACAAGCCCTTCAAAGCTTTTATGCGTGAAGAGTGGAATAAATACATGTGTGATGAAACTCAACATGAATTTACAAATTCTGGGCGAATGAAAAGACCTAGCATTTCAAAAGTGTGTCAGTGGGTGAAAACATCATGGGACGCAGTCAAAGAAGATATTGTTATCAACTCTTTTAAGAAATGTGGCATAAGCAATGCTTTGGATGGGGAAGAAGACGAACTGATCTATGAAGACAGTGAAAGCAGTGAAAGCAGTGCTCAGTTTGATTTTGAGGATACAAGTGAAGATGAGGAAGAGTTTTTTGGTTTTCCAAAAAGCAGTGATTCTGATTAAGTTTTTTTGCTCAAAGAGGTGTTTTTTCATTTCATATTTGCCTTTTAAGAGGAGTTAATGTTATAATTCATGTTCTAATGTTATAAATTTTAATCCAACATTAAGTTCCGAGCTTCCAAGTCATTTATTTTTAATGAAAAAAATTTTTACTCAAATTTTTGTGTTAAAATGGGGGATGCGTGTTATACGCCGGTGCGTGTTATACGCCGATAAATACGGTATTTTTCTCTCCATTGATCATTCACTGTTCTCTTTCATCTCCCTAAGACCAAATCTATATTCTTACAAATGATTACTAATACAGAACTGTAAAACTTTGACGCTAAGTTATAACTATAAGAACCGTGTTTTTGATTTTAAGATCGTTAAGATTACAAATATGCACAATAAACAAAGTATCATAAAATTAATAAACATCTAAATACTTATTGTAGCCAGCAAATCAAACAGTTGGGATTTTAAAGTATAAGAAAGCAAGAATTTACATTACTGACTTAACTGTAGATTAAGCTTTGTTTAATGAGTATGTAAGCTTAGCATTTTCCCATTTTGCCCTTGCCTTGCTACTTTAATGTAAATATTGGTATTTATACTAAACTATAAATACCATAGTTTAAAATATCCTGGTATCCTGGCTTCGATAGTCAATTAAAGTTCTCTATCTATTATATTCTTTCTTTCAGATATAGAAGCTTCCAGTCCTAACATAAACATGCATTTAAGTAATAATATTAATTACAACTACTACCACAACAACAAAGCTATATAGAAACACTAACAGTACATACTCAAACTAGAAACATAAACAATGGGGCTAATGGAAATAGTACATTCAGTTCAGTACAATGGATTCACAATTAGAGTGCTTACCAGGAATGGATTGATTCTTTGCTGACTTGGAATTTATTCTCTTTTCTCATCTGAATCAAAATGTGCCTTGCCCAGAATACCCATTATCTAGACGCCATTGTCCCCTATCTCATTATAATAATACTGCCTGATTTGATAAGTGTGTTTAGCAGGCTTATTCTTTGTTTAGTGATACATACAGTACAATAAACCCAATCATTCCACAGCACTCAATAAATCAGATTAGTCCAGAATCTATTCTTTACCACAAGATGTCAGAAGTTTGCTTCCAAACCTGATGGTGATTTTAGTGGTTGAAGATGGGCTGTCAGCCAGTCTGTGGTTTCAAGCTAAGGCAAAGAAATAGAAGAACAGAAAAACTAAGTTAGGCAAAAGATTATTGTTTTCCATTTTCCCCATCGTTAAAGATGGCTGATAAATTACCTTTCTTATAGCTTTACAGAAGGATGTAAAGGAAGAAGTCTGTTGACTTTATATGTTGGTGAAGAAGGAAATCTCTGTCAGTTCAGCATAGCTATACACTTGTCTAAAGTGCAGATTTTGGTAAAAAGAATTAGGAACCAAAAAACTCCCACCCTACTCCACTGTAGGATAATTTTATTCCTCTTCCAATGAAGCAGACCACTTCCCAACCAACATGTTTTTCCTGTGAATTACTATGTATTATGTATAATAATAGCTAATTTACTTTGACCATGACAAGTAGAGAGCAAAATGTTTGGATTCTGAAGTTTCCCCATCTCTATATTTAAGAATTTTGTGTTTCATTCTATAGTAACTCTAGATATTTCCTTGGTATTTAATCTTTGTTAAGGTAGCTCATGGAAAATATATAGAATATTTTTAATACGAAAGTTTCTTGTATTCCTTACAAACTATTTACCTTTGAATAGATATCTACCCCTTTATTAAACACGCCGCAATGCTTATCTACTATGTATAAAAGGCTTCAGTTGTTTTGAAAGTTCTATTTCCCTTCAAATATTTCCTTTTCTCTTTCTCCATTGTTTTCTGACCAGTTTAGATCCTTGAGAAACTTAGATTAAATTCCTATCAGGAAAAGAATGGGTATTCCTGCTTTATATGAATCTTGATTAAATAATAATACTTGATCTTGCAGAAGAATTTATAACCGAGCAATTGACTGGAAGAATCTATCTTAATATATGTCCAGCGAGTTTAAATAAGGTTGAGTTGGCATTCTCCAGAAAATCAAGAGCAGAATAGAATTTGCATTTAAATGAAACATTAGAGGGTTCCACTTTTTATTAAATGGTAAATGATTCTAAAAAGTTATGGTAAGCTGTCTGGTAAGAGGTCAGCTGATATTATTATGTACATTAAATATGTGCTATTAGTTTACTCTCTGCTTCTATTTTACTTGGGAGCTAGAATTTATTATTTAACCTTTTTAAACCCTTCCATGATGGTGATCATAATTTATTTTATAATCTAGCTGGGATATTTTTTTTTCTTGTTGTCCTGACTCTCAGAATGTAATGTCATATCAAATGCAGTCATTTTGAGAAGCATGTTTAGTTTGTTTTCCAACCCACCTAGAAAAACCTTTATATCTCTTGTAATTTTTTGTATTTTTTTAAATAAATGGCAGCCCTCTAGACCAGTGTTTTTCAACCACTGTGCCGTGGCACACTAGTGTGCCGTGACATAGTGTAAGGTGTGCCGTGGGAAAAACACCCGCCGGGTGTTTTTGCCTCGGGACATCTCTGTGTCCCGAAAGTTGCTTTCGGGACACAGGGATGCCTCTATTAAGTCCCTGCGGCCCCGCGTTTACTTTAAAAACGTGGGGACCGCCGGGAGGTAGCGCACGCAGGGACATCACTGACGTCCCATGCGTGCGCCTATAGCAACAATCGCGGAGGACCAGAGCAGCGAGGAGAACGCGCGCTGTCAACTTGGTAAGTGTTACCAGCGGCGCGTCTCCTTCGGTGTTCCGAGCACCGAAGTGGGGCAGTACACAGGCATACAGCCTTCAGTAATACACTGTATGGCTGAAGGCTGTATGTCTGTGGGGGAACTATACTGCACCTAATGTGGGGGAATTACAACCTATAGGCACAGAGTTAAATTTTTTTAACATTTTCTAATGGTGGTGTGCCTCGTGATTTTTTTCATGAAAAAAGTGTGCCTTTGCACAAAAAAGGTTGAAAAACACTGCTCTAGACACCTTATTTAATTAATTTTGAATGCCACTCTTAAGTTTTGAAAACATAAAAAAGATTTCTTTTAAAATGCACATATTGTACAAATGCATGGGCATACATTTTACAAATACAAAATTAATTTAGGCTAAATTTAAATTCATCTGTTCAAATTTATTAACTTCCAATTGTTATGAAATAAATCTGCATTGTGATATCTTTTTTCAAATAAAATCAGAAGTGTTAAAAGAGTGTCCTGTGGAATATTAGAAATGGGGACATGAGAATTGGAAGGAGAAAACATTATGCAACAAAAAGTATTTGCTATTTACATAAAAGTAACAATACTTTTTCTGATGCTGAATTTTGTTACCTTGATAAGAGTATATTGCATGAATCAGTGGCATATGCATAGACTTGAGTTATTCGCACAAGCAAAACAAATTCTGTGATTCATTGGGAATTGTTTTATGGAGTCTATTTCAGTGCACCATTTATACCTGGATGGATGGATGGATTTTCTACATTTTCTGAAGACTTCATAGTCCTTGACTTATTGACAAGGTAACATATTTGGGACTGGAAATTCAGGGACTAAGTAAGGTCATTAAACAAGGTATCATGTGGCAGATTGATTTTACAACCATTTTTATCACCATTGTTAAGCAAATCTCTGTGGTCATTAAGTGAATCTAGATCATCCAATTGATTTTGCTTATAGAAAGTCTGCTGGAAAATAGTAAATTATGATCAGGTGACCTCAAGGCACTACAACCATCATAAATGTGAACAAGTATCCAACTTGCAACCTACTACAAGAAATTGTAGTGTGAATCTATTGCACATAGAGCAAGTTTCAGTGACAATTGTTGGACTGAACAATTAATATTGCATATTACAACTTCTCCTTTGGGGCTTTTTAGTTATTTATCTTATATATTGATTCAATAGAATTCAAGTTTCAGTTAAGATATCTCAATAGGGCAATTCGGAGTTTATGGAATACTATAATCAAAACAGACTATGGGTGATTATCAAATTGCTGTTTTTTTTAGACACCAGATTCCCCTCTGACATGACCACTCAAATTTATTAACAGCAAAGTAAATTATTGCTTAAACCTTCAATTTATATATTAGATAGTTATATATTTATAACACTGAACATGTTTTAAGTACTGAACATGTTTTAAACACTGAACATGTTTTGAAAATCAGCTTCTTTGTGAAGCAGAATAATCTCAAGTCACCTATTTTACATGATGTAGTCCTCTCTACTTCATTTTACATACTCACTTCACCACTCCAGTCCTCAGGACCAAAAAACATTTTTTTAAAAAGCAGCCTCTATTCTGTGAAGGTTTGTTTGCCTCCAGCATAAACTATATCTTTGTTTTCAGATTCAATGTCTTTGGAATGTCTTCTTTGTTTTGTTAAGGGGGCTGTCTTCCTTCTTGCTTTTTTAAAAAAGCCTTTAAAACACTTTTTTTCTCAACAGGCTTTTGATTGTTGAAGTTGTTCCTCTTTTACAGTAATATCTTTGGTTTTAAATCTGGTTTCTATTATAAACTCCTGAGATTTAAGTAGTGTGCAAAACAAAACAAAACAAATAAATCCTTGTTCTCATCTGGAAAGAGAGATGAATTTAGAGTATGCAAAAACAGGAGTGTTAAGTTTGGATCGATCCCTAAGTCCAATTTTTATCTGTAACATCCTGTAACAATAGATTGGGAGATTTCTTGTTTTCTCCAAAACAGCTGTTTATTTTTCTCTGCCAGATAAAATTAGCTCAAGGACCTCTATAGGAAAAATGCTATCTATTCAAGATTTCTATTTACTAAGGCTTTGTTTTGTTGTTGTTGTTGCTGCTGCTGCTACTATTATTTGAAAATGAATTTTGTAAAGTATGTGCTCTAACCATTATAATCTGTTTATCTGAAATAAAGAGAACCGTGAATTTGAGAAAATATTACTTAACAGGGAGGTAGTGCAATCAAAAATATAAGTTTGTGTGGGGCGGGTGTACACACACACACACACACATACTGGATACCTGGGCTTCGCAATGAAACTACGTGATTGGGCTATGCAGCAAAAATTCAGTTCCCAATCTGTTGTCTCAATGGTAGTCGGGGATTGAAACACATAAGGAAATATTGCTCGGCTGCCTTGAGTCCAGAAACAGTTCCATAGGTAGAAGGCATAGACATCTTGGTGAGATATCAACATTTAGTAATGTAAGGAGTCCCAGACTGCTCCTGAATGAAGGAGTGGAACATCTGCCAGTTTGAACTGAGATAACGGAATGTGAGGCAACTAGCAGTTGGAACAGAATTCTTTTCAGGTGGGGAAGGTGAGTAGAACTCCTTAGAATCAGAGCATGTTAATTACTGTATAAGAAATCCTGATGATCTGATGGTCATTTTGAAAAATCCTTTTTTAGCAAGTACCTAGAAACCAAGAGGAACATAAGTGCCAAATTTCAAGTTTGTAGGCTTTACGGTTCTGGAGATTTTGTGATGAGTGGGTGTTATTTGGCTTTTATACAGATAGATAGATATACTATACGTGTGTGTGTGTGTGTGTGTGTGTGTGTGTGTGTGTGTGTGTGTATGTATGTATGTATGTATGTATGTATGTATGTATGTATGTAGCCTTAGCTCCTATTCCTTCCTCCTAGGATATAAGTCTCCATTGATTAAAACATGTCTGAAGTAAAAATGAGAAAGCTAATTACAGATGGGTGACGGGCAGATGGGCCTATCATGTGAGCAATGGCCAATTTGATTAATGATGTATAAAGGCAGATATCTCTTCAATGGTGGTTTGTACACTTTGACGATGTTAGCTAATGAAAGCTAAGTGAGTAATATATTTTAAGTTCTGGAGATCACAATGTCTCTCCTTTTATAATTTATATTTTTAGGATAATTCGATACACACACACACACACTACAATATATGGAGACTATATGTGTGTGTGTGTGTGTGTGTGTGTGTGTATGACAAAACAATAATATTAATATAAAATATATTAATATAAAAGTACTCATTAAATTAATTACTTCTATATTAAGGCATCCTATTTGTAAAATTAATTTAACCCTGTATCAAACACAAAATCACAACCATACCTAGAGAGATTGTTTTCCTTCTAGCAGAATGAGTAAAAAGAGAAGAAGAAGAAAAGACCTTGGATGACTATTGTAATGAACACAAAAAGTGTAACTATATGGGGACGGAAAGAAAAAGGAAAGATGAAAAATTAGTTTACAAAAAAAAAGGATCTAATATTAGACAAATAGCTCTCTCTATGCAGTGGCTAATCCAGGGTAATCTGAGAAGCATTCATTATTTAGAAAATTAGCATAGGCTAACTTTGCATCTTCTGCTGAGTCCTTTGTTTTCATCAGTTTCTTTCTGATCAGGAAAGTTCAGAAGATTAGTTCACACAAACTGTATTCTGGGAGAACTCTTGCAACTTTAGCTAACCACAGATGTCCATCAACAATAAATCTCATCTAGTACTATATATGTTCTGAGTAGTATAACACTGCTCCTTGGTCAAGCAGCTGCAGCTGGTGTAAAATTGCTCAGAAACTGAGTGAGCCACCTGTCTGTGTACTTTTTTTCTTCTTTTACTGATGCAATGGTTGTTACTGGTAGCTACTAAATCAGATTCAGAGTTACGACACATAAGATCTTAAATGATGTGGACTCAGGAACCTTCACTTCAGTGGTGGGTTCGGGTATCCCATTGCAACTGGTACGGTTGCAACGGGACCCGGCATCCACCATATGAATGTGCGCAGTGTGGTCATGTGTCCTTACCTCTTGTGATGCCTCCGTAACGCTCTAGCTGCTTGGTGGAGCGTCATGCAGGTGCCGTGTGCTCCTTGCGCAAAAGCGCCAAAGAGCTCAAATACTGCTCAGGCAGGTGGGTGGGTCCTCAGGAGCACCATACCAGAACAGTACCCGGTGTTCTGGGCAGGCACCGGTGTGCCCAAATCGTGGCATACTGTCTGCAACTCACCACTGCTTCACTGTTAAAGCCCTGATCAGTCTTTAAGATCAGTGTTTTACAAGAGTAAAGATCCTACAGAGTATCACCTTGTAAATGGGATGTTCATGTAGGCGTTTACAGTTGTCTTGCTATGATCTTTGTGGGTAGCTCCTATTATTGGGCTTCTGTTGATCAAGACAAAGAATGTAATATCTCTTATAAGCTTTAGCTGCCGGGAGAATTCTGGGAATTGAAGTTGACATATTTAAAAACTCTCAAGTTTGAAAAACACTTACCTAGGCATACCGTTTATGCAATTTGAATAGATTGTTTTGTGTTTCTTTCCTCATTTCTTTAAAAACACACACACATACAAATATTTGTATTAAGACATTTTAGTAGTGTTTATAAATCACTTGAATTGTAATTGTATGAGATGTGGCAAAGATAACATGAACAAGTGCATGAATAAAAATTCAACCATTCTCCTGTGCACTGCTTGGAGAGTCCAAGCAATGGGTTATTTCAGTCTGGTTGCCCTGGAAACTGAGGAAGACTTTTCCTTGGCCACGCCTCCTGGCGTGACCTATCCCCAGAAAGTTTCCTCAGTTTGGCCCATTCGGAAGCTTTTTTGGGAGCTCCAGCTGAAATAATTCCTTTGGCTTGGACTCTCCTTTCTCTTCCTGACTTTTCCTTTCTGAGCAATTTTCCCTAGGCAATTTTTGCCTCTTCTCTACTGACTAATCCAATCCATTCACTGTAAGCCTCCAGGAGGCCAGGAGGTAAGCGTGCTGCTGGGGGGAGGGCCTCCTATCCTGATCTACTCAGGCCGATCTTGGAGGCTTGCTCTGAGTTTTAAAACGGCGCAGTGCGGTGGCAGAGGGCTCTAGCGAGCCAGTGCTCCCTAGTGGTCCCTGTTATTCTCTTTTTTTCCTTTTGCCTTTATTTGTATGCCGCCCTTTTCCCTAAGGGGACTCAGGGCGGCTCACAATTCAAAATTATTATGTTATTGTTTTCTTTTGTATTTTTTTCGTTCCTGACCCTTGCTCATTAGCTCTGCGCGGAGGAGCGTGCGATCGTCTATCGGCTAAGGCAATCGCCACATGGCCTCCTAGTTCCCCTCACTGCACGGTGGCCATTTTAGGCGCGTTTTCGCGCCGTTCGGGCCTAGCTGCAGGCTGTGCAGCCACGCTACACCAGGGACTGCTGGGTGGCAGGGGGCCAGCCAGGGGGGTGCCCACTGGCAACCTGTCACCCCTCTACCTTTTCTCTACAAGCAGTGCTGGGGCTCTGGTCTGTTCAAAGGCCATTGCACCGGCCTGGGGGAGGCCCCCTCAATCCAGGCCTGCCTTTGGGCTTGGGCCTCCCCTCATCCCTGACTAGCCTGCAAGCCTTCCGCTACAGGTCTCATCCTCCGAATCAGGCACTAACAGTGCTATCTATCATAACTTAAGTGATATTTTTCCTGTATATGACCTGTTTAACAAGATTTTTGTCTTCTTTTATAGTGTAGCCTATACCAACTGCAACTACTTCTGTTTTCGGCCTGTGCTTGACAATATCCAGTGCGATCATTGACATGGAGAAATGGGGCTCTGTGACCAGTAGACCAGGACACCCCCAGGGCCTGGATCAGGTTTCACCCCCTTCCATGGGCTGTGGGGCTAGCGGAGACAGGGTTCCCATTCAGACCCCTCCTGTTAGGGCCCCCTCTGCTGCTGAGGCCAGGGATGTTGCAAGGCGCCAACGTGCGCTTGACAAACAATTCGAGAAAGCCCGTCGCCTGGCGGCTAAGGAGGTTCCCCCAGGGGATTCCTTTGTCCTGCCACTACCTAAAAGGGACTTAACAGCACTAATGACAGAGGAAGTAGATTCTCAAAACCTGTCCCCTGACTGGTCCTTCTCTGAACCTCCTTCCCCGGACCCTTCTTGGTTCCCAGACCAGGACCCGGCCCCGGAGGTCCCCCCCAGGGGGATCGCTGGAGGATCTGCCATCCCAGAGGGAGGAGCCCACTGACTTAGACCCAGACTCGGATCAGGATCCCGAGCTCTCTCCCCGCATGCAGGCAGTGGTGGAGTGCGCCATTGCAAGGGGCATTGCTGATGCCATGCGGGCGCGGGACAAGCCCGTTGAGCCAGTCACCTCTCCCTCTGATCTGGGTGGACCTGCCCTGGCCAAGAGGGTTCACCACCCCTCCTTGGAGTCCTCCGTAGTTAGCGAGGCCTTGGCCTTGGAGGCTCTGGACCCGGTGGAAAAGGGGGATGAAGACCTTACTCCAGAGGCATCTTCCTTCTCTGGCCTGTTTAAACCTAGTTTGTTTAAATCAGTTCTACGTAAAGTGAACTATGGTGGGCATTAAGCCCAAACCCGCCCCATCCACGGCTGATTCGGCCCCAATCAACCCGAATGCAGCTATGTTTGACGCGCCTACGTCTCAACAGGAGTTAGTCCCGGTTCCAGGCCTGTTCCTGGACCTCATCCAGCATCAGTGGGTCCAACCGGCCACATTGTCCTCTCCTAGTGGAGTGGACAAGAAACTTTATACCATGGAGCCGGTCCTGGAGGATCTCTTAGCCCTTCCGGCCATAGATCCGCCCATCACGGCTCTTACTTTTAGTGCCTCCCTGCCTGCAGACCTGTCTGAAGGCCTCAAGGCGGAGGATAAGAAGGCTGAAAAGGTCTGTCACAAGACTCACCTGGCGGTGGCCTGGGCCATTAGGGCCTCATCCTCTGCCTCATTCTTTAGTAGGGCAGCCATCATTTGGTCGCTCGACATCTTGAACAAGATTCCTGCAGGGGACGCACGGCTCCATCAGGACGTGACCAAACTTATTGTGGCTTCGCAATATGCGGTGGATGCTGCTCTCAATGCTACCAAATTTGCCTCTAGGGTTCTAGCTGCGAATGTCACGTCTCGCCATTTGCTCTGGCTCCGACATTGGCAAGCGGACCAGAAGGACAAATGGAAACTGGTTTCAGCCCCCTTTAAGGGGTCTAAATTATTTGGGGAGGTCTTAGACCCTTTCCTTATTGAGTTAAAGGACAAGAGGAAGGTCCTTCCTTCGACATCTAAGAAGCAGGACCGCAAGTCTGCGGTACCATATGTGAGGAGGCAGTCCTTTCGGCCCTCAGAACCATCTACCTCCACTTCCTTCTACCCCCCCCCCAATAGGTTGGCAGGGCAGCAGGGAGAGTGGGCTCAGGACAGGTCTTCTTTTCGAGACAGAGGCAGACAGCAGTTTGGTTTCCGTAAATTTAATTGCGGAGGCGCCTCCAACAGGCCCTTCTGGAAATCAAAGTGACTTCCTGAGCACGTTGCCCATTGGGGGTTGACTTCAACTGTTCGCCTCCCATTGGGCCCAGACGGCTCACGATGCTTGGGTTCCGCAGATAGTCCGAGAGGGTTTGTCCCTGGAATTCCTATCTCCCCCTCCCAGGAACTTTATCAGGTGCCCTACCCCTTCATGTCCCATCAAAAGGGAGCAGATGAACCAGGAGGTCTCCACTTCCTGGAGATCAATGCCATCGAGCAGTTGCTCCCAGACCAGGAAGGGAGTGGATTTTACTCCATCCTCTTTCTGGTCCCGAAGAACTCGGGGGGGTGGAGGGCCATCTTGGACCTCAAGAACCTCAACAGGCATATCGCCTACCAGAGGTTCAAGATGCAGTCCCTCCAGTCCATCCTGGCGGGGATCCGCCAGGGAGACCTCCTCACCTCCATCGATCTGCAGGAGGCTTACCTACACATTCCAATTCACTCCCGACACCAGAAGTTCCTGTGCTTCTTTTATGCGGGCCGCCACTACCAATACAGGGCCCTCCCATTCGGTCTCTCCTCGGCCCCCAGGACCTTCACCAAGGTCCTAGCGGTAGTGGCGGCCCATCTCCATCGCAGGCCCATAAGGCTCCAATGCTACCTGGACGACATCATCATCCAGTCTTCATCCAGGCGGCAGGCCTTGCGGAACCTTCAGATTACCATGAGGACCCTCAGACACCACGGGTTCTCACTGAATTTAGAAGAGTCAACTTACCCCCACGACCAAGATCAATCATCTGGGGGCAGTGATAGACACCATCTCCTGCAGGGTATTCCTCTCCCAAGACAGGTTAGAGGCCCTCAGGTCCATGACCCACACGGTGCTGCAAGCAAGGCAGGTTCCGATTGTCCTCCTCTCCCAGCTATTGGGGAAGATGATCTCCTGCCTGTTTATCGTCCCCTGGGCTCACCTCCACTCCAGAGCCCTGCAGTGGCTTCTCCTACCTCACCAGAGAGCCAACAGGAGCAACTTGCCAAGGCGGATTCCCGTGCCCCAGTCAGTAAAGAGGTCCCTCCGGTGGTGGACATCTCCCGCACTCCTCAAGGGACACCTGTTCAAGGAGCCCAACCGGCTGGTCATTACCACCGATGCCAGTCTCGCCGGATGGGGAGCGCACATGGGACATCTCGTGGTTCAGGGCAGGTGGTCCCCAGCCAAGTCGCGTTGCAGCATCAACTTTCTGGAGCTGCGAGGTTGGCCCTTCGTCACTTCCATCAGCCCATACATCACCGCCACATCTTGTTGATGATGGACAATGTGGCCACGAAGGTGCACATCAACCGCCAAGGTGGCACCAGGTCCAAAAGACTGATGACGGAGGCAGAGGCCTTGGGACTCTGGACGGAGCGGCACTGGAGTCGATCCGCTCCGACCATATCTCCGGCGTGGACAATACTCAGGCGGACTGGCTGAGCAGGACCACCATCGACTCCGTGGAATGGCGGCTGGATCCTGCTCTGTTCCATCAACTGTCCCACAGATTCGGACATCCACAGGTCGACCTCTTAGCGACCAAAGCCAATGCTCAACTACCATGCTTCTTTTCCCGCTTCCATGCTCCAGGAGCTGAGGGAATGGACGCTTTCGCTGCAGCTGGCCCCAGGGCCTCCTCTACGTGTTTCCTCCTCTTCCTCTTCTTCCATGTCTTCTACTCAAGATCATAGAGGAGAGGACAGAAGTGCTATTCATGGTGCCCCATTGGCCTCGAAGATCGTGGTACGCCGACCTAGTCAGCCTGTCGGTGTCTCCGCCGTGGCGGATTCCCCCGGATCGGGTCTCCCTCAGCCAGGGGACCATTGTCCATCCGGAGCCCCAGTGGCTTCAGTTGGCCGTCTGGCACTTGAAGGGGACCTGCTGAAGGCTGAAGATCTGTCAGATGGCGTTGTCAGTACCATTCAAGTGGCTCGGCGTCCCTCGACAACGGGAATCTACGACTCAATTTGGGCTATCTTAGCCCAGTGGTGCGAGGACTTACGGCTCGACCCCGTCACTGTGCCAGTGTCTCGGCTGCTGGACTTCTTGAGCGGGGTCTCACTCCAGCCACGCTCCATTGCCAGGTGGCGGCCTTGTCCACCATCTGGTCTGGGGATCCTTTCCTTCCACTCAGCAGGATTCCCAGGGTGCGCTGCTTTCTCAAGGGTGCATCTAACATCCGTCCTTCCACGGTCCACCGCTACCCTACATGGCAACTTTCAATTGTTCTGCAGGCTCTCACTGCACCACCCTTCGAACCTCTACAAACAGCTTCTCTCAGACATCTTTCTCTGAAAATATCTTTTCTCATCGCCATTACCTCCGCCCGCTGGATATCGGAGTTGGCGGCCCTGTCGGTTCGTCAGGACTTACGTATCATCCACCCCGACAGGGTCATTTTATGTCTTGATCCGACCTTTCTTACCAAGGTCAACACCTGGTATCATACGGCGCAGGAGATTGTCTTGCCGAACTTTTGCCCTCATCCTTCCCATCTGAGTGAGCGCAAGTGGCACAAGCTTGACATGCGGCGAGCCCTGAAGATCTATATCCATCGCACCTCAGAGTTCCGGAGATCCGAGGCCCTCTTCATCTCTTTCCAGCGCGGGTCTTTGGGCAAGAAGGTGTCTTCTTCTACTGTTGGCAGATGGCTCAGGGCCTGTATCACATCTGCGTACGAGCTCCAGTCGAGGACGGTGCCTCAACATATAACTGCCCACTCAACGCGCAGTGCTGCTACCTCAGCAGCTTGGGCCACGCAAGCCCCGATCGAGGAAATCTGCAGGGCGGCCGCGTGGTCTACACCATCACTGTTTGTTAGACATTATATAGACTGGACACATTTGCCTCCGCTGAGGTGGCTTTTGGCAGACGGATCCTACAGGCAGTGACTTCTTCTGTTGTATCCCAGGACTCTGCTTCTATCCACCCAGATGGACATTAACTTGGGTATGTCCCACTGCTTGGACTCTCCAAGCGGTGCACAGGAGAAAGACCATTGGGCTTACCTGAAGGGTCCTTCTCTGTACACATCGGGAGAGTCCAACCCGTTCTGGTCCATCCAGGGATACGAAGTCGTCATGTCAACACGGTGCTACTCATCGGTCGTTTTTCAGCTGCATCCTCATGGCCAAATTATCTCAAATTTCTGGGGATAGGTCACACCAGGAGGCGTGGCCAAGGAAAAGTCTTCCTCAGTTTCCAGGGCAACCAGACTGAAATAACCCACTGCTTGGACTCTCCCGCGGTGCACAGAGAAGGACCCTTCAAGTAAGCCCAATGATCTTTTTTGTTATTTTGGGAAACAGTATTGACTTAGAAAACAGTAAGTTGATAAAAAATAATTTACATACCCCATATTATAATTGAAACAATATTTCAAGGAACCTATTAAAAGTGGAACATGATTTCCAGACAATTGTGTATTATGTTTTGATTCAAAAAAACCAGTGGCTTTCTGGAAGCTATCAGGCTAAACAAGAGGAAGCAACAATTTCTGTAAAAAATACTAGCTGTTTAAGTACAGTCCTACAAAATTTGATATAATGATTTTGCTGCTCCTTTTTCAATTTTAAGAAGTAGAAAAGCATTTAATAGCTAACCTTGCCAAGTTTTGATTAATAAGTCAAAGCCCTCTATTTTTCCACCAGCTTTATCAATGTCTTTATAGTCATCACGTTTCCTACACTAGCGAAGCATTTTCCTTTAATTTAAAAAGCAATCTTTATAGAAATAGAACTTAAGCCAAGTACCCACTGGATACAAAGAAATCTGTAATAATTTATTTTTCATTGTCTTGTGCTTCCTCCCATAAAGGCAGCATTTGAAAAAATTTGCCAAGATAAAAGTATACCATGCAATTTTTTATTTTTATTTTTTACACCTTCAATTCACAGTGGGTGCCTGGTGACTGTCTGGACAGTCTCTGTAGTTTTCTTGGCAAGATTTCAGAAGTGGTTTGTCATTGTCTTTTTCCTAATGCTATGAAAGAGTATCTCTGCCAAGGTCACCTAGCTGGCTTTATGCCTCAGCAGGACTGGAACTCATGTTCTCTTGGTTTCTATGTGGTGCCTTAACCTCTACACCAGGGGTGTCAAGTTCAATTTCATTGAGGGCTGCATTTGACCTCGGAGAGCCAGGGAGACATGGCCAGGATGGGCATGGCCGGCTCGACATCACTCATCATGGCTCTGTTTTTGCCATGTTGGAAAAACTGCAGTCCTCTGCCAGTGAAAACGGAGTCTGGCAGAGCCGCATGCGGCCCTCACAGGCTCCATTTTCATTGCCACAGGGCTTCAGGAGACTGTTGCAGCCAAAAATGGAACCTAGGAGAGCCTTGTACAGACTCCCTGAGTTCCGTTTTTGTTAGAGAGTTGCAGGACGTCATCGTGGCCGAAAATAGAACCCTGGAGGGCCTCACAGAATTATATAAATATTTTTTATTGATGTCAGAATTTTCACCTTCTGAAAAAATGCTGCCTATCTTATTTGCAGAAAAACATTTTCAAAGGATGATCTGTGTAACCTTGCTTATCAGATTATTGGATTTTAAAAACTAAATACAGCTTTCAGCATTTCTGCCTCAACAGGAAGTTACACCTGCTTAGCACAGGACTTAAATGGAAAGTAACCAAGGAATACCAGGGCAATAGGCTAGATTGTGAAATTGAAAAACATCCTATAACAATGCAAACTGTTTTCATATTACTGCTGAGAAAAGTATATGAATGTATCCAGGAAGCATAGCTGATTTGGAGTAGATTTTATTTTTTCCACTGTGATGCTCTGTTTGCCTTTTATACGTTTTGTGATTAATTCTATCGATGTAAGAGCAAACCAGCAAGAAATTATTGACTCTTGTGAGATGAGTTCCACCTGGGTAGTGAATTATCATTCTTGATAGTAAGCACCCTCTCCTTGCTTTTATTGTCATTTATATGGAGTTCTTCAAATGAAACTGTAGCAAGTCTATGTTCTAGAAGGTAATAAAAAGAAGCAGACCAATAAATCTAAAATTTAATCAACACACATGTTCTATATTCTTCTGATCCCTTATCTCTCGCTCTAGCTCGCTCCCCTCCCCAAAACATACTTAATTATTTTGAATAGTGAAGAATTTCTTATTATTTTCTTGGCACCTTGGCATCAACTGGTACATCTGTTGCATTCATTCCTTATGTCATTTTGTAACTAAATTTAAAATCTTGAAAGTTATATATTCTTCCTGCACAACTACTGATCCAGACCCTGATCATTTTTGCTACCGTTTGTGTATCTTTTCCAGTTGCATTAGAAAGGTAGAAACCAGAGCCGGATGATTAATCAAACTATTCACTAAGCTAGTCATTATCGATTTGATTTCCTTCTTGTATATATGAGCATCTATTTTATTTTTATTTATTTAGTTTCTATAATACCCATCTCAATCCAATTGACTCTGAGCGGTGAATTAAACTCACCACTCAGAGTCATTAACTGAGATGGGTGGCTATAGAAAATAAATAAAGAGACAGTATCACAACAGTTAAAACCTAAAAACACAGTTACATTTATCTTCTTTTTGCTTTAAACAGTCTAAATAATATTGTGTCATTAATTGCTCCTTGCACCTCAAGATTGTTCTTGAACAAATTAAGAGAGATCCCATTCTTTATTCCCAGTTGTGAGAATTGTCAATTCTTTATCTCTCATGTTAGTCCTTAAATAGAGAATAAAAAATTACAAATTGACATATTTATGTATGTATGTATTTATTTATATATTTATGTGTGTATTTATGTATTTGTGTGTGTGTGTATGTATATATAACTATTTGTTTAATAGGTAATGTAAAATAAATTAAATTTTGATTTAGAAATAGAAATACAGTACAGTAAATACAGTACAGAGTAACAAAAAAGTAATTTGAAGCCATAAACTATAAAAACAGCAGGATAAAGTAAGCAGCATGGAAGAAAGCACCATTTAAAAAAAATCACAATAATGGTAACTAAATGGAAGAAACCCAAGCTTTGGGAAGAATGACTCTGGAAAACAAATTAATCATCTGTTTTCTAGTTAAAGTTTATTTCACTTTCTTTGACCCTATGTGTTTTCTATTCCTATTTTAGTTTTAGCAGGAAGTGACTTGGTACAAATGCCTTTGAGGCTCAATAAGGCCTTGCCAACAGCTATTATATTTTTTAATAGCAGTTTCTTTCCATTCACCTCAGCCCCTCTGTTAAAATATTCTTTTCAAGGCTTCCTGGACTGAGTGAATTATAATACGTGCATTCTTGCTATAGTACTTCTCATTGATTGCGATGACTGCAAAGACCTGGGGTGATCAACAGCAAGCATAAGTGGTCCAGAATGCATGCAACAACTCATTCATTAATTCTGACTGGTCTCAAAATAGTAAGAAGTGATCAGAACTGCTTCTTCACTCATTCTCTTTCTCTTTGTGTAATGAAGGGCTTCAGTCTTAATTCAAATTCAACCTAAGCGGTGAATAAAATTGCCACCTAATCATTTTCTTTCCTAATTTCATACAAACCTCTCAAGGACAGCTGCTGAAATCATTAGAGCAAAAAAGCAGGCTTAATTACATATTCATTATGTGCCCCTTGTTTCTAATCTTTCTTTTTCTCAAGACACTGCCCTGGTATATTTGCCGTAACAACTTCATGATGTATTTCCTCATGTGATGGGAAGACACTGATGATGTACATGTTTGACCTAATGCTTGCAGTATTATAAAAGCACTGGCTCAGCCCATATAAGGTGCTAGGCAAGTTTTAATTAGTCAGTGTATTTCCCTTATGACTGAATTATTCGTTAATGTCTTCGCTGTTTCCAATGAAGTTGAATGACATTGCTGTGCTAATTGAATGCTGGATTTGAAGATATTCTCTATTAACTCTGGCAGCTCCTTTGTTAATTTCCCTACAAGCCTAAGGTCTTTCCAACAAGAAAGGTCATTTGCTGCATTTTCTTCAAAGAAAGAAAGCAAGAAGTGCAGAATTTGTACTTCAGGGAGGGGTCTTTTCTTCTTACAAGTTGTGGAGTTTATTTGTACATAAAGGCACCTATACTTTCCTTGCATACTAGTCCAAATCATTCTGTACTAAGTTTTCTTACAATTAAATATTTTCATTTCCTGCAGTTAAGTATTTTCAGGTGAAAAATATTTTTAAAGAATTTAATGCAAATAACACATTATTTTGAGTGTTGAATGATCAGTGGATTTGCTGGTATATTATTTTATACACCCAGATTGTGGAACTTCCAGTAATGCATTCAGTCCTTGTAGTCTTATCTACGATAATTGTTGAATATTTCTTTTAGTTTAGCTTGGCTTTGTTTGTTTTCATTAAATATTTCTGACATGGATTGCTCTAAAAGTTTGTTTATTCACTATTAAGTTTAATTTGCATTTTGTCATAAAATATAATCGCACCCAGATCTATGATGAAATATTGTTCATTAATTCTTACACACATCCATCTATTACACCAGTCAAAATCAAATAGTTATGGAGAAAATTGAGCTCACTTTGGGATAACTATGACCAAGTTCATTTATATTTGAGCTGGGATATGATAAAGTTCATAAATCTGTCTTCTCTAGGAATGCATCAAATTAAAGAACATAAGAAAAAATGTATGTGACCAAAATGTGTAGTTTTGTAGTAAATGTCATAAGTGTATGCACTACGGTGAGCTGTGTTAGGGCTATTAACAGGCTCAACAAAGAGGAAACACAGGTTATGTTGTAACACTTTGTGGTTGGATATCAGAAAAGACCTACAGAAAAATATAGTCATACTTGGCTAGACACGATTATATTCTCTCTGAAACCATTGTCTGTCAGTTTGGTTAGTTCTGAGTTGGAGAAGATAAGTTATAATCTACACCTCAAATTCCATTCAGATGTAGCTATTCTGAAATTTTGGATTATTTGTGAGTGGGAGTAGGTGGGATCTGAATGGATGCATTAAGCCTTTCCAATGTTTAATTCATTAATGGAACCCTTTTAAAATCCTAAATTGTTCCCATCCTAAGTAGATTGGTTCCAATTCGTGAATGATATAAGGGACAAAAGAGTTCTTTCAGATTTTTCAAGACTGCTGGTTAACTTCTTCACAATCTTTAGAAAGAAAGAAAAATGAAAATGTTGCCTCCTCCCACAGGTGTGATATTACAGTGTTATTTATTCATCGGTCTTTAAGGTCCCCAAGCCCAAAAGGCTGGCCATTCTTATTCTAAAAATCAAGAATTCTACTAGAATTTTATCAGCTGTTCTAATATCAACTACAGGCCATGTTATATTAATATAGCCACTATGCCATTATTCAAAACTGTGGGAGTTGGAGGTGTTGTGTTTTGAATCTGAGCAGAGGGTGACTGGTGAACCTTATTAAACCTTTTGGAAGAGTTGGAGAAAGGCTGCATGATCCCAGGAAAAGATATATTTCAGTTAAGGAGGTGCCAATATTGTGTCAACTTCCAAAGCTCCACTATATATTTTCTTTAGCTTCTTTGTAGATATACTGACTCATCTCCACTTCAGATCATCTATTCAGCTTCAAATCTGAAGTGCAGCACATTTTCATTCATTGAATACTTCTCATAGGCAGGAAAATGAATGCTAGTGATTGTGAAATACTAAAGACAGGATGAATAGGGAGGGTTGGAAAACTAGAGAAGGAAGATGAATGGAATAGCATAGGGTGTCAAACTCACATTGTCATAATGGTGTCATGTGATGTATCGTGACTTTTTTCCCCTTCGCTAAACCAGGCATAGGCGTTGCCAGGGCATGACGCATCCGGCCCACAGGCCACAAATTTGACAGCCCTGGTGTAGCATATTCTGAAAAACACCATGAGTGGCTTTCAGAAACCCTTAGCAGGATTCCAGGTTCCCAAAATAAGAAAAACAAAATATCTTTGACTTCTTTTTATCTTCATTAAGAATCCTATCTTATCTCTTTATCTGATAGGTGCATTTTATGAAATGGTTCAGAGCTTCCCTCGAGTGGAGGAAAAAGTGCACATGGACTCCTACAGATATAGCCACAGATGGAAACGACATTCGGAATTGCTCAAATCAGTGGACACCAACAGAGCCAGCATAGGACAGGACTCCTCAGAACATGGAGGTTTTACAGATCTACTTCCTGATGACACACATGATAATACTACGCAAATTGAGGTAGTGGGCTATTCTTTTTTGATGTTGTTGACTTCAGATAGTTGTACAGTGAGCAATGATATAAAACTCATTATCAACCTCTCACAGCTTTCCATAAAAGAAAGCTGTTTATCAGCCAGCAAGTACAGGCATTTCAAAACATTATATACCAGAGCAGGGATCTGGCCCAATCAGATACTATCTTAAGGAAGCATAGACAGTAGGTAATGCAACTCCAAGGGTATAGCTTTTCATTACAACAATGTTCTCATCTCATCTGATTAAGTTAGTTCATTCCTGTGCCAAACAAACTCTGTGCAAACAAACATAAACAAAGATATATAGAGAAAAGGAGGGAGACCTTATCCATAAACCAAACTCTTAATGCATTTTGTGAATTCTATTTTCTTTCTATGCCCAGTGAGACAGAAATGACACATTAATGTGTGCAAGTTACAAAAAACTCTGACTGAGATGTACAATAATTTCTGTGCACCAACAAGTGTTTGCTGTCTTATTATTCTATCCACTTTGTTCTGGTGCTTTGTCCTTTTTTGAAGGCTTAACTCCAAAATAAAGAATCTTACAAATGTTTAAATCATTTCCATTATGCTTATTGTACATCCATGGATGCCAACTGTTATGTCTCAGTAATTCCAGAACAAATTGATCTTGAAGTATAAATGCGTATGTGCGTTATGCTTCTGTGCATAATAAAAATGTATTTTTATAATAACAAGTGTTTACCTACAGATTTAAGCTCATTAATAGTTTTGCAAAGACATAATTAATTTCAGCTGCTCTCCTTTCTCATATTTAATGTTTCTATGAAATGAGATTCACAAGAATCAACTCTTTGGAATAATGCAACACAATGCAATATTATTTGGAAACGCTATGAAAAGATAACCATTTCAAATTTTTGGTATCTCTTCTCCATTCCCTGGTTTCATTATAATGGTTACTTTTCTTTTTTTATTTTTTTGTTTCCATTCATTATTAGAATCTTATAAAGAATAGGAATTACATTACATTTGCTTAATGAAATGTGATGGTTTGTTTTAAAGTTTCAAGAAAACACAATTATAATTTGTTCGTCATTGCAATTGCTGCTCTGTACACCTAAATTAATTTCCTATCACCGTGATGGTTTGGTTAATTCACACAATTCCATGAACTAATTTCTGATTCCATTTGCAATACACAAAACTTTGCATTGTATTTTAACAAGTTATCTGTAAATGCTATACCTAAAACCATCTAGAATAGTCAACTTAGAACCAGATTTGGGACCAGAATGTATACTGCTAAGAAGGTGTTTGTTAAATGACTTGCACCTCATTTTACAACAGTTGTCAAATAAACCATGTAGATGTTAAGCAAATCTTCCTTCATTGACTTTGCTTGTCACAAGCCAGTTGGGAAAGTTACAGATCAGTACAGTAGAATGCTGCAACTGTTGTAAATACATGCCAATTGTCAAGTGCCTGAATTTTGATCACATGACAATGAAAATGCTGCAACAGTGCAATTCAGGCACTGATAATGTTGCCTAGTTGAGTAATGAAACATCTGCAAGCAAATAGTCAGCCTCAGAGAGCACCAAGAAGTCCAGTTACTCTCAGCTACATACATTCTTCTTTTAAATAGTTGTCAATCCACATATTGAGATTGCTGCTAGAAACTGGACAGCATATAATTTATTACTGTTATATTCCCAAAAATGTAATATCATGTTTTAGAATTTTTTTGGTAACTGTGTTATGTTCTTATTTTTAATCAATTTATTGTTATTCTTATATTCAACCCGTTGGTGAATATTAATAAGAAATTGGAAAACATATGAAGACATTGTTATGTAATAAGTAATAGCAATAGCAATAGCAGTTAGACTTATATACCGCTTCATAGGGCTTTCAGCCCTAAGCGGTTTTACAGAGTCAGCATATTGCCCCCAACAACAATCCAGGTCCTCATTAATATTATTATAAGTAATAATATTCTATATCTATCTATCTATCTATCTATCTATCTATCTATCTATCTATCTATCTATCTATCTACACACACACACACACACACACACACACACACCATTTTATATTGGCTTCTATGAAATATTAACAAGTAGCTCTACCATCTTCCAGAACACGGGTTATATTTTAAATTTACCAATTTAATTTCCTGTCTCATTTGGCAAATTAAGATTAGGCAATATTATCATTTGTAATTATTTTCTAATCTGAATTAGAAAACTAGCTTTGTATATGTTCAGTTTGGCATACAGACCAAATATTTCCTAACATTAGATATACAATGATAGGAAATTGTGCCTCACCATGATCCATAAATGTAGGTAAGAACAAACAAATTCTGGATTATGATGTTATTCATATATAACCCCTTCACTCAAGGTTCTATGCTTCCTGAATATGCAATAGAAAATTTTGGGTGTGAAAGCTCTCACAACTTTCCTCTTCCTCTTTTGAAAAGAAAGGAAACGAATTGCGAAATTCTGCTTTCATTTATATAAACAGAATTCAATGTAACATCAGAACACTGGAAAGCGGAGCTACTTTAAACATTAGTTAATTCAGTGAAAACAAGATTAAGATATATCATAAACTATTTCTTATTATACCAAAATAATGTATATTTCAAGTCTTTTATGTGTATTATTATAATATTAATGATTTATGACACATTAATAATCTTGATTTTAAAAACCTCTCAGCAAAAAAATAAAAATAGAAAATGCAAAAAGTATTGTTGTTTGATAATCATATAGTTGTAGATAATATATGGAGCCTGTTTTCATGAAATCATTGATGTCACTTGGCTAGTTAACAGCGCACTGTGAATTATAGTCCAATCTTAGGCACAAAGTCACCTGGATGACCTTGGGTCTGTCACTTACTCACAGCCATATCACAGCCATAGCAAGAGCAAGGACAAGTGATTTCCAAAATATTGCCAAGAAAACTCTAGGCACACCTCCAAAGATAAAATATGAATAAATATGCATGCATACATTCACATATACATAGAGCAGAATATAGAATTGCTCTTAAAAGAATAAGTTATGTAAGGAAGAAATAGAATTGTGTTTCTAATCTCAGGAGGTCAAATCTGCTTATTTGGATATTTAGGCATATCCCCGGAAGAGGGGCAATGGGTTCAAATAGTGGATGCCACTTCCAAAAAAGTGTTTATCACCTGAGTTGTGCCGAAATGTTGATCATGCTGCCCTATTTTCCCATGAAGGTTTCTGTATGTTCTCTTTTAGATTATAAATTCCTGAAGACATATTTTCCAGGGATTGTTTATTTTTTTTAAAAAATGTATGAGTAAAATACTTATACTGAAAGATTCATTCTGAATTATGATGTGACGGATAGGCATTTATTAAAATATTTTAGTTTATACTACATGAAGAACTGTTTCACATACTGTTAAAATTGAAAATTGGCTTGCAACATTGAAGATGAATAAAAGTTGCAAATCAGATCAATGTAATCTGCCTATTTATCTAAACAACCATTGCCAATGATGAAGTCCTCTAGATATTTAACTTCACTTCACAAAATTCTCCTTGCCCCCATGACATTAGTGGATAATGCTGGCAGTTAAAGTATGAGTAGCAAAGAGTTCCAAGGTTATGGAAGGTTAGTCTGGGATGTGCAGGATTATGGCAGATCATATTGACATTCATAAATTATCCATTTTTGTTAGGGATAATTTCAAACATGAAAGCCCCCTGGAGTTATTAATAAAAAGAGCCAACCTGAGCAGATGCAAATTACTAGTTCCACTGAGAAGGAAATAGCTCTTTTTCTCTCTCTTCCCTTCCTATCCATCTATCAAGAGCAGACTTTGCAGTCAGAGTATAACTTCAAGGCAATTAAGCTGTTGCACTTCTCATTTTAGAAATCAAGAATTGGAAGGAACGGATAGCAATCAGTGGTGGGAGAAAAAAAATCTCCTTCTTGCCTTAAAATCTCAGAGTTAATTGCATATGGAAGCATTTTCTAGTCCCACCCTTTCCTCGCTCTTCAAAACTGCAAACAGCTGCAGATCACCTTCACAATTCAATTTACAAAGTAGCTCAGTTATGCAATTTTATTTTATTTTAAATGAGATATATAGTTGCTTCAAATTTTATCAACACACGTTCCATTTAGATGGGGAAATGAAAATGCAACATAATGCTATAATGATCAAAAGTTGGTTTATTTTGTTCTTTAAAGACTAGAGTCTGCTACTAGCTGATGGATTCATGAGGTTTGCAAATTCAAAAATTCCTTGCTGCTGAATATTGGTAACAATTGGTCCTAGGCATCAATAAGGCATTATATTATGTACCTCTGCTGCAGTTTTTTCATATCTTCCCTACATTTATATCAGAGGTGGGTTGTTCCTGGTTCGGCCCAGATTGGACAAACTGGTAGTAGCTGCAGCTGGAGGCTCCGCCCACCCACCTAGATGCTTCTGCGCATGTGCAGAAGTTTCTGCATATGCATGGAAGCATCGCACACACGAGTATGCATGGGAGTGCCACTGAACAAGTAGTAAAAAAATTTGCAACCCACCACTGATGTATATACTACATACATAAAAAGAGGCAATTAATTATATGTCAGTTTATACCCAATTTTCCCATTTCAATATCAATCTAAATGAAATTTTTCTATATGCAAGGTAAATAGACAGGAAACTACCACTAATTATTGTATTAGGCCAGGGCTGTCAAACCCATGGGCGGGATGCGTTACACACTGGCCATGCCTGATTTAGCGAAGGGGGGAAAAGCCCCGATATGTCATGCGATACCACCGTGAGGATGTGAGTTTGACACCCCTCTATTAAACTAAGGCATCAAATGCTGTTAATATCATGTTTATTTTAAAAGAAATAACTCCTCTTTAAAAGAAAGGTTTAAAACTTTCACTAAAGTAACTAGTTTTTCTAGGCAGCAAGGGCAGAATGTAGTCAACAAGTAATTCATCTCAGTTCTCCAAAGAATTTGACTACAACTTCAGAATGAACAGAGTTCATTGCTTTGACCTCCAAAGAAAATCAACAACTTTAAACTTTATGTGTAAGTAAAAAGTGCTAATGAGCAGTTATGTCATAAACCAGATTATCTCTATTCTAAAATGAACCAGATGATCAGCAGAATGACTGTCCCCATAGTAATCCGGATTCTTCACATTCCATTGTTCTGAGGGCAGCCATTTGAACAAATCTTTTTCTTGGGGAGTTACATGTTCCAGCAAATCATAGGTGGGTTCCTACCAGTTCGGACTGGTTCCGCTGAATAGGTAGTAAGTTGGTGTCCTGGGTCGCTGGAACCGGCAGTGACTCAGTACTGCCACGCCCCCACAGTGGTTCTCCCAGCGACTTTTGCTTGGGTTTTGTGGTTTTGCTCCTGCGCATGGACAGAGCAATTTTTATTGCACTGGCTGACCATGTCCCCACCCATTCCGATGCTCGCCCTGCCTCGCCTTTGCCATGTGGATCCACAGAACTGCTTCCTCCTGCCTGCACACAGGTAAGCAGCATTCGTGCTATCCTAGCCCCCCTCCCCGCCAACTGCAACCTGGCCCCACCTGGTCAACTGGGTGGCCGGCAGGGAAAGCAGTGGGTGAGAGGGACCAATCTGACATCCAACGCTTCTGTGGTGGCAAGAAGTAAGGGAAGCAAGCCCCACATTGGCATCCCTGCCTCCTTCCTCTGAGAACTGGCTATGGGGACGGCCAGCCTCCCCTGCCACTCCACTCTCACCTTCCATGCAGAGCCTCTACCAGTGGGGCACCTCCCATTTCACCCCACGCGTGCCTTCTCCCCGCTGCCATTGCTTCTACAGGGCCAAATAATCTGTGCCCCCTACACAGAGAGAGAGAGAGAACTTGCCATGGCACAAGGCAAGCATGGCCGGGGAGAAATCAGGGCAGAGAAAAGAGAAGGGCGAGCTTCCGCTAGGGAGACAGAAAGCGAGTTCCGGATTTCTCTGGTAGGGAAAGCGAGGACCTAGACCCAGCAAGCCTAAAGAGGAGAGGCAGCTGAAGGCAGCCAAGGGAGACATCTTCCTACTCAGCACTTCCACCTCCTTTCTTCCCCTTCCAAGACAAAATAGGTCATCAAGCCAAACCATCCATGCCACTTTCTCACTCTTGCATGGGGAGCGGGCAGGACGGAGTGCAGCTGGCCATGGATGGGCAAGCGGAACTGAGAGGGTGATTGCGTTGAGGAGGAGGGAAAAATGCAGGGATGTAGGGTGCCCGCCCTCTCATAACCTGCTTTTTCCCCTCCCGGTTCTCTCTGCATTCAGGCTTTTATTCTGCAAAACATGGCATCAGCCGTGAGAAGGAGAAGTGGCGCGGCCGAGAGCAGTCATGGGTCCAATCCAGCCAATCTCGAGAGGCGGCTGAGAGGAAGAGTGGCACTTGCTGAGGCGACCTGGCTCGCTTTCCCATCTCCCTAGCAGAAGCTCAGTCTTCCCCTCCCCCTGATTTCTCCACGGCCACGCTCACCTCACGCCATGGCAAGCGGTGTGTGTGTGTGTGTGTATGGGAGGCATGGATCGTTTGGTGCTGTAGAAGGAGTGGCAGTGGAGAGGGGGTGTGCGCAGGCTGAATTAGGTGCCCCACGTAGAAGGGTGAGGATGCAGCAGAGGGGGAGGCTGGCTGTCCCACGGCTTGGGGCTCACTTCCTTTACTGCACTCTCCCCGCGGCTGCAGCCCAGGCCCCACCTGCTTCGCTGGGCGGCTGGTCAAGAAAGCGGCAAGGGGGCAAGCAAGGATGAATGGTACGGGAAGTGAGCACAGGGCCAGTATCCCTGGCTCCCTCCTCCGAGAGCCATAGCAGCGGGGAAAGCGAGGCTTCTTTCCAATCCTCCCAGCTGGCAAAACAGACATTTTCACAGTTCTGTGGGTGTGGCTAGGTGGCAGGGCATGTGACTGAGTGTGTGTGAGTGATGTCATGTTGGCCACACCCACTCAGTCACATGCCCCCCACCTAGCCATACCCACAGAACCGGTAGTGAAAAAATTTGAACCCCACCCCTGCAGCAAATCTAAATTATGTAAAGAAGATCTGCAATTCAAAATAGAGAATATTGTGGACCAAAGACCTATAACTTAATTTAGTATCAAGGCTGTTCCTCAATTATAATTATTTAATTTTAAATAAAAATTAGTATGGATAATTTAATCTTTTAATTCTTGCTTATTTATGGAGCTGGACAATGACCTTTTGGAAGTTAATAGTTTTTAGGGGTTTTGTAGTTATAGAGCAGATGCAGCTGAGATTTTATGTTTTTCAGGACACGGTGACAATAGTTGGAACTTTACTAAGATTATCCTAGTTGATGGTAGAATTTTCATGTTTCCTGACTCAAAATGGTGAAAAACAAAATCTAGTAGTGCTGTCAACTTTGGCTCTGTCACTTGCCCAATTTGTTGTAGAGCAATTTCTAGTGAACATGTCAATTGATTTGAAGTGCAAAACATCTGGAAAACATCAGGTGGCTTCTTCATGCTGTTAGATCACCATGTTGGTGCTTTCAATTCACATCATATTTTTATGAGAAATGACACACAAAGGCAATCCATTCAGTAACCATAATCAGGTTCTTGATACAAACCTAAGTGAAATTAAGTATTTTCCTTATAAAGACTGATGTCTCAGTAATGAAATGGTAAGAAAAGTGGAATCTGTTCTTCAGTATAATATATTGATGCTTTGAAGAATAGAAGCAGCATAAATTAAACCATATTTTAATTGAAAACAAGCACTATTGATATTATTCCTGAGGCTGAAAAAAACAAATTAGTCTTTTTTTCTTGGAAAATTGTTGTGTTATTGCTGAAGAATTCCTAATGTTCTATTAAACCATCTTTTCAGGCTATTCAAGAATATATTCCGGAAAATTACCTTCCCATTAAACAGAAAATACAATCTATCCTATGCATAAGAGAATTGCCTGGGCTCAGGTGTGAGAATGGTGTAAATGAGCATCGCTGGGTTGAAAGGACTGTGAGTGAATAAGAACAATTTTTGCCTTGTCACAGAATTAAGAGAGGAAGTTATTACCCACAAGGAAATGTGAATTGTTTTTTTACCTACTGTACCCTTCAGCTATTTGGAGACAGAGAAATCCAAATGTGCCTGTGCAATATGTATTTTACTTTGTAAACAAAGATCTGAAACTTAAATTTATTGAATCATGCTACTAAATAAATACAGTTGGTGCTAAAACCGCAATTCATCTGTGATCACAATTTACATAAAGTGTTTTTGCAGTCCAGATGATTTTCTGTTTTACTTCTAGGCAGCTAATGCACTAATATATCTCTGCCTTGTTTTCCTATTGGCTTTGTTTTCCTACTGAACATATAATTAAAATAGTATTGAAAAATATGCTTGGTGGGAAATCATGTCAGCTAATCTCATTTAAACACTTCATTTTGGAGTAAAATAATAAAACAGCTTAGTAGAACTAATTTATAATAACACAAAAATAATTTTATTATAAAAATAAAAATGGGAATCTTTGAGGTTGATTAATTAATAGATAACCTTCAAGGTTTAATGTTGTATATTAATAGAGTATTCACTTTAGTAAAAATTGATATGGAAGTCTCAAAATCTCCATCAGCATTTTAATTCCTGTTCATATAGAAAAGGGATGCACTATTCTTTTAGGAGTTTTATTCAATAAGTAGCTGGTCCAGGACAACTAAGTAGACAGGGGTAGAAAATAATTTTGATTTTGTTTAAATTAAATTTGAATTGTTTCAACAAGTGTTAACATCTGATTGAACTTGTCTGAAGTTTTCGTGTAAAATTCCGAAATAAGAAACTTAATCAGGATTGCCTTGGTTGATATATGGATGGGACATGGCAGAGATCTAGCTTAGACTGAAAAGTTATTTAAAAAAACAAAGCATAATGGCAAATCATTTATGGACTATTGGCATGAAAACATTGTTGTGTATCTCTGAAGTCTTTGGAAATCCAACTCAACACACAAGCATCTTTACTTAATTTAAATTTAATTAAATGAAATACATATTAATTAAAAGCAAGTTCTCTTAGTAATGGCTTTGAAAAGTAAGTGAAAACTAATTTTTCCAGGGACCTTTAGGGTATGATTATTCCCTTAGTATTTTATGTTTTTCTATCTTGAATTGAATTGGTGCAGTATATTTGGTTTGATTTATTAAAAATTTGAGCCACTCAGCTAAGCCCCGAGGGTGAGATTTAACCCAAATAAATATCTAATCTTCCATAGATTTAAACTAACTCTTGCTTAGATGTGTTATAACAACACCACAATAATTTGATCTGATCTTCGAAGAAAAGATTCAAAATTTTATAAAAACACAAAAAATTTGTGCGCACTGAACCGGTAGTAATGCCATTGGGCAGCAATATTCTTAATTTCAGGACTGTGTCATAACTACTGGAAGGAGGTTGAGTTGTAACTTCAAACAGTTGCTAAACGAACTGTTGTAACTCAAGAATTACCTGTATATATAACCACTGAATATAACTTCAACATCTCTGAATTAAAATTATGATAGCATATTTTTATCCATGTTTGCCATCTTCTCTACTAGAATGCATTTTTCTTAAAAGTTTTAAGAATGTTTAAAATTGATGAGCATTTTTATGAAGCTGAAAATCAACTGGGTCCTGCTTTGTTTCTGAGCATAAATTCAAGGTTCTACTGCTTATCAATAAACATTATTTATAGTTAAATGGCCACCATAATCTGCTTCATTGCCAACCTTCCTGTCATACACAATATTCTGGTCATGCTGCCCTCTTAAATAGTACCACCTCCAAATGTATGGCAGAGTCAATCATTCTCAGCTGTGGGTTTTTGTTTAGATACTATCATTCTACCTACTTCTGGTGTTTAGTCTTGGGTGGTGGGGAAGGGAAGTTTTTTTTTAGTATTTTGGTTGATTTATTAAGAATTTGATCCACTCAGCTAAGTTCTAAGTGCTAGATTTAATACAAAACAAAGATCTAGTCTTCCATGGGGGTTCAACTAATTTTTGCTTAGATGTGTCATAATCAATCTAGTCCTTCAAGAAAAGATTGTTATATAAAGACATCTGCCCATTACAAAAATTGCCTGGCTGGAAGAATAGATGTGCCAAACTGCCCTTGCCAGTGAAGCAATAAATAGTTTAATATGAAATGCTCATATATATGACTAAACTTTTTTCAAGTATGCTTTTCTAAATTGTTTTAATATTATTGTGACTTGTCTGACAAGCAAATTACAAACATTGAAACCTCTAGAGATTACTGTAGAGTAGAAATTATTAACAGTGAATTGTGAAGTTTTTTAAATAGTAAACAAAGATGTGACTAAAAGAGTAGTTGAAAGTACAAGAATGAAGAAAATGGGGTCTTAGCTATGTGCTTGTTCTTGCTTTATTGGAATTACCGTATTTTTCAGAGTATAAGATGCACCTTTTTACTCCAAAAAAGAGGGAGAAAATCTGGGTACGTCTTATACTCTGAATGTAGCTATCTGGGTCACTTGAAAAAGGGGCAAGTGAAGCGTGCGCTGCAGAGATCATGATGGCTGGAAAGGAGAGAGGTTTTGCTTTCAGAACTCCTGCTTGGCTGGGCTCCCGGCAGAGTTTAGGTGCCGGTGGCGGTGGCAGCGGCTCCTCACATTGCTGAGGAGTGAAGTCATTGTGCCCATTGTCTCCCCTGAGCTGCCCATCGAATCTCTGAGGCACCTTTCGGTTGCAGGAGGAGGAGGGCGAGGGTGGAGTATACCAAAGCCTCTGAGTAACTGGGAAAGAAAACCGTGCTTGGAACCTGCCGAAAATTGCTGCCCAAAAAGCACGCCTTTCTTTCTCAGTTACTCAGAAGCTTTGGTTTAAGGAGGCGCCACTTTAAGTTGCCCTCCTCCTCCTCCTGCAAACAAAAGGTGCTAGATTTCTCAGAACGCTAGATTGGGAAGTTAAAAACCTGAAATGGGGTACAATCAAGCTTGATTCAAAGGCTTTGGCTTCTGAGAATCCAGAGAGATTTGGGGGGGAGGGGAAGGGAAGGGAAAGGAAGGGAAGAGGAACAATCTCCTTTTTATGAAAGCTTTTCTCAGAATGCTAGATTGGGAAGTTAAAAACCTAGAATGGGACACAATCAAGCTTGATTCAAAGGCTTTGGCTCCTGATATTGGTGCGCTGCCATCCAAAATGCTGGTACCATGATTTCTGCAGTGCCTGCTTTACCTGTCCCTTCTCGGGTGGTTCCATGTGGCAGAGATCGCGGTAATAGCATTTCCGGGTGGCAGCTCACCGATCCCCCCCCCCCAATCTCTCCGGATTCTCGGGAGCCAAAGCCTTTGAATCAAGCTTTATTGTGTCCCATTCTTGGTTTTTAACTTCCCAATCTAGCATTCTGAGAAAAGGAGATCATTCCTCTTCCCTTTCCTTCCTCCACCCACCCACCCCCAATCTCTCCGGATTCTCAGGAGCCACAGCCTTTGAATCAAACTTGATTGTGTCCCATTCTAGGTTTTTAACTTCCCAATCTAGCATTCTTCACCCCTCATCAAAAATCTCTCCGGATCTGCTTATTGCTATTGCTGCTATTATACGGTAGCACCTACCTACCGTATCTCTTTGATGCATGACAGATCCAGGTAGATTAGGGGGTTAGAGGAAGGAAATAGAAACAATCTCATCATCACAAAGTCTTTTCTCAAGATGCTAGATCTTCACTTTCTCTCCGGGAAAAGCTATTGGCATCGTTGGGATCTTGACTAGTGGAAGAAGTGCAGGATGGAAAGGAAACTTCGGAATGCAGGAGTGCCAGGTCAGGAGCCTCTCTGCAACCTGGGACCTGCTTTTGCCCTGAGACTAAGGAAGCTGGGTTGCTAAGAGGGCTGTGAACAAGCCTGGTTGTTCAAGGAGGCAGCCTTGCTGGGTTGTTTCCTTTGGGCTTCCCTTTTGCCATTCAGGTGCCATTTCAGCAGCCCCCATGTGTTCCTCACTGAAGAGAAGCGAGCCAACTGCCGCTCCTTGGGCCAAGTGGCTCCATGTTGCCGGTCAGAGGGAAGAAGGGGCAAAATAAAGTGCAGAGAGATATGTTTAGTCCTGCCCTGCCATGGGAGGGGTAGAGAAAAGTAGGTTTGAGATCGATAAAAGCCCTACCCTTTAGGAAGATTGAGCCCCCCATACGTCACGTTTTCGCCTTTCCCCCAAAAAAACCAGTGTGCAGAGTGCTCCTGGGGACCGGGGAGGGCAAAACATTTTTTAAAAAATTTACCCCTTCAAAATCTTGGTGTGTCTTATACTCCAGTGCGTTTTATACTCTTGTGCATCTTATACTCCAAAAAATACGGTAGTGATGTGAAGTGCTATTTACAGCAATTTTGTTCATTTGGGGATTAGACAGTAAACCACCAGTTTTGGGGACTTTATCAAATCCAGTTTATAATATTGGTTTTCCTTTATTATGGATTTATAGGAGGTTATGAACCTTAAATTTGTATTCATAAGTATAAACATGGTTAGGAACCCTGTTTTGATTATGCTATTACATTTGAAATCTGTTACAGTAAATTGTTCAGTCATGAGAGTGAGGCTAAATTTGATATTTCTTTTTCTTACATATTGTAAGCATTTCAACTTTTCTTCCAATATCTTGAAACTAAAAAATGAACAGAAATGTAATGGATACCCTACCGAGTGGTTTCATTTCAACCACTTTGATTTACATTTCTACTCAGTAATTATAGTATCCGTCTTAGGAGCTAAATGAAATTTCTACAAGTGAAACAATTGAAAATCAATTCATAATGCATAATTTTAAGTGCATAATCTGTGCTACTCTATTGTAATTACTCTGGTCTGGATTCTAATGCTTAACTTTTATACTCTATAATGATCTTCCCAACTTGTATGTGATGTTGTAAAGTAGATAAAATATCCTCCCCCACTCCAAACTATTTTCTAATCCATCAGTGAGATTCAAATTTTTAATTTAAAAAAGAATCATCTCCATTTGCTCAATGCAGATATTCAGAATTGAATAAAAATGGGTTTGGTCATATTTACATCTCTTTGTATGGGAAATATATCCAGCTATTTAACTTAAATTAAGCAGAGTAATTATAAGGCGGAGGGTGTTTTATTCTGAAAGTTAAGAAACTAGCATTTTATCTAAATAAGTAGTCCTTACTTTATCAACTGTGCATCAACTACTGCTTCCTTTGAAATGAGTCATTCACCATTTCTTTTGTGTGTCCTGATAAGTCTGTGGCACACTATATTAGCTATTCAAGCAATTCATGAATTGTGAAGGCAGATTTCCCCATGTTAGCCTGTTAATCAGGAGAAAGGGCTATTAACAATCAGGATTTATGTACAGCTTTTCAGCCTGCTTCAGAGATTAGTGGCAGGCTTCTGTTTTACCCAGGGTCATGTGAGACTCTAGCTGTTTGCTCCTTATATTCATTTATAGAACCTCTAGTTCCCAAAGTTTGGCACTTCTATAGATATGTTGAAAACATAGAATAATTCAACAAATTATTTCAATAATTCACCTCTGATTCTTTGCAGACCATTAAAGTAGTATCATATTTATAAAATAGTATCTTATGTGTAGGCCCTTATTGTATACTCAGGTCAATTTTTAAAAATCTGAACAGTTTTTCTGAGATCTTAAATCCTGTCTGGAATGCAATAGGGAATTGGCCTTGTATTTGTGTGGTGTTAAGAACCAAATCTCATTTAACAGAAGCTTCTTTTTATGCTAGCACAATAAGCAATGCAGTATTTATCTTAATTAAGGCTTAATCTAAGAAGCCAGGATTAGCTCTGCTTTTCTCTTTAAGAAGTGTGACTAGGCACTTTAATTATTGTCTGTACTTTTATGTTCAGTCTCCCAAAGACGTAGAACATCAGAATTTTGTGCGCAATTATTATTTACCTGTGAAAAGAATACAATTGATGGCACAGCTGACATGTAACAAGGACCGTTCCTACTCAACTTTGAAGGTATATAAAGACCAATTAGTAGCCTGATCATTGGGCAGATTATTTTTGCCTACATTTTATCCATAGTAAAGTAATACGCTGTGTCTTCTTCCACAGTCTAAAATCATGATCATCATGAACCTTTTAGGAACGCTTTGATAATGCACTGAATGTTTCTAATAGAAATTGCCATAGGCATTTATTTGCTTTTTGTTCATTCATTTATTCATTTCAATAGCCACCCATTTCAATCAGTGACTCCAGGTCACTTATAATATAAAAACAATTACAACAATAAAAAATATTTAAAAGAATAAAACATCCAGCAGCAAATAGTTAATCAACTAACAGTAAACCCAAGAAACAGGGCTTTATCACGTTCAGTGAACCAAAGATGCTTTTTCAAGAGATGACTTGACTTACTTGATTTTTTTTTCCTTGAAAACATTTCACTTCTCATTCAAGAAGTTTCTTCAATTCTGGCTAAATGGTGGCAAAAGGAGGGATTTCTATTCCTTAGTAGTTATCTGATCATTACCACTCTGAAGATTAGTTGTTAGATCTATGAGAGTCATTGAGGCTCAGGGAGCTAACAGGTGACCTTCAGAATGCTAACAACCAGATAACTGTTATGGAATATAAATCCTCCCATTCTCCACCATTTAGCCAGAACTGAAGAAGCTTCTTGAATGAGAACCAAAACATTTGTAAGAAAAAACCAATTTTTTTAGAAAGGTAGATAAATTCAATACTGCCACAATGGAAGAATGGCTGGTGAAGATAATGGAATTTACAGAGGCAGCTAAATTAACTTATTTGATTAGAGAAAAAACAATATCTATTTTATGGATGATTGGGAATAGTCTTTCTCCATGAAACAGAAGAAAATGCACTAATGACTTCTGGTTTTGATTATTAGAAAAAAGCAAGCTTCATTCGTTTGCAATTATAGAGTAAGTTAATTTTGTAAATATACTATACTTATACTCGCTACAGAAGGTATTGGAAACTTCTTTCTATTCTTTTTCTGCACTTTTTCTTCATTTTTTTCTTTCTTTGTAACCTTTTACTATTTTTAATTTGTGCTAGTTTTTATATTTTTTGTAATTTTTTTAATAACATGTATTGACAATCAATAGAGACTAAATGAAATGTTGCTACGGAAAGAAGCAAAATTGTAAAAAGAAATTAACATATATTTTAAATATATATTTTAAAATACTTTAAGGAAAGGTACTGATTTAACAATTGTTTGGGATGCAAATACAGTTATATGTTATTTTATACAACACAGTGAACTTAAAAAGAAGAGTCAGGAGACAATGCAAGTCATTTTACAAGAAATAAACAGAAAAAAAAAGAATTAAAGAATTTCCAGAGACATATTTATCAAGAAATTAAGCTTTACAATGTTAATTATCTATGTTATCAATAAGAAAAATTACCATATTTTTGGAATATAAGAAGTACCTTTTTCCCTCAAAAAAGAGGCTGAAAATCTGGATGCGTCGTATACACTGAATACAGCATTTTTTGCCTCCTGAAATCTGCGCCCTTCACCAAAATGGCATGCATAGCCTTTAGGAGGTTTTCAGACTGCACCTGGGGCCTGGGGAAGGCAGAAATGAGCAAAAAACGGACCACTTCTTGCTCAATTTCCCCCCAGCCCTCAGGAACACTCTATAAGCCCCTCAAGGCTATGCATTCCTTTTTTTCTTTTTACACAATCTGGGCCCGTTTTCACAAAAAACAGGTTGCTTTTGGGAGGTCTGCAGAGTGCAAAAACTTTTTTTAAAATTTGCCTCTTCAAAATCTTGGTGCGTCTTATACTCCTAAAAATATGGTAAGATAAAAAGCAATTATGTAAAGCAAAAACAACCCGAGTTGGGAAATAAGCCAGGAAAGTAACTTGCATCTAAATTATGAAAAGAGAAAGAAAAGAAAATGAATTTGAAATTACAAGAGGAGATATGTCTTAAAGAATAATACAGCCATAAAAAAGCATACCATTAATATTATTCCAATTTATATAAAGAAAATAACATCTCTCTATAGAAAATAGATGAATATCTAAACAAAATTTAGTGAGGATTACAAATGGAACAGAACATATATTACAAATGAAATAAACGTATAACAATAAGGGAAGTTTCTTGAGCTATTAAAAAAGATTAAACTAGAAAAATGCCTGGATCAAATGGATTATCAGATTCTTGTTATAAATATTTTGAGGATGAACTTTTCCAACCTTTACAAAGTGCAATAAACTCTATTCTACAGGGGAGAAAAATGCCAAAGAGTTAGAAAGAGACCAAAATAGTGATAACACAAGGACAATATTACATTTAATAAGAAACTATAGGCAGATATCAAATAATAACAACAAGTAGTTCACAACAATTCTTGATGAGAAACTGCAAATAATTTTGCAAATAATTTGGTAACAATTTATTCATAAAGATCAGGATGTATATTTAGTAAAAGACAGTTAAATATTAGAAAAGAGTTAGTTGTTTTGGAATAATATGGAGCAACATAATAAAAATAAGCTGCATTTTTAGATACAAAAAAGGAATTTGACAATTTGAATGAGGTTTTATATTCAAAGGTTTGAGAAAAGACTTGACATTGTAGAGAACTTTATAAAACAGGTAATATTTTATATATACTTCACAGAAAGCACAAATAGAGAGGAAATAAAACCACATGAGATACACAGAGATATGTTCACTATCTCTCTTATTTTGGTTCTTGCAATACAGAAAACAGATATAAGACGAGATAAGAGGATTGTGGGAGTAAAGATTAAACAAGAAAACTTAAGTGGTTTTGCTAATGACTTGGTGTTGGCTCTGGAAGATCCTTCAAAGAAAATTAAAATATTAATTGACAAATTGAAAAAATTTGATACATTAGGGATTTTCAAGATTTCAAGATTAATAAATGGAATGCAAAGATTTCAACAAAAAAATGTAAGAAGAGAATATCAAACAGATACGGAACTTGCTGAGATGGCTCAATTGATTTCTTTGATCAAAGAAAAGAAAATATGCTTATTGCTGACTAGAAATCCCTTTTAGACTTTTTGCACAAAACCGAAAAATAAGCGTTTTTTAGTTTTGATCATTGAACAGGGTAGATTATATAAAGAAGAGTTATGTTTTAACCATAAAGAGGTCAGTTTAAATTTGCACTCTGAATTGCTGTACAGATCAGAAGCTACTTTCTTGCATATTTTTTCTTTTCTATTTTTTTACATTCTTTTTCATTTCTTTACTTTTAGCTTTCTCTGTTTTTTTTCTTACTTTATATTAATTTGCATTTGATTCCATCTTTAATTTTTTTAAATAATAATACTGTGTGTTTTGTGTGTGTGTGTATGTGTGTGTGTATAATTTTATATATGTATGTATGTATATATACATACACACACACACACACACACAAATAATGTATGTACTGTTACAACCAGGACCAAAATAGCTATTAGATGGAATATACATTGAATGTTAAAAAAAAAAAAGGAGAGAAGAAAGGAGGGAAGGAAGGAGGGAAGGAAGGCAAGAAGGAGAGAAGAAAGGAGGGAGGGAAGGGGGAAGGAGGGAGGAAAGGAAGGAGAGAAGGAGAGAAGAAAGGAGGGAAGGAAGGAAGGAAGAAGAAATAGGATTGTTGTGTAAAAAAAAATCCTTGTTGCAATGCAAATTTTTGAGATGTACAAAAAATCAGCCCAAGGTAAATCACTATATTTTTTAATGTTTAATATAATATAAGCTGTACTAATTAATATAAGCTGTACTAGTCAATTGAAAAACAAACTGAAATCTTTTAGACAAAAGAACAACAACAAAAATGGAATAACAATGGAAACAACAATAACATGGAAACAATTCTAAAATGATTGATCGTGGTCTGGTTTTTTTACACCTCAAAACCTGGCATTCTAACAGTAGTATGTAGATATGTTATATCCAGTGACTATCTAGCAAAAACTGAAAGTTATTCTGGAGAGCCTATTGTGAGTGATAGGGTACCTTGTTTAATTACCATTTGAATTTTCTGATTTTATAGAATTAGAATGTTATATATTTTATGTTGTGCCATAGATCATTGATTTGAATACTTGTATTTAATTTAATTTGTGCACCACAATCCCATGATTGTGTGGTGGCAGGACAGACATTGAGATCTGCTGTTTATAGGGGTCAGATGCTTATGGTTTTTTCCTAACTGTTTCATGCATACAAAATAAACTCAGCTGACAAAGTCAAGCTCTAGCCAAATTGAAAATCTTTTGACACTATAAGTCTATGCGCCATATAAGGTATTTCTGGAGCATTTCCAATCTGATTGCCAGTGAATATTATTTTCAGTTCTTTTGTTTCCCTAGTACCTATATGCTTTTACAAAGTGTTATATTTTCCTAAAAAGGGGTTAAATAGTTTCACACGGTTGTGCTTATTTTTCACTGTTGTGCTCTCTGGGTAGAAATTTGTTTAAAATAGAAAGAGTAGCAAAATTCCAGTGCAGCAGCTGAATATATAATTCAGCTCAAGAAATTGAATAGATGTTAATAACTAAATGGTGAATGAGAATGTTCCCCCAAAAAGCACTGAAGTTTTATCTCTTTCCTTTTTTTTCCTTTTCCTATTTCAGATGTGGGAAATGTATATGATGGAAAATCTAAACAATGAGGAGATGAATCTAATTTGCACATTGGAGCTCAGAATTGCAACTTTTTCCTAAAGTACTGGTCAATCTAATGACAGCTGATCTAATTCAGTAGAAAAATGAATATTAATACCAGATTCTGTAATTTTTCAAATCAAATTTTAAAGAATTTATCTGCAGTTTTTACATGTGGGTTGTAGTCAATAGTAAATATTTTCAGTAAAAAAGTGCTGCTTTTTACATGAACAAGATTTTTCTTATTAACATTTCCAAGTTTTGTGATTTTTCTATTAGTAGCTGTGAAGGAAATATCACTAACTGAGGATTTCTATGCAAAAAAAACCCTCTCCCAAGCCATGCAGATCTAAAAGGTAATTTATGAATTACCTTGAAAAGGAAATAAATCACCCAAAAAGAGACTGTATATATCAGTGACGTGCAGGCAGGGGAGGCAGGGCCTCACCACTGTCATCATGAAAAGAAAAAAAAAATAAAAGGAAAAAGGCTGAGGTAGTTGCTGCCAGAGTCACAGTGGATGACACTGCTTAGTGCTTAACTGTTTAAAAAACCTCTAAAAAAGTGCCCTCTACAGGGAGTGGCAGGAGAACGAGGTGCCTCATTTAGTCTATCTTTATGATCACTCGAGCAGAGTTAAGTAAGGGTTAAAAGGTGAAAAATTCCTTATGTAGATGAGGCACGTGGTTCTTTTGCCTCCTCCTGTAGAGGGCACTTTTTTAGAGGCTTTTTTAAACAGTTAAGCAGAGTCATCCATTGGGGACTCTGGCAGCAGCTAATCCAGCCTGACCTTAGCAGCTCTTGCCTTTTTCTTTTTACATTTTCATCATGGCAGACAAGAGTAGAGTTGAAATTCTCTGTGAAACAGCTGGAAAAGGTATGTGGGACAGAGGGAGGAGTAGGAATTCAAAATTAATGTAATTTGTAAGTAATTGTATTATTGTAAGTAATGTGTGTGTGTGTGTGTGTGTGTGTGTTGCTTCTGCTGGCGCACGGGCTGGCACTTTTTTATGTTGGACATAGTGGCAGGGCTTTTGGACATACGGCAGGGCGGCTTTTGCCTTTAGCACCGGGGCGGCAGAGCGGCTTTGTTTCCATCCAGCATTGATTCTTTGAAGCTTTCCATAGATCCTCTCTGCTTTTAAATCTTTCTTTGGTCTAAGGAACTTTTTCCTCTATGGTGGACACAGTGCCGGGGTATCCAAAAGCCTCTATGGTGGACACAGCGCTGAGGCTTTTGGACGTCCAAAAGCCCTGTCGCTGTGTCTGCCCACCATAGAGGTGGGACACATCCTGCCTCTATGGCGGACACAGCAGCAGGACGTCCAAAAGCCTCTATGGCGGACACAGTGGCAGGGCATCCAAAAACCTCTATGGTGGATCTGTATGATCATGAAAGGATTGTAACATTTTGAACCTGAATGTTGGGCATTATTCATGAAGGTGGTTGGGATTTAATTACATGATACATGATACAAATTAAAACATTATATTAGCTGCAATTTAATTATGCTTTGAGTCTCACCGATAATGAAAAAAGTATCATAACATTTGAATGCTATGCTAAACGTTATATACTTGGATGGATCTGAAATGGATTTCTTCAACATTTTCCAGACACATTTGAATTACCATATTTTTGGGGGTATAAGACGCATCTTTTTCCCTCAAAAAAGAGGCTGAAAATCTGGGTATGTCTTATACACAGAATACAGAATTTTCTGCCTCCTGAAACCCTGCCCCTTAAAAATGGCCATGCATAGCTTGTAGGAGGCTTTCAGAGAGTTTCTGGGGGCTGGGGAGGGCAGAATGAGCAAAAAATGGGCCGTTTTTTGCTCAATTTTGCCACTCCCTAGCTCCAAGGAGCACTCTATAAGATTCCTAATGCACTTTTTTTGACCAAAACCAGGCCCATTTTTTGCTTGTCCCCCCTCCCCAATCTTCCCAGGAACACTCTACAAGCCTCCTAAGGGCTATTCATGCTCTTTTTTAAAAAATAAAATTGGCTCATTTTCACGAAAAATGGGTTGTTTTGGGGAAGTTTGCAGAATGCAAAAACTTTTTTAAAAAAAATTTGCCTCTTCAAAACTTGATGCTTTTTATACTCCGGTGCGTCTTATACTCTGAAAAATACAGTATAGCTCATTTCATTCTTGGGAGATAGTAAGGTGACTTCATTCACCATGGCTTGCCCAATTTTCATCTTCAGTGTACTGCATAATTTTACTTAGTAGCATCAGTTAAAAATATTGTATATTGTTTCCTTGTATGTAAAGTAAGAGCATTTAAAGCATGGAAAATCTAGTCCATTGACTTGGCTATAATCATTATGCCATTGAATATACCCCAACCTAGGTTGAAACTAGCCAAAGCTAGATTTTGTGCAATTGGAAAGCTTGATTTGTAAATAATTCAGTTGAGAACTAATCTGATCTAGTGGTTAAGGCATCTAGCTAGAAACCAGGAGATTGTGAGTTGAAGTAGCATTTTAGGCATAAAAGCCAGCTGGATAAATTTGAGCTAGTAAACATTTCTTCAGCTCACCTAACAGGAGTGTTGTTATGGGAAAAAATAGAAGAAAAGGGCTATTATATTCACCATATTAAGTTATTTATTAAGATAATAAAGGCAGGATAAAAAACATATAAATACGTTATGTAAAAACTGCCACTGGATCTGCTCTTCTGCTTTCTATAAAGTCTAACATTGATATGGAATAAGTAGCAGTATGGACAGTGCTTATCACCATAACTCAGTTGCATGCATATAAATATTCAGAAATCTCCATGCTTCTGTTATTTTGAGTTGGTTATTAGATTCAAAATGATAAGAAATTTAATCCAAGTGAAAAAAGTTTTTTTTTAAAAAAATAATAGAAGTCTACATTTTCCAATATTAAATTTTCATATTGTCTCTGTGCATTCATCTGTGCATGTCAGATAAGAAGTTTTGGACATCATAAGCTATCAGAGTTGCTTATAGGTTTTACTACAACATAAGTGCAGATGCTAAATCTTCTGCCCCTGCCCTTTAGCTGTTTGTCTCTTTGTGTTGTGACTGCTTATAGTTTAGCTGTCTTCAAAGAGAACACTTCCCAGGGTTCTAATTGGCTAATACCTTATACAGTGTCATTTTTCCAACAGCATTAAGATTTTCTGTTTTGGAAATCTTAATAATGTACATAGCTGCTCTAAGTATTCTATGTCAGAGAGATGTTTTGCAATAGAGTTTCACTTATAATAAATCTATCAGATCTATATTTCCCAAACTGATATGTTTAGATCACAATAACTCACTGGATTTTATATTTGCACTACAATTATCAGTACTTGAAAGTTGCAGTACAGTTTAGACATAAGGGAGGGAAAACCCAAGATCCTTTTGGAGAGGAAGGAATATTGCAAAACATACTGGATTGAAATGGGTGGAGATAATAGTTGGTCAGTGTGAATAGATAGGATTACACCAAACAAAGTCTTCATTGAAGTGTTGTCACTGCAGTCTAATGATTGACCTCCAAGTCCCAAAACAAGGCTGTAGGGAGAGGACAGAAACAATCTCTTTATTCCCCTAGGCTTATTGCAAAAAAGGATAATTTTATGAAGCCAAACAGAATTTTCATGTTCTGAAAAAACAACAGACAGATTAAAATCAAAAGGTAACATAATATGAGTCATGATAAAAACTAAAACCAGGAGCATAGATAAAGTAGGACATTTGTTTTTTTTATTAATACTATACATGAATAAAACATGACCACAAATCTTACTTAAAAGTTAAAAATTTAAACTGTTAGCCTCCTAGTTGCACATAACTTGAAATACACCAGTTCAGTAATTTTGCAGATTATTCATAATTCCCTAGAAGTAAAATTCCAGAATGGAAAGTATATCATTGTCCTCTGGCTTTAAACTTTTTGTACAGCTGTAAAAACAATTCTATTCCAATAGACATTTAGATACTAGTGACTTTTTTGTTTTGGTTGGATTTTAACTTGGGTTATATTTTTAAGGTATTTTTAATTGGAAATGTTTTAATTCTTAAGAATTTTTAAATGCATTCTGTTGTTGTAAACCACCTGGGTAAGGAAGTTATTACTCTGCAGATGTGGAAATTCAACTCCTACCACCAACAAACATCAAGTGTGTCTGTCTATGATGGCCCACACATGGACAGATATAAGTTCTCCATTCTTATACTAAAACACCATTGGGCAATGGGGGAAATCTAAGAACAAGAAACATTTAACCCTTTTATTTTACATTATTATATATTGTATTCATCTATCATTTGGGTGATAAATGTGTAGTACAGATTATGTAAAGAGTCAAAACCAGGAATATTCCTGTTTAAGGATATTATTCAACAATTTTCTTATGGAAGTTACATCAGCCTTTGATTCCTTCTTAACCATGTAGTGATTAATTTTTACAATAATAAGATTGGAAGAGACCTTGAAAGTCTTCTAGTCCAATTCCTGCCCATGGAGATTCTACATCATTCCAGATTTTTTTTCAGACTTGATGGGATCGATACACAGGACCATAGCAAGAACAACTGAATAACAGAATAATAGAGCTGGAAGTGACTTCAGAGGTCTTCTAGTCCAACTCTCCAACCAAGCTGGAGACCCTATACAATTCAAGATGCTGTCCGATGTCTTTTTTAAAAATCCTGAGTGATGGAACACCCACAAGTTTGGGAGGCAAGCTGTTCCACTAGTTAATAATTTCACTGTCAGGAAATTTCTCCTTAGTTCTAGGTTGCTTCCCTTCTTGATTAGTTTCTATCCATTGTTTTTTGTCCGCACTTCAAGTGATTTGATAAATAATTGACTCTCTTCTTTATGGCCGCCCCTCAAATATGGGAACACTGCTATCATGTCACCTCTAATCCTTCTTTTCCCTAAACTAGACATGATGAATTCTTGCAACTGTTCTTCATGTGCTTTAGCCTCCAGTTCCCTAATCATTTGTGTTGCTCTTCTCTGACCTCTTTCTAGATTTTCAATATCGTTTTTATATTGTAGCGACCAAAACTGGATTTCAAGTGTGGCCTTACCAAGACATTATAAAGTGATACTAACACTTCATGTGATCTTCATTCTACCCCTCTGTTAAGCAGCCTAGGACTGGATTGGCTTTTGGGGCAGCTGCAGCAAACTGCTGGCTCATAATTAAGAGGTTGTCCACTAGACTCCTAGATCCCTCTCGCGGTTACTGCTATCGAGTTGTTTTTTAGTTGTTGTTTCAGTAGTTTTATCTTTAGACCAATAGCTTATTTACTGGCTCCATGTTTAGTGAACTGAAATTCATTTTAAAACTGAGCAATTATTCCCTGCAGATTTCAGGCTTTTAAGTTAGATGGCAGATTTAATTTAGTTTGTTAATTTTCTGATTTCCTCATCTAGATTTTATTTTTAAAAATTGCCTCTAATAATCCAGAAAGATACAGAATAAAGGCCCTGAAAAGATAGGTGTTAGAGAGAGTTCCTGGTTCAGGAAGACTAACATATACATTTTAAAGGACAGCTAAAGATGGGATTACTTATGTAGAAGACATGTTATTCTACAAAAGAGAAGGTCCACTGCAAGAAGGCTACCTTTTTGTCACTGCCAAATGATAATCTATAGGTTATGACACAGATAGAAGTACTTTCCTGAAGAACATAGGTGCGCAGCACAGTGAGTTCCTCCCGGTTTGACCCAGATCAACTGAACTGGTAGTGGCAGTGGCAGGAGGCTCCACCCACCCACCTGGACACTTCTGCACATGTGCAGAAACTTCTTTGCATGTGCAGAAGCGTTGCGCATAAACATGAGCACGACCAAATAAGTAGCGTCGGGATTTGAAACCGACCTCTGGTACTCAGGAGGCTAACGTAGCTGAAGGCATTCTTCAGGAAATGGTTCTGAATGATTAATACCACACTTGGATGAGTAGTTCCCAGCTTTAAAGATTAAATAATTACATACACCGGAATATCTTGCATTGCCTGGGAAACAACAGGAAACTTGGAAATATATAACTTAATCTTTCATTATTATTAGAAGTCAATGATGGCCCTAGTAGTAAAAAACCTAAAATGTTGAAGAATACTTTTGAAAATAAGACAAAACAAATCAGTTTCACATGCTGAAATCAACAGTTGCCAAATACAACAGGGTTCCACCACAAAACTGGGAAGCCCTTATCCGCGCCGACATAAGTGTGGAGGCAAATCCGCGCCCGTCCGAAGCGCTAAGAAAAACACGACCCTACCACGATGACATAACCGCGGAGGGCAAATCCGCACCTACCAAAGCACCCTAACCCTAAATCTAAACTTAAACCTAACCCTAAACCTAGGGGCTCGCAGGTGGGGCGGCGACGCGGGGCGGAGGCAGGCTGCCCTCTTCTTCCTCAACAACATCTCCTTGGACTTCGCCGGCCCCGGGAGAGCCTCAGCTGCCGCCGCTGCCGCATCCTCTGCCGCCGCCGGTGCCTCCCCCGGAGGAAGAGGCAGGGCGGGGGGTGTCGGCGGAGCCCCCGCCTGCTGCTGCCCCCCACAGCTGAGCTGTACCCTTCCCGCGGGCTGCTGCTGCTGGGCAGCCCGCTTTGCCCCATGCCCGCTGCCACTGTCAGCCCGCTGCCGCTGTACCTTTGGAGGTACAGAGGCAAAGAACGAAGCATGTATCAGCCACTTACCTTAATTTAAATTGGCTTTAAAGCGCCCTTCTGTCGCCGCGCTGTTGTCGCGGCGGTGATGACGCGCGGTGATGACGTCACGGCTTTAGCGACGCGGTTTAATCACCGCTATTTTGACGAGCGTGTGCCACGATACAACAGAGGTCAGTGTGATCCATCATCATAATCTTTTTACAATCCTTCACGTCTTGCTTCAAATGCAGCCTGGAGATACTGCAATAGTCATAGGTGTTAAAAACTATCACAAGTCACTTTTTCAGGCTGTTGTAACTTTAAACAGTCACTAAACAAACTTTTGTAACTTGAAGACTACCTTTACTGTATCTCTTTTACTTCAATGTGATTGATTTGATATTTTATTTCTAGCACCAAAATGCAAGTTACCTTTTAAGAATTCTCAGAATTTTAATAACGAAACCAAACATTTTATTAAACATTGTTTAGGTTACTATCATATGCCAAGGTTTGGAGAAAACTATAAATAAAATTCTGCCTCTCTCTCAAACAAAAATTAAAGAAACATTCATTGTATTGTTAATAATTTTATCTATTTTTAATACATACTATTCACATGAAATGAAATTACATCCATTGTATTGGCTTCTTTTGGAATTATCTATTTTAGATAGATAATTCATCTTCATCTTAAGGGCAGGAGCGAAAAAGTCATATCTCAAAAAATAATGTAGAATAAATTCATATTATAACTATATCACTGACAGATTCAGCTTGCTATGCATCCTAATACCTGGAATGGTTGAGTTCAACTTCCAATATTAGTGATAATCATCTGGAAGTATAAAAGTCAAAACTGGAGCAACCATAAAGAAAAAAAAGTATTTCTTCTGCCAAATTCTGCTCTTATTTTTGCAAAGAGAAAAGAGATGATTAGATAGATAGATAGATAGATAGATAGATAGATAGATAGATAGATAGATAGATGGATGGATGGATGGATGGATGGATGGATGGATGGATGGATGGATGGATGATAGATAGATAGATAGATACCAAATTTTTCAGACTATAATGCGCACTGGAGTATAAGACACACCTCAGTTTTTGGATAGAAAAATAAAAAAAATATTCTGCCTCTGCCTACCAGCCTACCAGCATTCATGGTATTCATCTGGCTAGCATCCTGTCAGTGTTTGAGAGAGTTGAGGACAGTTTGGAAACAAGCAGTATTTGCTGTATGAGCAACAAGGAAGAAGACAGCAAGGAGCCAGGGTGTGGCTTGTTCTGTACTAAAGCTTCTTGCTGCGCTGATATCTGAAACTAAAACTGAAAGTGAAACTTCTCTCCTCTGCTGAACTACCATGTTGGAAAATCTGCTTTCGGTATTGTATATTTACTTAATGTGTTATGTTATATATAAAGAGAAGTATAAAGAAAACTGCTAAATCAGTTACTTGTTTATGCTTTCTGAATGTGATTGCTACTGCAAACTCTGACATGTCTTTGCAACAAATAGCTCACAGCTAGGTTAGCTTCCGCACATTATTGCAGCCTGATTCAGCATGAGCAGCTGATTGGTGGGTGGACCAGTCTCTTGGAATACCCCCAATCAGCTGTTCCAGGCTGTGGGGATTGCCACAGACTATCGCCTCTTCCATGCCTCACATTTTTGGCTACATTCGGTGTATAAGTCATGCCCAAATTTCCCCCCTCTTTTAGGGCGAGAAATGTGTCTTATATTCCGGAAAATATGGTAGATAGACAGACAGATGATAGACAGACAGACAGGCAAATTATGATTAACCTGGCGAGTTGCCAAGAGAGCTTAAAATATTTGTATTTTTATTATCTCTCTTACAATTAAACCATATTGCCTGCATTGTACATAGCAGAGAGTTCCTGCTTCTTTGCATTATGACCAGATAGTGCAGTAAGGTGATGGCATTATTCCGAGAAAGATTGCAAGAAAAGAAATTTTGAGATAAATCCCATGATCATTATGAGAAACCTATTCAGTTCGCTGTCTTCCACAAAACTCTTCAGAATGATATATTTAAAGGGTGAAACAACTGCTTCTCAAAAAGTAGATGTCAGAGTTTCTTTAAGGTCACATTGTGTCAAAATGTGTATTATCTGGATTTTGTACTGCAATTGATTCCTATAAAATTTTCAAAAATCTCATTACCAAACTACATTTGGGAATGGAAAGTAATATGGATAGAGCTTAGTAATTTTTACAGTCAGACATCAAATTGAAGAAGTTTCTTTTCTGTAATATGGTGGCTGGTTACTTTTGTTTGTTTGAACTTTTGGTGAAATTTCAAACAAGATAAAGAAATTTGAGCAATTGATAACATTACAAAAGTCTGCATTACATACTTTTCCTAGTCACCAAAATGGAAATTACATTCTACAATAGATTTTAAAATATAAATTGGTATTTCTTTTGCTAAAATTAAATTGTTACATCTTATGAGCCTTTACAGATCTATATATAGTTTATGTTTTCACATACATTTTTCTCCAGCAGTAGTATTTGTGTTGAACCATAAAAATATTTGGTTTTAAACAGAAAAAGAGATTTTTTTAAAAAAATTTATTACTAGAAATTAAAATTTGATATGCTTAGGATTTAACAGCCATTTCTTGGCTCAGATAAAATTACAGGTAATCTGTGGGTTACTCCCATTCATTTGGTGAACTGAACAACTGGTATTTACAATTGGTCCTCAAGAGTTCCAATGATCACAGTGGCGAGATTTCCAACATTCTGTACCAAAAGTCAGTGGGGAAACTGGCAGGAAGTCAGAAGTCATAGTCACGTGAGGTCCTCAGCATTAAGTATGGCCCTTGCTTAACAGTAACTGCTAGGACTTCTGGAACTGCTATTGGCTAAGCAACACAATCAGTTTATAATTGTATCATTTAGGGATAGCAATTCCAGTTCCAGTTGCTGTAGTAAACTGAGAACTACCTGTAAAAACTATGATTTCCTGAAGACTTATTTTGATTCTTTAAAAAAGAATCGATGTGTGTGCGAATGTGTGTGTATTCAAATACACACACATATGTATAAACTTTTTAAATTGACATATGAATGTCCAAATATGTGCCCAAATATGCATGAGACACATACTCTTTGGTGTAATTCTTAAAATACTGTAAAATAATGATCTTGTTCATGAAAATTACTTTGGAATTATCCCTAATTTATCTGGGAATATCAATTACATTAAACAAGTAAAATGTCAGAGGGGGGAAATTGCAATATCTCTAAAGCTGGGCCAGCTGGAATGATCAAATCCCCATGGCTTTTCTGGAAACCATTAAGTAGCAATCATTTAAATTGCTGAGGGAATGCAGGGAGAGTTGAGAAGAGTCACCAACAAGTCCATGGTCTTTTTGGGTGACATTCTCCCTGAGAGCAATAGAGATTCTGGTTTCCCAAGTATTATTGGACAGGCAGATAAAACTGGGAATGGCAATCCCACTTTGCTACAAATATTTGAACAATAACAAGAAATGGCCCAACATGTTTGTAATGCACAGTTTAAATATTATATAAAACACAGCATTTATGAAAGGTAAATTGTCTACATTAAAACAGATTTCAGTTAAGATTTACCAATTACTGTATTTTTTAAGCCAAAACCACATTTTTCTGTATAAGTAGTTGCAGTTTAGTTCAAACTTTTAAAGTATAAAAACTACATTTATAAAATCACAAGTAGGGTATTTGTTATTCTTTTCTAGCATTTGATTTTCTGCTTGTCTATGTCATGAAAAAAATAACAGTTTTGTATCTGTTTCTAAATATTTCAAAAAAACCTCAAAAATAAGATCAATATGTTTGCCTTTTTCTCTCCCAGGAAGACATGGATCACAATTATTACATTTCAAGGATATATGGGCCATTTGATTCTTCCAGCCGAGATTTGTGGGTAAACATTGATAAAATGGAAAAAGATAAGGTGAAGATTCATGGAATACTCTCCAATACCCACCGACAAGCTGCAGTAAGACATTTGATATATGTTCCAATTTAATTCTTTTCTCTAATACTTGAATTACCTTTAAGTTACATGTCATTCATGTCATGTCATAGCATAGCATGTAATCAGAAATATTAATCTAGAAATCAAATCTGAAAATCTTTATCTGATTTTTGTCTTTTTTTGTAAAGAAGAAATGGTCTCATTTTATATACCTGTAGTAAAACATTTCATGAAGTTTTTTTTAATCAGATGAGCCTTTGAATTTCTTTTTTAAAAACTGCAGAAAGATTACAAAATGTTTTAAAAGCAAGAAATAGTTTCAGTGACATTCAAGTCAGCGGTTGCTGTGCCCTTGCGTTTGTTTGACAGATGAATTATAGTCTAAATTGACTAGCTTAACTGCCATATTTAGAACTAGAAAGAAACAGCCCTATGTTTATCCTTTACATTTGTATGAGCTGAATTTCTGAGCGCTATTAAACCCTTGTCAAAATATTATTGTTTTGAGTTGTTGATACTTGTCAAATGAGAAAGAGGTGACAGATGTAATTTTATTTCCGTATCAAAAATATGTCTTAGCTAATTCTGATCCCACACAAAATTCTTGTGTGAGGATATTAACTAAGCTTCTGATTTATATATATAATTCAGTGCCCCATTACTGCCAACTAGAATTCCTATCATTTTTCCATGTACTGAAAGCCACCAGAAAAACCAAGATTAGTCCTAAAGGAATCTAAATTCACTAGTAGAAATGGCAATTCAGTTGATCTGACTGAATTGATTCAAGCTCTCTCACTAGAGAAGCACTTGAATGTTTTTGAGAAGTCAGATCATTTTTGAAGGGTTTCACTAATAGTAAATATTCAGAAAATATAAGAAGTTGAAAGAAAGGAAGATGACTAAAGAGAAATAAATAATCCACTTAGATTTCTGCCCTTTGTTAGGTTAAAACAGTTTCCATGATTGGTAAACTCAACAACCACATGCCATGCTGACAGAAGCAATAGAAAAGATTCTAGAATCTGGAAAGAGAGATACCGTATTTATCGGCGTATAACACGCACCGGCGTATAACACGCACCCCCCATTTTAACACAAAAATTTGAGTAAAAATTTTTTTCATTAAAAATAAATGACTTGGAAGCTCGGAACTTAATGTTGGATTAAAATTTATAACATTAGAACATGAATTATAACATTAACTCCTCTTAAAAGGCAAACTTTCTTCTCTTCCTTCCTTTCTCCTTCCATCCTCTCTTCTTTCCTCACTCACTCCCTTCCTCCTTTTCTCTTCCTTCCTCCTTCCATTCTTTCAACTTCCTTTCTTTTACCTATCTATCTTTTCTGTCTTTCTGCTCTTTCCATTTCTCTCTTCCTCTTCGCTTCTGTTCCTTCCTCCTTCCATCCTTTCACCTTCCCTCCTTCCTATTTCTTCCTTCCTTCTGCCTATCTACCTTCACCTTTGTCTTTCTGCTCTTTCCCTGTCTTCCTCTTTCCTCCCTCCCTTCTTTCCTTTCTAGTTCCATCTTTTCTTCTTTCCTCTCTCCCTCCCTTTTTCTTTCTTCCTTCCTTCCTCCTTCCTCTTGCCTATCAACTTCATCCTCCTCGTCTTTCTGCTCTTTCCCTCTCTTCCCCTTTTCTTCCCACTTCCTTCCCTCTTTTCTCCCTCCCTTCTTCTTTTTCTTCCTTTCTTCTTCCATCTTCCTCCTTCTTTCCATCTTTTCTCCTTCCATCTTCTCCCCCCTCCCTTCTTTTCCTTCCCCCTCCCTCCTTCCTTCCTCTCCTTCCCACTCTCTCCTTGGGAGGGGTTGGGGTTGGGGGTTGCAGCAGAGACCAAATAAAGTCAGAAAATCTTATTAAAACTTTCCTATTTGTTGGATTGCCTTGCTGCGAACTTATAAACCAAATCAGGGAAACATTTTGCAACCGAGCCTGCTGCAAGGAGAGGCAGTCCTGCCCCAGTTTTGCAAGGAATGAGAAACGGTGCTTTAAACCGAAGCAACTGCAAGGAACCGCAGACAGGGAAAGAAAGAAAGAAAGATCCTTGTAGCACAAAACCCACCTTTGCATGGTTGTGAGAACATAAACAAACAAAAAAAAAAAGCACAGCGTCCCTCCGCCCTCTGAATAGGACTCAGCATGACTCCGAGCCGGGCAGGGAGATAAGCACCTTCATTTGCATTCTCTGAGACCGTGATGCTTTGCAAGCCCCGGGCTTTTTGGAGATTTTTCCTTTCGTGCTTAAATAAAAAGAACGAGACTTCTTTAAAACGCCACAGCTCTTTCAGCCTAACAAAAATGCAATCTCTTCCTTCGTCCTTCTCCGTCACTAACAGCTGGGGGCTCAGAAATCGGAGTGAAAAGTCAGTCCTCCATCTCTTCCCTCTTCCCGGATTCACTCCGAAGTTTTAAATCTTCCTTCTGTGCATAAACACTCCCTCCCTCTCCCCCTCCCTCTCCCTGTATCTGTTTGTCTCTCACTCTCTGTGTGGCTCTTTACCTCTATCTCCCCCCCTCCCTCTCTCTGTCTCTCTTGTCATTCTCTGTGTGTGTCTGTCTCTCTCTCTGTCTCTCCTCCCTCCTTGTGTGTATGTGTATGTGTGTGGGGGATCCCTGCCACCGCGGATGGGCTCCGGACTAGTGGAGCCTCCTCTTCCTCCTTTTTAACCAGGCGATCTTTGGCTGCTACACAATCCCAAGGTTTGCAGCGCTTCAGAGAAAGAAGGCATGCGAGAAAGCCCCCCCCCCATCCCCGCTGCCTGAACATTTGAATGAAGGAGGCTGCAGGCTCCTTTGTCCTTGGCTATGCAATTTTCTTTCGTTCTCTGCTGCCCGAACGAGTGACTAAGGCAGAGGGAGAATGAAAGGAGATTGCGTCCCTTCTGTCTCCCAGTTGCTCAGAAAAGCAACTGTGGGAAGGTCAAAGTATCCATGGAGAGCGAGGCTTTCGCCTTCCCGGGCTTCTGCCGCCCGGCAGAAGCCCCGGGACCCAGTCAAATTCGCTGCGCAAGGTGAAACGGCCGGCAGCAGCCTCGCTCTCCTGCTGCGGCTTCTGTTTCAGTAGGGAAGAAAACTTCCTTTCATGGGCGCCGGTGAATCAGCTGGAGCAGGCAGTTTGGGACCCGGCGTCACGCAGTATCGGCGTATAACACGCAGGCAGGGTTTAAGCTTGCAATTTTAGTTTTAAAACTGCGTGTTATACGCCGATAAATACGGTAATTAATGCATTCTCCAGATTTAGAAAATATAATTTATAAAAATTACTTTACACAATAAAAAAGAGTTATGAAAGGATTGGGAATGTGGAATCAGAGATCCCAGTTAAAAGAATAAATCTGACATAGCACAAAGTTTCTGTAAGATGTCTGGATATGATGGATTATATGGTAAAAGAAAGTCAACGGTTGCACCGAAAGAATCTTACTGGCATGACTTTTTGGCTAAGATAGGCTTACTTTGGAATATCAATTGGAAAAGAGAAAGAAATTGTATGTTTCTTTAGTTGCTATTTTCTTTGTTTATATAAAATATATATAAACATATACACACACACAAACATACATACATACACACACACACACACACACACACACACATTGAAATTGCATGGTGAAAGTGATTATACAGCATTAAAAAACCAGGCAATTTTGTCTACTGTAGTAATAAAGGCAGCAGGCTAGAAATTGGGATACCATGAATTCCGTCCTGGGTTTGACAAAAAGCCATCTGGGTATCTTTTGGCCACTCTCTTTTAACCCAACTTACCTAACTAGTTATGGTGAGGGGGAAGGGAACATGAGTGTTAGACATGTTCATTGTCCTGAGTTATTTATAAAAATAAGTAAAATGATTATAAAAATAATGGCAGGATATAAATAAATGATCTGTTCCAACATCCAACTTTTCATGCAGTTAAGCACACCAAACTCATTTAAGTGAAGTCTGTGGTTGCATAATTGTAATGCATATTCTGGTTTGATGATGAGATCAGAATCTTGATAAAGAAGGACGAGATTCCATTATCATGTAATATAAAGTAATTTAAAGATGACCTTTAAAATGTGAATCATTAAGGAGAAACTTTCAGAAAATAGTACAGGTAATCTTCCACTTACAGTCACAACCGAGCCCAGAATTTTGGTCATAAGTTATTAAGCAAAGCATCATGTGATCTGAATCAATGTTACTATTTTTATTACTTTTGTGATGCTTATAAAGGAAGTGAGCCACATGGTTTTTAGTGAATCCAACATATCTCATAGGTGGGGAGGGTTGCACTTCACTATTGTAAAAAAACAACAACAAATGTTACAAAATGTAGATATTGAGCACTCAATATGCAATCACTTAACCATATGGGAGGGGGAAGTGGCAGTCATAACTTTGAAGACAGGTAGCTTTTTTTTTGTTGTCTGTCATAACTTTGAATGATTGTTAAACAAAGCTATAATATACAGCACAGAGATGGAAACAAATCACAATCGCATTTAGATTTGTATACCGCTTCACAATACTTTACAGTCCTCTGCGGTTTATAGCATCAGCATATTGCCCCCAACAATCTGGGTCCTCATTTTACCATCCTCGGGAAAATGGAAGGTTGAGTCAATCTTGAGTCAGTGAAACTCAAACTGCCGAACAGTTGGCAGACAACAGTCAGCATAAGTAGCCTGCTGTATTACATTCTAACCACTGTCCTGATTTTGTTTACCATAATAGGGGTCAGACAAATTTGGACAAACTTTCAACATTCTGTTATTATCTGTTAATCTAAAACAATAAAGAAATATTACAGGATTCTTTGTGATATCCGTTTCTTGACTTGGTTTAACTTGAAGGGCTGGCACATAGCAAGTTACATAAACTTCATGGTACTTTTCACTTGACTTAATTTTGCGATCTACAGTTTTATATGAAGAATTGTTACTCTGAGATTTATGCTATACAGAAGAATGCTTTGATGAAAATAATATTAAGCATTAGCAATTAATGCTTAAAATTAATCAGTTTTTGTTGTGGTAATTAACGGCTGTACTTCAATTAACAATTTTGGGATGACAACTAAAGATTATTTTTGTTTATATGAAAGCAAGTTTCATCCAGACAAATAAAAAAAAAAACATTAATGCCCTAATGGCATAGTTATGCTCAAGTGGTGGGTACTTTAATTTCTTTGCATATGAACCATATTTGAAAGTAGCTGCAGAAACTTCAAGACCAAAATGAGAATTGGTTAAGAGATATGACGATGGTAACTTGCTTCTTATTGAGCTAATTCAATCAAAATTTTCATAAGGATGATCATGTACAAAAAAATTTTTTTTTTAATTGGAATTCTGAAATGACTACTTAGTCTCAAATTATTAACCATAAATATAAATACTTGGGTGCAAATCATAATTTTTAGAAATAACCTTGTTTTGTGCAAAATATTTCAATACAGGAGAACATCCAATATCACTTTACCATTTTAAAAGTTAGAAAGCAGAAACATGATTTTTTTCTGCTTTTTCTTGATATTTTTAGTCTAAAAGCTACCAAAAGGCAGAATAGTAATCTGCTGTAATAAATGGTTGCCTTTTTTGACCAAAACGATTAGTTCTACTTATCTTAGTTTAAAGGATCTTTTAGCAAACCATTATAGAATAATAGTTTTATAATAACTTTACCCTTTACCAGACCAAATTAATGTATGTTTCTCAGAAGTGGCTCTGCAATCAAGTAGATATTTAATATGTTTAACCTTGGCAATTCATTTCATATGCAAGAATCTCATATATCAAATTCATTCAAACTTTTTTTTTTAAAAAAAATCCAGAATACCAATTACAATTAAATCTAGATTATAACCCTTTTCTCTCAAAGAACAAGGAGAAAATGTGGCTTTTTCTTAGACTTGACATCGTTTCACAGTTTTATGCTTTATTCCAGTTTCTCAAACATAATAAATTTGAAAAAAAGTAGGAAGGAGGCAAATAAAAGAACTGTCAAAGTGTTAAAATTTCTTATAGTTTCCTTGTCAGAACTTGCCTGTTTTCTTTATCCTTGTTAAAGAGATACATCTTGTCATTATGAAGTACATAATGTTATATCATGCTGAAATTCGTGGAGAAAATACAGATAGCTCCCTAAGAAAAAGAACAAACACACAAACAAACACACACATGAACACATAGAAAAAAAAAGATTTCAATTATTAAATGGTTACTTACAGAATTGTTTGTTTGTTTGTATTTATTTATTTGTTTATTTATTTATTTAGCAAGTGGCATAGAGCACACGGATAACAGTAACACAATTATAAAAAGGAGCACATAATACTGTGGTACACATATGATGGAAATACTGTATGTAGTCAATTCTGTAAGGTTTGAGGAATTCAAGAAATTATACATATAAGCTATAGGTTACATTTTAAAATAAATTGATTCATAATAGTAGGTGTTGTATATATTTATCCAATTAAGCACAATATTTGTTTAGTTGAAGAAAGTCTGCTTTTCCTGCTGCGTAAGGTATCAAATGGCAGCTAGTGACTATATGATCCAGTGTCTGACAGTCACCTAAAAAGGAAATAATGCATAATAGAGTATCTGTAGTCTTAGGCTGACAACCACAATTGGAGTCAGAATTTCTGTTGCTCAGGAAGGCAGTAGTTAAGTGAATTACCTCTGATCTTATGACATTTTTGGCATGTTGTTAAGCAATCGTTAAGTGAATCACAGACATTAGGCAAATACAACTTTTCCCATTGACTTTGCTTCCCAAAAGTTCACAAATGGCTACCATGTGACCTTTGGATGTTGTAACCACTATAAATGCAGGTTGATTGCCAAATGTCAGAATTTTGAGCATGTAATCAGGAGATGAGAAATGGTCATAAATGTAAGAAGCAGTCACTGGCACTTTTTTCAGTGCCATAGTAACTTCAAGTTGTCATTAAACTAATGGTTTTGATTTGAAGGCTATCTGCTTGCATAATTTTTAATAATAAGAATTGGAATGAGTTTCTCTGCATTTGTGAATGTAGAAGATTGAAGGATAAAGAAGGTAAAGTACAGCTTAGTTTTAGTTTTTTGGTATCAGTGCAACATACTTTCATGGACCAGATTTCTGCAGCAACGAATAAATCAGCTACCTTGAAATCACTGTCAATTTCCAAATTGGCGTAATACAATGTATGTGTATTGCTGCAATTATCTGCAGGAAGAAGGGATTCCCTTCTCTCCTAAGTTAGTCCATTAAATGGAAAATAAAATAATAAAAATAAACAATGAAAAATAATAAAGTTCTTAAATATGTTCATATTTGCTTTAGAGAGCAAGACTTGACACATTGCTCAATAGCTGAAGCTGTCCCTTAGGCTGAAAAAAGTTGTACACCCATGAATTAAAGATACCAAGGAAGGAAGTTGCTTTTCTTAGAGCAGCGTACATAATCACTTTTGATGGAACAAACTTTGTTAGCTGCAAAATGTAAAAAAAATGAGCAGACCAAATTAAGAAGAGCTGTGTCTCTTTATGTAAAAGGGTTCAATGTTTTATTAAGGCCTGAAAAGAACAGGAAGAAGTTGAGACAAGGAAATATCATACCAGTACTTCAATTTAAATTATTTCAGTCTGTTCTCTTTTGTAAGACATCAGATTTGATTTAAAGTTTCTGGACTGTATAAAATCCCATTATATTCTAATTTGGCAATTCTAGCTTAATTTGTGTTATCAACTTTTGAAACAAACCAGTATTATACACGATGGTCTTAAATATAAGCCAAGGTCCTGGCACCAAAGTCAGCTAGTGACAAGAAGAATGAGGAGGAAATTGAGAATTACTCAGTACAGATATTCATTCCTGATTTATAACATCCACGGTCTATTTGCATAATTGAAGTTACTCAGCTGTTTGGATTTATTCACATTTTCATGGGAAGGCACAGGAGAAAAAGTTGCTCAAAAAACTAAGACTACTTCGAAGAAGTTTAACAATAAACAATGGTTAGCTATGAAACCAATAAATATATTTGGCCTCTTGGAACTGAGGCCATGCTATGATTTAAGGTGTGGAAGGCAAGTTTTTAATGGCCAAGATCTTCCTATTTCTTTTAGCAACCACACAAGGAAGTGATTTAAGGAAACTACTTGCGAAAACTAGGTAGGAATTTTAAGCCCCTATTTATTTCTTGCCATTGTTAGACAGAAGTAGAAAGTATTTATTAGTGAGCTAAGTACATTAGAATTATTGTATAATTATTAATTTACCACCCAAAGTAAGTGGAAAACAAAGTTGTTCATAACTGGAGCTCTAGGTTATGTTTTATCCAAGGCTATTAGGGCCTAAAATTTATATCAATTATAAATTGTAATAAGAAAGTTGCCTTATCTGTGAATTTTTGCATAGAACCAATGCCATCAAAGGGAGTGAAACTTATTTTGTGCAAACATATTTAGAAAAGAAAGCATCAACTATTGTTAAGGAAAAAGAGGATTTTCAAATAAGAGGCTCATTGTGTTCTGTGTCCAACAGTACAAAGGAGTTGCCTTTAAGGCAAAAGATGAAATAAAGGGAGGGAAATGAACTTAAAGCTTTTGCAGGAGAGGTAGATTATGTGAGACAGTGTAAAGATCAAAGAAGCATCAAGATTGCGAGCTCTAAAGGAAGAGTCTGGAATTTGCAATAAAAGAGTAAATGTGTAAAGGATAAGGAAGAAAATGTTGAGAGGGAAATAGAAAGGATATCCTTGGCTTTATTTTCATTAAGTAATAAGAAAACATTTGTGGATATACTTGTAGAATATTGGAAGGTAAATAAAGAAGTGATTTTTTGGCTAAATCATCAGCTTGCAACTAAGTTAAGTTTTTGAATTTTGAATAGGAACTGGAAAGTAAATATGTATATATCAAGAATACTTTACAGAGGATTACTTAATGTAAATTAGAGTGTAATCTTATATACACTGGTCCTCAGAATCAACTGCCATGAATTCAATGAGAGTATGTCTGGGCAAACATAATTTTCACTACTCTGGAAATTAGAAAATGTGGTCTTGGTTTAATCAAACAGAGAAAAATCACAGCTTTGAGCACTGGCTTAGTTTTTTCTTTTCTGTTTAACCGATGACATATTTTTTGCCTGATTGCCTACTTTTTTTGATTATATGTAACCCAGTTCACAAATATTCAAGGTTATTTTTGCAAATTGAATGGAATCTTCCTAAATTAATTTCAACTTGTTGGAAACATTTGCAGCAGTTATATGAGAGAAGAGCAGACAATAGACAGTCTTTGGAATCAAAATGTGGTTTTCTTGGATTTGATTTATTGTAATTTTTAAGGTCAGCTATGATGAACCATGGTTTGTGTGTTAATATAAACAAACCACTATTTCTAGAAAATATGGGTTTGTTTTAAACTATTGTCCAATTTACTTTGACTCAAATGAGGATAAATCTGCTCTGCTAGCTCGGGAACTTTCAGAAAAGAAATAATTATAGAATTCAACTATAGTTCCCAGTATTGTATTTCTGCTCAACCAAAGTTAGAATGACTGCTGCCCAGCTTCTTATGCAATGAAGAAGAGTTGAACTTCTTCTCCAATGCCTCTCCCCAGGGAACACAATATTATTTGCTTATGACTATTTATACTAGTATATAAAGTAAGAATTCTTATAGCTTTGTTACTTTTCAAAAAGATACAAAGATAAGAAATAAAGAAACAGAAATGGAAAATTAAAAAGGGGGAAAGTCTTGGAAGGGGGTAAGAATAAAAGTGCAGGGAAAAAAAGTAAGAAAAATAGGAAAAGAATGATTTCCAACTTTCTTTGATAGAGATAAAGATATAAGAGTACATCAAACTCTTAAACTAAGGTTAACATTTGTCTTCATTATTTTGATAAGCTCATATAATTCTAATCATCAAATCCGCAAACCAGTTTTTCTTTTTTTTCTTTTTACAAAAGTCCAATAAATTAAATTTATTGGACTTTTGCCACTTTTCTGTCATCAAATCTATCATGTCTGCCAATTTCACCATCTTCACCATCCATTCTCCCATTTTAGAAATTTGTAAGTCCTTCTACCTTTGAACATACAGATGCCTTGAGTGTGTGTGCATGTGTGTGTGTGTGTGTGTGTGTGAGAGAGAGAGAGAGAGAGAGAGAAACAGGCAGGCAGACAGTCAGACGGACAGTCAGACGCACAGACATAGACAGAGAGACAGAGAGTGAGAATGAGAATGAGAATGAATTATTAGCTTCAAAATACATCTCTAAAATTGGATTTGACTCATCATGCATTTTAAATGATGGCATAAATGTCCCACCTTTCGCTGAACGAATTTCTATTACAGCCTTTATCTGTAGAGTTCCATTATTTTTTGTACATTCTATTTCATGATTTAGCTTGCCTTGAAGCACTGATATATATAAATGTTGTTAATATCACATCAGAAAATATTTTATATAAAATCTTGCATTTTGTACATTCCTTTTTGATTGGGATGGTATCTTTATAAAATAGAGTTAATGCTCTTGATTGTAAACGGATATTAATAAGGATTTCTGTTTTACTATGAAGAAAGGAAATCTAATCTTAAATATTAGAGTACAAAGTACAATTGATACCAGGTTAAGTATTTTATCTAGAAAAATTTTTGAAAGTGGATGGGTATAACTTTAAATGAAGATTATGTAAACATTTAAAGGGACCATTTTAAAGAGCTTAAGATCAGTGACTGCATGGCAGAACATCTTTCCAGAATCCATTCCAAAGCTATGTGCAGCCAAAGTTTCTTGTGCTTTACATAGTAAGAAACTCATTCTGTAATCTCATATTGAAGCATGTAGCTAACTCAACCTTGACCTTTAGCAGGGCACTGATGGTGATAAATTGTAAAATTTTGAAGATATGCTTTTCTTATTATCTGTCGCATCATAAATGGTAAAATCGGTCTCTTTCCGCTTTGCACAATTCTGCAGAACTATTAGTGACACTCAGGACAGAACTATCCTTTCCAAATGAAATGTATTTCATATACCGTCCATGGCTAATTAAAGCAGGATAAAATGTGAATTAAAATATAAAAGGGAGACGTGGCACAAGGGAGAGATAAAAACCTGCTTGTAAGGCATATACAAAAACAGGAAAATGTCAAAAGCCCAAAACCACAGAGTTCAGCTAAAGTTCATACAGAGACACATAGTCAATACCTATGGCACAAGACAAAAGGAGAAGTAAGATAATATCTACTTATAAGGCTTTTTTCCTCAAGATAACCAATAAGAAATAAGTTCAGTGTTTCCGTATTATGCTACTTTTGAGAATGTATAAGAATGTGTGCGTCGATGATAAGGGTTGTTCAGAACTTGTATACTAGCCTTTGACTAGTTTTCTGAACCTAGCTGCCAATAAACTTCTTCTTGATCCCGAGACGTCTAAGTCTTGTTATTTTCTGCAACATAATAATAATAATATATTGACTAAGTCACAATATGACTGAGCCTATAGAGCATAAAACATAAACTTTTTCTATAAATACAGTGGCTGTGCTCATATATTTCTGTTAGCCAAATACAAGGAAATGAGTTGATAGTTTATCTAAGTATCTAAGTATGTGGATCTAAGTATTCTTACCTATGGAAACTCACTCAAGTTTATGACATAGGGTTGTTGTCAATGAAAAAAGAGCATGGGTGTCAAACTCGTGGTGCCATGTTGCCATCACATAATGTTTTGCAACATTTTTTTTCTCTTTGTGAAGCTGGGGTCGGTGCATAATGCATTTGGCTCATGGGCCACCAGTTTGATACCCGCGTACCTAGAGGAAAGACTATAATAAAATTGACTAAAAGAAAATTAGTTCAGGGAAATATGAGCAACAGAGAATTGCAAATTCAGTCCTGGCCTATCTGCTTTGAAAAGGATAGCATCAAATATACCTGGATGACGGACTCAGTTTTCACTAACACTTTTAAACTTCTTTCTTTTTATGAAGCTTCCCAATCCGTCGTGCTTCCAGTGGCTTAGATGAGACCTTCAATAATCCCAAAACAGCATATCCGTTCTGTGTGAGAATTACAGGATTTTGAAAAGCTGCTTTATATATTGCTAAATCTTTTTAGTCAGTTTTAATACTAAAAAAAAAAAATGAGGAAAACTAATGTTAAAAAGCCTTAAGATGGAAGCAGCTTTTGAGAGCTGGATCATGTTCTGAAGTAACTGATTCTTTGCTCTAATTTCCTTTATTAATTTTATCTTTTGGTGTTGTTCCTTGCAGAGAGTGAATCTGTCCTTCGATTTTCCATTTTATGGCCATTTCCTACGTGAAATTACTGTTGCAACTGGGGGTAAGTGGCTTCCTTAGCGTTCACTTTGCATAATCTGACAAAAATCTGACATTTCAAATCAAGTAGATTTTTTTTTCATATTTTAAGGAAATGTGAGTTCATTCAAACGCAGTCTATCTTTTATGCAAACATGTCCCCGCCCCTCTCTCTAACACACACACACACACACACACACACACACACTTACACCTAATCATTTTGAATAAGTTTTTTTTTCTTTGCCTGAATAGTCAAATATGTCCTTGGAAAGAGAAGGTGGTTTTTTTTTTTATTAGTAGGACTCCAAAAAAATACAATGCTTTGGCTCGCACAGAGGCATTTCCCTTGTCTCTTTCTGCAGAGCTTTAAAGCAGTTACATGTTTTCCAAGTATTGCAGGGCAGCTCTGGGGAAGAATATGCTTGAAAAAGTCACATTCCCTCATAGATGACTGAGATGACACCATGTAAGAATAATCTTAAGAGATAGGAGGGAAGAGCTGCAACTTACACAATGGTCTCATAAATGAAATCTTAATACAAAGGAGGAATGGAGTAGAGAATTGACCCTCCCTAGTTCTCTGAAATGTAAAGGCAGGGGAGGAGGCAAGTGCTTTTGGATTTGCAAGATTCTGTTACTGTAACTGTACAATAAAATTAGTGCTAATGTTCTTGGATTTGGTTTCCTGGTTTGGATTACTTTGAAGAGCTGGCACATCAACAATGAATATAGCTGTACCCTATTTTTATCTCATTCTTTGCCAAATTCACACCATTCAGTGGGATTGCTACTAGAATAAGATTTCTATAGCTGGAAATTGTCCGGTTCTGAACATTTAAATAAAATGAGATTAACTTAAAGTTTATTTCTGTTTTCATCAGCTCTGTATTTCTCTGTTCGGTATAATTTTTTTTACTAGCTATAAAAAAAATTGACCCTTAATTAATGAAAAAGGAGGGGGGGAGAGCCAACACTAATTGCTGGCTCATTTGGGCAATTAGTGTATCCTTGTTCTCAATTCTTATTTTGCCAAGGTTATTTGACTCCCATGTCTGACGAAAATCAGTATGTACTGCCATTATTGATGTAATTAATTGTTCTAGAGGTGCATATATCATACGGGATTCCTATGAATGCTAATTCTGAAAACTGGGAAACTACTAAAGGCCTAAAAGTTTTCTAATAATAAGAAAGGCTATTAACATAAAATTTCAGATTCTGACTTCGGGAGAAATAAGCACCAAGGTTTCTTTGTTTTAACATCCATGCTGAGGGGTTTGAACTGTACACATATGTTATGTTGGCTGAAGATTCCCCTGACCTTTTCCAATATGCTTGCAACATACATCTCAAAAAAGACCCTACAGGAGCTCCTCTGTAATAGACAATCGAGTAATAGAGAACAATAAATGAAGCAATGTTGTCGTTCCGTACGTTGCAGGCATATCGGAAAAGCTCAGGAGAATCTTCAGCCAACATAACACACGTGCACACTTCAAACCCAAAAATACACTAAGGCAGAAGCTTGTCCACCTCAAGGATCAAACACCCAGTCAGAAACTGAACAATATGGTATATGCAATACAATGCAGTGAGCCATGTGCAGATCTGTATATTGGGGAAACAAAACAACCAGTTCATAAACACATGGCACAAAATTGGAGACCAAACACATCAGGACTACATTCAGCAGTCCAACTGCATTTAAAAGACAGAGGACAACAAAGTTCATATTTTGGACAGAGGGGATCGCTGGTTTGAAAGAGAGATTAAAGAGATCATCTATGTCAAAATTGAACACCCCTCTCACAACAGAGTGGGAGAGATATGACAACATCTATCTCCAATCTACAACACAGTCCTTTCAACAAGTCCAAGAAGGCTCCACACTAATTTGCACCACTCAGGTGTCCCTGATGACACAGATAACCTTAATAACCCACTAAAAAGAATGCAAATGACCAGTTGTCTTCAAGGAGTATAAATCCTTCCATTCCTCACCATTCAGAGCTTAAGTAGCTTCTTGAATGAGAAGTGAAATAAAGAAAAACCAGAAAATCCAGTTGCCTCTTCAAAAAAGCACCTTTGGGACGACCATGACCTGGATGACTGAGAATCTCCATAGACATTCAGCTCAGTAATCTTACCTGCCTAGGCCCTTATTCAGATCTTAAAAATAAATAAAGGGCCTGCCATATATTTCAAACTTAGAGTATGTGCACATTAGTCCAAATATAGTCCATTCTGTAACAGTAAAAGCAAAGCAGAATTATTACATTTATTTTTGTTTTTCCCTAATTGCCAATCAAATGCACACATTGCATTTGTTTTTCCTAAAATGGACTGCTTTGCATAAAATATCCTCTAATTGGCACATGGATTTTTTGGGTACATAACTTCAAACAAACATATTTTACAGATTTTGTACTGTTTCAAATTGGCAACACTGTATTCCATGAGCATACATTTCTGTAGTGATAGAATCTGCTAAGACAGACGTGAGAACACTTCCCATGAAAAGACATCTCTGATGAATTTCTTTTGCATCCTTATCTGCTGTATTCCAATGTATTCTGGGCTGATAACATGTTCCAAAACCCTATCAGTATGATAGTGTGAAAAAAGGGCTGCTTCCCTCTACTGGTTTTATTTAAAAAACAGGGACAAAAAGTGTATTCTGGTAATGCAAGTCAATAGAGCCATTTATTTATTTATTTATTGGTCCTAGGCTATTGAGGACCTGTAGCCAGAAATCACTGTGTGAGTTAAGCTAAATTTTTAAAGCTATGATCTATTTTTATAAAAGACCATGCAAAGCATAGACTTGAAGTTGCTTTTTGGAGCTACTCAATCCCTACTGTGGCCTCAATAGACACTTTGCTTTGACATATGCCAGTACCTGCCAAATAACTCTCACAAGTGCCAGACAGTATGAAGAGAGGATGCAGATCAAAGCAAAGTTGTCTCTTACTTGTTTCCAATATAATTCCCCTCATCTGAACTACTTTGTGGATAACCTCATGTGGCATTAAAATTTGCCCCATTGGATTTTGTTGGAAATTAAAATTATTTCATTGACTGGGTTCTTTGATAGTAACATTAGAATTTATTTATTATTTTTGTATAGAGAAAAAAATATATAAATGGATAAAATTTAGCAACATTGTCCCCTGCAAACTATAAATACTGTCATGTGAAGACTGTTTTATATATCTATTCCTACATGAATTATGCAATAAAACCTAATTGTTCAATTGCAGTTCCAACTGGGAACTTCTCATAATTATAACCAACATGCTGTGTTGATAGTGCTCTGTGAGGGTTTTTTTAAGATCCGATTATATCTATGAAGTACGGAGAACTATTATCTTATGAAACATGGTTTTAAAATCATAATTCTTTTAAAACAATATTAATTCCAATTATTTAAATAAATATATATTGACTAGTATTAATATTCCAATCCAGTCAATCATTGTTCTGATAAAACAAACGATAGTTTATATCATTTCATAAAATCACAAAAATATAGTAATCATTATAGGATAAACAGAAAAAAATTAACTCAGGAGGTATGGTTTTTGACACTGTAGATAGGATAAATTAGTAAGAATCCTTAATGTCACTTCAGACAAAGAGTTAAATTTACAATTGTACTTATAACTTCTGTAAAGCAGTTTGAAAGCCCTTTCTTTATATCTTGTTTCTTTCGTTTCTACTTGTTATCTTTTTTGTTCTTTTTAAACTTTAGCTTTTTCTTTTATTTCTTTTTTCTTTTTTATTCTGTTTTAAGTTTTATGAATTTTTACTCTTCTTTTTTAAGCTTTCAATAAAATTATATTTTAAAAAAGGAATCATTGTAGAATGACCTATTGTAGATCCAAAAAAAGTCTACTATTACCTTTACCTTCAAAATGTTTCTGCAGATATTCAGCTTAAAATTGTTGTTCTATAATTTAAGGCCACTATATCTAAGCTTTACTTTCAAGGTGAACCTCTTTGAATATAAGATCTTTCCTATCTACAGTTGTCCTATACTAAATTTGGAGTTTCCATCCTTTCAACCAATTTCTCATAAAGTGTATTTTAGCCTGTAAATTATGTCCCTTGTCTTCCTTTCAATCTACTCCACTTTGTCTATTTCTATCTAAGACTGCTGTCTCAGATCTTCATATAATCTCCTGTTCAAATAAAAATTTAAACTAGGGGGATTCACTGAAATACTTTGATTTATGAGAAAACACAGAAATAGGCTCCCCGGGCAAATACCTTCTGACTAATTTCTTTTTCTAAAATGCTGCATAATAGCAGGAGGAATTACATGCAGAATTTCCCTGTATCATAAGATGAGCACTAACATATTAAGTGGTAGTTGCCATTAGTCCAACCAATATCCTTCTCATCCTTGTAAAATAGCTCTTAAATAATACTATCAGTTTGGATGGCTGATAAATATGAAAGAGATTTTGAGATGCTTTCATCCTTCATTTCTGTGTTCCATGCACTCAGAAGTTTCCATAGTAACACAGTTGAAAATTGACATATGAGTTGTGATCTTGCTTGCTAGGAAAAGATTAAAGACAACAACTTGCAGTTGTCAACATTTGGAAGATAGTGAAGATGTAATGCAGAAGGCCATTGAATTCAAACTGAAACCACCATGATATCCGATTCACACTGTAGTTTCTCCAACTGTACAATTAACTGAAGACTTACATGTCCTATGGAAGATAATGAATAACGCTTGTGTTAGAATCTGGACTCAGTATATGAAATGCTTGCCTGGGTTTTGGAAGCACACTTCTTTCAGTGTGAAAGTATGCAGAGACTCAAGTAAAATAACCTGAAAACAATTCTGAACAGAATTTATATTGATAAATTATTAGGCAACTTATAAACAACTCATATTTGAGTTATTGTTATTTGCACAATTCCTGTTCTGCTAATTCTAGAATATGCAGCACTTTGCTTCAGAACAATGAAGTTGGAAGTGATAACTTTTCCTAACTTGCAAGTACTGGTGGGGGCTGATTGCTTTTAAAATTGCTTTAGGAGTGAGAGGAAAGACAGAAACAATTTTAATTGTTTTGCACATAGGAAAAGCAACTAAAATTTTTGCTGAAGAACTATCTAACGACACAGAGTTTATCATTTCTCATACACAAGGAAGGAAAGAAATAGCAACAGTACATTTGGCTTAATCAAATTTTCCTGCTTGTATATATTTTTAAATTCAACTAATTAAGTATAAGAAGAATAGCATGGTGGTCTAGAGGTGGAGCTCTCTCCTCATAATCAGGAGGCTGTGATTATCCTAGGCTGTGAGTTCAATCCTAGGAGCGGCAGATATGTTCCTGTCTGAGTGCAAAGAGAAAATAACTGCTGTAAACTCCACATAGGTGTCAAGAAGGGCATCTGCCAGTAAACGCTCAGCTCCATTCTATCAACCTCAACTCCACCCCAATGTAAGGGATTACAGGGTCATTAAAAGAAAAAGCGAACAAAAAGTTGCTTAAGATGAATGGTGTCCATATATTGTTGTTTTCTGTCACTATAAAAGATACACACACACACACACGCACGCACCAGTTTTTGGAAGCTATAAAGGCTGGCAGAATGTTTATGGTCCTTTAACCAACTAACACATCTTTGGTAGGAGATAATAAGCTGCTTCAAAAGAATATTTCATTCTATTAGACAATAGAATGAGTAAGGAGAACAGTGTAGCTGCAGGATATGATTGAAAGATAATTTAAATATGGGAATCACTATAAAATATGTAGGCACTAATGAAGTAGTGGTTCAGTTACAACATCTGGATTTAGATTCTACATTACCCAAAGCTTACAAGAACAGGGACACTCTTAGTTGTTTCACACACACCATATTTATTTAATTCATACTTTCTTAGTTGTTTTATATTATGGACCCCTTTGAGAGTCTGATAAACTTACAAACCCAATTATGCTCAAATACAGTTAAAAACTAAAAAGTAGAAATATGTAAGTTGTAATTTTTTCCAGTACAAATTCACAGATCCCCTGAAATCTAGCTGTCCAAGGATCCTAGATCAATGGAAATTAATTGTCCTAGTCATAGTTTTCATTATGTCCATCCACCTGTGTTTTGCCCATGTCAGTAGATATGATGTATTGCTGTGTATAGAGAAGTTCTTCCAGGTTGCCCATCCCTGATAGACAAATTAATTGAGTGTGAGTCAGGAGTTTCTAGGTTGAAATCCCTTTCCTGTCAAAAGTCTATCAAGCAGATGTGAATAAGCCACCCCACTCCTTTCCCTTTGCTTGTTTCTTCATTTGTAGGTGGAAAAATGTATTCCTCTTTGGAGGAAAATTTAAAACAGTGTAAAAAAAGACAAAGCAATGAAATTTGCCGTCTAAAATGGGTTCTATGAAATGTGAATTTGCACATTTGAAATTCTTGTTATCCTAAACATGGAGAACTTTGCCCCAGTTTGCTGTTATGAAACAAAGTCTGTTGCCTTGAATGAGTAATGTTAGTAAAAATCTAGTATGGATAAAACTCTAGTATGAATAAAACTCTTAAATTCACATACAGCAAAAGCCTGATTTTCCATGGAATCATAATGATAAAAATTAAAATACTACTTTTTCAGTGATGGAAATAAAAAAAATGAAAAATTAAATACATAAATGTTAATTATGGGAGTAAGTGGAGTAACTAGATCAAACTAAATATTGCACTTCTCAAAATACATTTCTGAATTAAATACGGTATATGAAAAATATTCTATGAATTTCTTAATTATGGTCTAAAATCATGAGACATTATGAGTTTCCATTCCTTCTTTAATATATTTCACATATTGCCTTTATTAAAGTTTATATTTTGAACACTCCAATGCAGATTGTTTCTGCACAGCTAATTATATGGGGCAAACTGTCAACCCTGTATAACTAAGAAGGAACATATGTGTGTTTATTTTCCATAGAAACTTTTTCAACGATATGAAACAACATGAAATGGTTAGATTCTTAAATATAATCGATTCCTAGTGACTTTTATTCTCTAATCAGCACGTTGTAGATAAGGAGGCTTGGGGGTATCGACAAGGTAACAGCAACCACTTGGATAACATCTGATGCATACTCAATTTCAGCAAATTGCACAGTGTCTAGTTTTTCACTGTGATAGAAATGATCTGATAATATTTCTAAGTTGGCAGTTTCTCACACCAGTGGTTTCTGTAGTTGATATGACACACAGAGACAGTTTCCTTGCTTCATGGATTTAATTTTCTAGGAATGCTTTAAAAGAAGAAGCAGCATCAAAAACATCTACTTGGCACTTTGTGTAAAACTACAAATTAAACCGGGCTGAATGCATTTTTAATCTTTTAAACTGAAAATAATAGTGAAATTCAGATATCATAGGGTTTAGATCAGCTTACATTCTATTTAAAAATGTAAAAACAATTTTTTCAACTATGATTAACATAAGTATAAATGGGAAATGACCAAAGCAGTGGGGAAAAAAACCTTCCAAATTCCCTAGAACTCTATAAACAATTGGGAGGTGGAACCGATTAGGTGGTTCCGTCCCAGGCGCCTGATGGACCCTACGGGATTTCAGACGGCACTTGGGAAGATACCTGAATCTCTGGCCCGCAGTCCGGCAGAGTCCTTAGTCGCTGCTTGGAATATAGCGGCGGCGGAGGCTCTAAACTGGATTGCGCCTTTACGGCCTCTCCGCAGCAGTGGATCCAGGAGGGCTCCTTGGTTCACCGAGGAACTCCGGGAGATGAAGCACCAAAAGAGACGCCTAGAGCGACGATGGAGGGCTAGTAACTCTGAATCCGACCAAACATAATTAAGAGCCTTTGTTAGGACTTATCTAGTGGTGATACGGGCGGCAAAATATGTGCATTTTTCCGCTCTTCTCGCATCCGCAGAATCATGCCCAGCCACCCTGTTTAGGATAGCCCGCTCCCTCTTGAAAGGGAGGGATGCGGACGAACCTCTACAGGGTAGAGCTGAGGAATTTTCCCAGTTTCTGTCAGATAAAATCGCTCGGATTCAGACGGACCTGGACTCCACTTGGACGGTACCAGCCAAGGTGCTGGGGGAAGGTCCTGATCGGATTTTATGGAGCGAGTTTCAATTTGTCGCTCCTGAGGAAGTAGACAAGGCCATGGGAGCGGTGAGTGCCTCCACCTGTTTACTGGACCCGTGTCCCTCCTGGCTGATCTCGGCCAGCAGGGAGGTGACGCGTGGTTGGCTCCATGGGATTATTAACACCTCTCTTCAGGAGGGATCCTTCCTACACCCCTTAAAGAATGTGGTGGTGAGACCCATCCTCAAGAAACCTTCCCTGGATCCAGCCATTTTGAACAACTATCGTCCAGTCTCCAACCTCCCATTTGTGGGGAAGGTTGTTGAGAAGGTGGTGGCTTTTCAACTCCGACGGACCTTGGATGAAACGGATTATCTGGATCCCTTTCAGTCAGGTTTCAGGCCTGGTTACGGCACCGAAACTGCTTTGGTCGTGCTGACCGATGATCTCTGGCGGGCCAGGGATAGAGGTCATTCCTCTATCCTAGTGCTTCTTGACTTCTCAGCGGCCTTCGATACCATCGACCATGGTATCCTTCTGCGACGGTTACGGGAGGTGGGAGTGGGAGGCACCGTCCTACGGTGGTTCTTCTCCTACCTCTCGGACAGGTCGCAATCGATGTTGGTCGGAGGGCAGAGGTTGACCCCAAGGGCCCTCAATTATGGGGTGCCGCAGGGTTCGGTCCTGTCCCCCCTCCTATTTAACATCTACATGAAGCCTCTGGGTGCAATCATACCCCGGCACAGGATTAAATATCACCAATACGCAGACGATACCCAACTGTATCTGTCCGCCCCATGTCAACTCAGTGAAGCAGTTGAAGTGATGTGCCAGTGCCTGGAGGCTGTCAGGGTCTGGATGGGAGCGAACAAGCTTGCATTCAATCCAGACAAGACTGAGTGGCTATTGATGTTGCCTCCCAAGGACGGTCCTGATATTCCACCTCTTAGCCTGGGGGCTGAAATTATTCACCCCTCGGAGAGGGCTCGCAATCTGGGTGTCCTCCTGGACCCACAGCTGATGTTAGAACACCATTTGTCAGCTGTGACCAGGGGGGCCTTTACCCAGGTTCGCGTGGTGCACCAGTTGCAGCCCTATCTGGACAGGGAGGCACTTCAAATGGTCACTCACGCCCTTGTCACCTCAAGACTGAATTACTGTAACGCGCTCTACATGGGGCTGCCCCTGAAGAGTGTCCAAAGACTACAGCTGGCCCAGAATGCAGCCGCGCGAGCAATAATGGGTGTACCGAGGTACACCCATGTTACACCTATGATCCGTGAGCTGCACTGGCTTCCTATCAGTTTCCGGACTCCCTTCAAGGTGCTAGCCGTTACTTTTAAAGCCCTACATGGTATCGGGCCTGGCTACCTGAGAGACCGCCTCCTGCCATTTACCTCCCAAGGACCAATAAGATCATATAGGTTGGGCCTCCTCCAGGTGCCGTCAACCCAACAATGCCAGTTGGCGGCTCCCCAAGGGAGGGCCTTCTCTGTAGCTGCACCGGCCTTGTGGAGCGAGCTTCCTGCTGAGATCCGAACCCTCACCACCCTCCCGGCCTTCCGTAAAGCGACTAAGACCTGGCTGTTCCGGCAGGCCTGGGGCTGTTGAGTATTCCAGCCCCATTTGATGTAATGGATGCTGTGTTGATTTTAATTTTGTAATTTTAAATGTTTTAAATGTTTTTATTGTTGTTTTATTTGCTGTGAGCCGCCCAGAGTCCCTAGGGAGTGGGCAGCATATAAATACCATTAAAGTTTAAAGTGGAATTAATCAGACAAGATGGGACGGTACAGAGAATGGGGTGAAAGTAAGAAAGAACGAAATATAAAATATAACTTGCAACTGTGAAGTTTGCAGTCCAAAATCAGTTTCAAAATAGGATTTATAGAATGAAAATATTAGTTATTTTGTTATTTTTTAATATCTTAAGTATACTTAACTGACAGATAAAATTAGTCCATGACAAGATGATGTAACAATACTTTATTAAAAATGCTTGAAAAATATAAAAAATAGCACCAAATGGGTAAACAAAATTATTTTAATATATCCTCCTATATTCTTTTACGGAAAATAATGTAAACATTATGAGACAATCCAAACAACAATCTGTAACTGCATATCTGGTATAGATTTATCCCAATTCCTTGAGCCAACAGTTCCACCCTAAGGATTAATACAGTTGCATATGGGAGCTGAAAAAAAGGAAGATTAGCTGAGAACAGAAAAAAATAGTAGGATTGGTACAGAAGAACAAAAAAGAGAATGAAGACATAAAGATGACTGACAAAAAAAAAATACTGCTGGATTCTGGTTTATAGATGCCATCAGGTGATTGTAAAGAGCAAGAGAAGAGAAGAATAAAAGAGATAACTTTGTTATGAAGGAGGTAGATATTGCTATTGAAGGAGTGTGTTAAAAATGTAAACAAGGAAAATACCGTATTTTTCGCTCCATAAGACACACTTTTTTTCCTCCCAAAAATGGATGGAAATGTCTGTGTGTCTTATTGAGCGAATATGGCTGACAGGCAGCGGCGAACAGCAGCAGCGATCCCCGCTGCCTGCCACAGCTGATCAGCGGTATTCCTGGAGGCCGATCCAACCATCGAGTAGCTGCTCTGAGGCAAAGATTCCAGCAGATGCAGAGGAAGTAGGCTGTTGGCTGTTTGCTGCAAGTATGCTAGCCAGATGAATACTGGATGGATGCTGGGAGCCACAGGCAGATTTTTTTTCTTGCTTTTGTCCTTCTAAACCTAGGTGTATCTTATGGTCAGGAGCATCTTATGGAGCGAAAAATACAGTAGATTATGAAACAAACTTTAATTACAACACATTTAATGGATCTTTGTTTATGTGTATTCAAAATGAAAAGTCAGTACATTATCAATCAATCCATTTTATGTCACAGAAAAGTTATAATGGTGATGGCTTGACCATCACATTAAAGAACTCATCTAAAATTGATGATCATTGATCTCAAATACAGCCATAACATAGAGAAAGGATTAGTTATTAAAAACAAATATTTAGACTTCAGAATAATATAGTTCTGTGATGGCAAACCTATGGCACGTGTGCCCAAAGTGGCATTCAAAGCCATGTTGCCTGGCATGCACACCTTGTTTGTTTGTCTTCTGGGTTTCTGGCACACATGTACGCATGATGATCAGCTGTCCTTCCCCTGCTGCAACACCGAAAACCGGTGTGCGCATGCACACCAGCCAGCTGATTGTCGGAAGTTCGACTTTTCCAGAGCACAGCCCTGACAAGTGCACGCACGATCTTTCTGCGTAACCTTTTTGGCACTCTTGCTGAAAAGGTTCACCATCACTGGTATAGTTCATAAATTCATAGTTGGGGCTAGAACAAAAGAAACAATATTCATGTGTTTAATGAATGAATAAACCTTTTGGCACCCATACAATCTAAAGAAATAAACAATAAGAATTTTTTAAATGTTATACAGTATACATTTTAAACAATAAATAGTCATAGCATACCATAGCACTTAGACTTATATACTGCTTCATAGTGCTTTTACAGCCCTCTCTAAGCAGTTTATAGAGTCAGCATATTGCCCCCAACAATCTGGGTCCTCATTTTACCCACCTCAAAAGGATAGAAGGCTGAGTCAATGTTGAGCCTGGTGAAATTTGATCTGCCAAATTGCAGGAGCAGAAGTAACCTTCAGTACTGCACTTTAACCACTGCACCACCAAGGCTCATGTTTTTGAAGAATTAAAAAAATGCTTTAGTAAATGGAGTATTAGTAGAAATAAAGGACAATATAATTTATATTTTAATTTAACTTAAAGCTTAACAGAGTTAACCTATATTTTATAACAATGCTGCCTTGAATTGCAGCAGAAAAATCCAGTTTCTATCAGCAATTACCTTCATTTATCATTTTCAGCAACTTTGATTTTTTTTAAATCAATCCAAAGTATGGTTCAAGACAAGCTTAAAGACCAGAATACAATAGAATAACTATATAAAGATTTTTTAAAAAAAAAAATGCAAGAAAATCCTAAACCAAAAAGCAGCCAGGAATTAATAGCATTAGGGAGGACCCACACAGAGTCCAACAGCTACAACTATTGATAGTAATTGTTCCCCAGGGACTATAATTTTCTTTATAATTTTCTTTTTCTTGGGAATTTTTCTTTTGTGAGGTTGTTTTGTTGTTTTAATATTCTTACGAAAAGGAAGAAATGTAAACCACTCAGAGTTCTTCTGTATTTAAGGGGCAAGTAATAAAAATAATAAAATAAATATATGTCCTTAACCTAAATAGGCTTTTTACAACACATAAGTAAGAGTCCCTGCTTTAAAAATTGGCAGCACTTACAGTAGGGCCTCTGTCTAGGAAAGTTCTCTGCTACTTCATGGAAATCAGTGTTTTCTTTGCATGGAAAGCAAATGGGGTTTTGTGGCAAATGCGATATAGCTGCATCTCATAAATTACCTTTTGTTAATTCTAGCCATAACTACATTGCAACCTGCCCTTTAGGTGGGGAAGTGGAAACAAGCTTACATGTACCCTGTAATTTCATAGCACTCACTTGGAGGAAACACAGAAACTTTCCCACTGTTTGTAATGTACCATCTGATTATATAAACCACAAATTGGCATTGAAAGGATGGAGGGGTCACTTGGTGGTTGGTGCCATAAAATACTGCTAGGACTTCTATATTCCTGTTCCTTGAATATTTTTTAAAATTAATCTGCATTTTCCCATTAATTTGAAGGCTTACTTAAAGAATTAAATATATACTTTTTCAAATGCTTTTGCATAGCATATATTATTGAATATAGCAATATTGAATGTGGGTGGTGTCATGATTAAGGAATCAAGCTAGAACCGGAAGACCATGAGTTTTAGTTCTGCCTTGGGCACAAAGCCTTGGATTTTGGTCACCAATCACTTTCTTGCAACCCTGTGAAGGAGGAAATGCCAAACCACTTCTAAAAACCTTGCCTAGAAAACAGGAAATTGTCCAAGCAATCTCCAACAATTGGGCACGATAGAATTGAAGAAAATTAAATATTGAATGAATGTGTTATATGAATATTTAATATTTTTGTTTCTATAGAGTCTCTGGGAATTTGTGTGTATGCCTCTGAGTATCATTGAAGGGAGATTAACATGTCTGCCATATATGTGTGCCAAATTTAAGACCTAGAATTGCCTTCAAGTTGGCACATACAGGAGTCTGAACATATGCAGTACATAGTGATATTTCCAAGTTATAGTTATAAATTATTCTTAAACAAATTCTGTCATGCTTTCTTTCTCAATATTTGGCCACGTAGATGCCATTTCCTTAATAAATTAGTCTAGACTAAAGATCTGACACTGATATGTATTCAAAGCGTCAAGGGATTGATAAACTGGCCACTAAACCCATCACAAAAATGTCAAAAAAAGTGACTGCATATGAAAGTTGTTTGATAAAGAGAAAGCTTGTAAGACCTATACATCTGAATCATAGGTTATATAACAGGCTAAATCCTGACATTTTATTTTAAAAGATTGTGAAGAGAATCATATCAAGCCTTTCCCCTAACCTCTTCTCAGCCAGCTAGCATCTTTACCCAAACTCAATTTCACAAGTGTTTGCTGTACATTGATGTTGCAAATGTGAGCATTGTTTGCCTAGCATGACAATTTAAAAATGGAGAACTAGAACTAGCCAAGCAAAAGAAATCTCTAAATTGTTTGGGACCAAGGCAGTATAAAAAGCTGTAGGAGATTGTTTTTTCATCTCTCTCCCAAACTCAAGTACAATACCAAACTTCTTATTTTCTTAACTAAACAATGTAAGATTGTCTTTAGGATGTGGAATCATTGCTATCTTTTTCTTTCCCAATGTTAATCTTGATTAAATTATAAAGACATTTGCAAATCTCCAGAGATACATTATTGAATAAAAATTTCAGGCCTATGGTAGGAATGGAACTCAGATTAACATTCTTTGCTGGTGCAACAAACAATAATAATCACACCAATAATGTAATATAAATACTAAGTATATTTGTAGGTACCAATTTTGTGGAGTCTAGATGGAGGAAGGAGTAAATGGGAATATATTTGTTTTTAAATGGGCTCGCTGGTCTTGTATTGGTACTTAAACCAAATGATAGCAAATCGTCTTTCTCTAATGAAAATATGTGGCAAAATTCTCAGTACATTTTATTTCCCTTTTCTAGTAGTTGTTCTTTATATCAGACTATTTGGCTGAGTTGTTCTGTGATCTGCCTTTGTTAGAAAAGCAACATGCTCGGCAAATACAGAGCCATTTAAGCTCTTGGAGGGAGAAAGAAAAGATTATTGAAGGTAAAAGGCAACAATGAGTTAAGGAAGCTAAGACTTAGAGCAAATGAATCCCTGCCTGTTAATGGAAGACTGTTTGCAATTGATTTGTAATAAATTCCTCAGCACCACTCCATCTGGCAAACTAATTTATCTAACTTATCAGCTTCAGTAAAGTAGAATGTTAAACTTTGTGAGAAAATTTGTGCCATCAAAGCAATACTGAAAGAAAGTTTGAGGATGGTAATACATCCCAGGAGCTGCTACCTGCTAAACTAGATGTTACAAGTTATGTTAGTTTCATTTATCAAGCCAGTATTGCAGTTAACTGGGGGGGTCCACTTAATTAGACTGAATTATTTATGTCATGAAACCTGCATTTTGGAAGTTTTAATAGAGACAATTGAGCTGATCTAATTGTCTGTTTCCATAATATTTAGCAGTTCCAAAGAAAACTGAGCCTTGATGTTCGTTTAATAAAACATTAAATTTTAAGTGAGTTTTATGCATTTACGCATTACTATACTATAGTCTTAGTCAAACTTTGAAAAAAAAGTAAGCTTATTGAGGTCCAAGCTTTATTGCTTTTTTTTTCTACTTTTAACTATATGATATGTATATATCATTGCACAAATCAAGCTGACTGCAAATCCTAAGGATGGATGGGTGAATGACTAGATTGATCAATAGATAGATTTAGTTGGCTAGTTAAGTATTGAATTTATACATCACCCATATAACCTATACAAGTAACACTGAGGAGTTTACAGACAAAATAATAAATAATACAAAACATTATTAAAAACACAGTTAAAAGCAAAATGAAAACAAGGCTAAAATTTACAAGTTTAAAATCAAAGTTAATTTTTTTTAAATCTAAGTTAATCAAAGCTGAAACACTCACAAAACTACAAGGAGTGGCCTCAATAAATCAGCCATCTCATAGAATGCATAACACTCTTAGAACCCCATGCTAATTAGTAGAACTAGATCTTGAGATTCTTACAGAAAACCAGAAGAATGGGAGCTTACCTCATCTCTGGGATGAGATGTTTGATAGGATGAGGGAGATAGCAGAGAAGGCCTCTTTCTTCATTGGAGTTGTACTGTCAAACCATTTAGAGAGCACCAGAATGGGAAAGTTTGAAGAGAGAGGGGGGAAGAGTGTCTGTAGCATCTAAGTAAGAATTGTGTGATATAGTTGAAGAAATAATATCCCAATATAAAAGAGAAATTGTTGGGATTGTTCTTAGAAGCTTGGTTTTTGTTGCTGTTTTTTTTTTCTGGAAACAAGAGGGAGAAAATAAAACAGATGGAACCACAACTAAATTGTATATCAACTGATTTCCCCAAAAAGAAATTTGGGGGGGGGGGGAAACGTAAGGATGGGTGGAATTGGATACATCATCTGCTCCTGCCAAATTGTTTCCTTAATGATCACCTAATGCACCACTTTCCACCTCTATTCTGGTGTTGTTTTAAGGACCAGTTCTTTGGGGTGGCTCAGTGGCTAAGACGCTGAGCTTGTTGATCAGAAAGGTCAGCAGTTTGGTGGTTCAAATCCCTAGTGCCGTGTAACAACTGCCAACCTAGCAGCTCGAAAGCATGTAAAAATGCAAGTAAAAAAATAGGGACCACCTTTGGTGGGAAGGTAACAGCATTCTGTTCACCTTCGGTGTTTAGTCATGCCAGCCACATGACCATGGAGACATCTTGAGACAATGCTGGCTCTTCGGTTTTGAAATGGAGATGAACACTGCCCCCTAGTTGGGAACGACTAGCAAATATGTGCGAGGGGAATCTTTACCTCTTTGGGGACTATCCAGGATAATTGCCATAGCATTGTTTTCAGTGGTCTGGAAACTTTGATGCCTTTTTATATATAGACATTGAAAAGTCTATCTATAGAATAGAATAAGAGAGTTGGAAGGAATCTTGGAGGTCTTCTAGTCCAACCCCCTGCCTAGGCAAGAAACCCTACACCTCTTCAGACAAATGGTTACATCTTGTTAAAAACTTCCAGTGTTGGAGCATTCACAATTTCTGGAAGCAAGTTGTTCCACTTATTAATTGTTCTAACTGTCTAATTGTTCTAACTGTCAGGAAATTTCTCCTCAGTTCTAAGTTGCTTCTCTCCTTGATTAGTTTCTACCTACTGCTTCTTGTTCTACCCTCAGGTGCCTTGGAAAATAGTTTGAGTCTCTCTTCTTTGTGGCAACCCCTGAGATATTGGAAGACTGCTATCATGTCTCCCCTAGTCCTTCTTTTCATTAAACTAGACATACCCAGTTCCTGTAACCGTTCTTCATATGTTTTAGTCTCCAGTTCCCTAATCATCTTTGTTGCTCTTCTCTGCACTCTTTCTAGAGTCTCCACATCTTTTCTACATCATGACGACCAAAACTGAATGCAGTAGTCCAAGTGTGCCTTTACCAATGCATTATAAATGGTATTAACACTTCACGTGATCTTAGTTATACTTATTCTTGATCCCCATTCAGTCCTAGCTAAATTTGTATATTAGTCAATGAAATAAAATAGAAGAGTCATTAACCTTCATAGCTGATCTCAAAGACTCTGGAAATGAAAGTCCTAAACTTTTTTCTCCCAACAGTACTGTAAAATAGTATAATTATTAGTTTGGGTCAAAATATGGAAATTGAAGTTTTCATTTCAATTTTAAACATTTTTTCCATACATGGATACATTCCAGTGTTTTTATTTCAATTTGAAAAATCCTTAGCCAGTGTGGCCATTGATGGGAATTCTTGGATCTAAAGAACATCTGAAAGGAAAAACTTCTTGATGTTTAAGAAATTTCTTTAGAAGATATTAAATAAGTCTGTGCAAATTATTTGATGAGACACAGAAGAACTGTAAAGCAACTGTTTGAAAACACATTATGGCTGCCTCAAGTTCTTCTGGATATGTATGTATGTATGTACGTATGTACGTACATACGTACGTACGTACGTATATATGTATATATGTGTACATGTGTATATATGTGTGTGTGTGTGTGTGTGCGCGCGCGCGCACGGACACACACACACAAGCACATATGTATATAAAGATCAGAGTAGCTGTGTTACATCTACAGGCTGAAGATTCAGAATGCTGTTTCATTCCAGGATTTGCATAGTTCTAAATTATTGTAGGTATCTTTGGTAAATACCAATCTAGCAATCAAAATATAACTGACTGCATTTCTGATTTTCTATTACTGTCTTTTAAAAAAAACAGTAATGTTTAAAATACTTTTATGCTTTTATTATCACTCCATATTTGTGAAATTTTATTGGTAGTGTAGAATAGAAATATTATGGTTAGTGAATATTTTATCACTCTACCCAGTAATCCCTTCCTTCCAAGATTCTCTTAATCAATATTGTGCAAAAATATAAGGAAAAAAATCCTACAATTCTTTTTATTTTTTTTCTTTATGATGCATTTGATGCAGTTATTTGGGGGGGAATATCCTCTAATATAATTTATCCCTTTTTCTATGGCTATAGACACTGTGTAGGTGTCTTCATCATGGATTATCACATGGCATAAGAGCCAACACTAAATTACATGGGTTATGCACCACACCCTATTTAGTGTGGAATCTTATCTTTTTGGAAGCAGATTTACCTCCCACCAAAAAAATTGAGGGTTGAAACTTAAATGTAATGAGTTGGTTATAATCACCAAAATTTGCATTTAATTTACTTTAAACGGTATCATTACTTTCACAGGCATTGGCGAAAACTAGCTACTGCAGCTGCTATTCTGCAGGAATCATATGGCCTAAAAAAAATCAGCGGGGTCTTGTAAATGTGTTTGTTCTGATGTTCAGTATAGGTTTTTGTGCACATGAACTGACTCAAACCAGCAGTTAAAATAGACTGTAAAACATGTTGATCAGTATGAGGAAAATTATGCAAAATGCTGAAAAAATAGAATGGGCTGAGGGGAAGTTATTTGTGGTGTGTTCTCTAGATATGGGATGATACACCAAAGAGGATCTTGTCTCTATTCACTGGTCATAGAATTTTAATTTTCGTTGCAACCTGGGAAAAAATAGGCTTGTAGTAAAGATACAAGAAATGAGCAGGAATGGGTTAGAGAGGGCTTTGACTCTGTCTAAAGACCAAATGTCCGCCTTTAAGGTAGGAAGTAGCCAACAAAATTTAGATACTCAAATTGAAGCCAGGTTGTGGATAGAATGAGGATGATAGTGGTGATGATCATTACTATTACAACTGTAATATATATAAAAGTTACTCTGATTTTAGAATATTAAAGATTATACTAAACCCTGCTATGTGGCATAATATTGATCAGAATTTCCAGGAGTATAGCAAATATGTCACATACTGATATGCCATATCATGGCATATTATTCTGTTATATTTTTTTCATCTTCAATTTCACTGGAATTTATTTCGGGAGGGGGAATGAGTAGTAGAGCAGCCATGATACTTGTCTGGCTTAAATAAGAACTGGAAAGCTTACACATTTTAAAGGCCTCAGCAAGTGGGAGTAAATATCTTATACCCTGTTGTGCTGATCTCTGCATTTTCAACATGTCAGTGTGATATTATATGATTACATAAGCAATACTGTTGTCTTTGAACCCTCTAGGCAAGAAGAAGAGTTTACCTAAAATTTTATCTTTTAAAAAGGACTCTTTACAAATGTTGACTTTCAGCATAATAATCTGTCCCATAAAGTCACATTGACGGGCATGCTCAAATAGCATAGTAATCTGTGCTCATTGGAAGTGTTTATCAGACAAAACTATTCCTTGTGTAATCATTGCTGGTAGACAGTTATATTTTTAGCTTTGTAAGCACTTCCTGTATCACTAAGCTTTTAACATATGGTTTCACCATGCACTGTCTCAGTTATAAAAAATGAGCTCTTCTTTGACAAACAGTCTGATCTTTCTCTGTAGTCTTGAGAAATACCACTCTGAGGTTAAGCTGCTTCACCAAAGTATGCCTTATATAGATGCAAAACCACTATACAACTAAAATATGTGCAGATTTTCAGTCCATATGTAAATTCAATTATTGCTAAGGGAAAGTTGGGAAGAAAATTGTTCTGGGTCTATTGGTGATGTGATGTTTATTTATATGATTCCTAGTTACTAAATACGGCAATAAATTTTTTTTTTTTTAGATTTTATTTAGCATTTATAGGCCGCCCTTTTCCCTGAGGGGACTCAGGGCGGCTTACAATAGTAAGGGAAGGGGAGTGAAAGACAAAATACAAAAAAAAAAATGTGAAATAACTAAAAAGTACTAAAACACAACATTCACTCAGCATTCGGGAGGGGCAGAAGAGTTTATCCCCAGGCCTGACGGGCTAGCCAGATCTTGAGGGCTGTACGGAAGGCCTGGACTGTGGTCAGGGTACGAATCTCCACGGGGAGATTGTTCCATAATATGGAACATAATTTATATTATTATGGATTGTTATGGAACAATCCATAATAATATAAATTGTCTCTTTTTTCTTTTTTGCTCCTGATTGGTAGCTGAAGATTGAAAGGTAGGACGCAAAAATGGCAGTTTCTGAAAGAGCAGGGATCAGTAATGGAACTGAAAGTCTATTCCTGAATATTACATGTCAGAACATAAGCAATGCCCTGCTAGATTAGACAGACCCCTTCCCCATCTAGTCCAACAGTCTGTTCTCATAGTAGCCAGCTAACTATTCTAGCCTCCTAGCAGATGTCTTCAGAGGCAGTCACATTGCTATCAAGGCTAATAGTCATTGATCGTCATGACTTCAGTGAATTGTACCAACACTTTTTTGAAGTCAGTTGAGTTGGTAGCCAGCATCAAATCTAGTGGTAGTTCCATAGGCCTCTAGCAGTAATGAATTCCAGATTTAAATTGTGTGTTGTATAAACTATTAAAACTATTAATGCTATTTAACACCACCGACAATACTGTTGCCCTACAAAGCAATCTTGACTATTTGTCAGAATGGTTGAACAATTGGCAACTCCAAATCTCAACCAACAATCTGTCTTACACATTGGCAACAAAAATCAGAACACCAAATACAAACTGGGTGGATATGACCTCATAGACAACCCTCACTCTGTCAAGGACCTAGGAGTACTCATCTCGAACGGTCTAAGCACCAGAGCTCACTATAACAACCAAATTGCCAAAAAAGCATTAAGAGTTGTTAACCTAATTTTGTGAAGCTTCTTCTCTGGTAACATTGTACTGCAAACTAGAACATACAATTGGTCTTTGTTAGACCAATTCTCGAATACAGCTCATCTGCCTGGAATCCACACTGTATATCAGACATTAATACAATTGAGTGAGTCCAGAGGTATTTCTCAAGAAGAGTACCCCACTGCTCTGCTCACAATAGAATACCTTATGTCATCAGGCTGGAAATTTTGAGCTTGGAGAACTATGCCAACTACGGTCTGACCTACTGTAAGCGTAGTACACAAAATTGTCTGCTACAACATCCTACCTGTCAGTGACTACTTCAGCTTCAACCTCAATAATACACGGGCAAACAATAGATACAAACTCAAGGCTAACCACTCCAAACTCAATTGCAGAAAATATGACTTCAGCAACAGAATGGTTAATGCCTGGAATGCATTACTTGACTCTGTTGTTACATCCTCAAACCCCCATAACCTTAAGCTTAAACTGGCTACTGTGTACCTCACCCCATTCCTAAGAGATCTATAAGGGGGCGGGCATAAGCGCAGCAGCATGCCTACTGTTTCCGTCCTACTGTCCCCATTTATCCATACCCATTTCCTGTGTTCATGTCCATGTTTATACTTATCTCATACATGTTTGACAAAGTAAATAAAATAAATAAATAAATAAATAAATAAATTTCATTAGATGACTTCTGAATATTTGGGAAAGGAAAAATAGCTTCTCTTTTTCTTTAGCATACATAATGTTATAACTTCATTCCAATTCCTTCTCATTTGCCTCTTCTCTAAAAAGCCCCAAATGTCACAACCTTTCCTCTTAGAGAATCTGCTTCAGCTGCTTACTTACCTTAGTTGGCTTCTCTGAACCATCTCTAATTTTCAACATCCATTTCGAAGTACAACAACGAGAACTGCACACAACCTTCTACTTGCATTTCACACCACTGATTTATATAAAGGCATTATGATGTTGATATCTCTATTTTCAATACTTTTCTTATTATCCCTAGCATTCTGTTGAACCTTTTTACAGCAGATTTACGTTGTACCAATACCTTGACGAAACTCTTTACCATTATTTCAAGATCTCTTTACTCATCAGTCACTGTCAGCTCTGATCTCATTTGTTTGTATGAATAGTTAGGAAATAGTTACCATTTTGCTCATGTTGGATCACACTTGCCATTTTGATGCTCGTTCCCCTATTAAAATTGCCCTCATTTTAAGTGTGCCTAGTACATTTTATAATATTTCATTCTTAGGCTTATGTGATTGGACTATAGACTAATACAGAAATAATAAACAGTAGTCATCCCCTATTCAGGTTTCTTCAACCTGTGCTCAGGAATCTATAAAGCTTGGAATAAATCAAATGGATTTTACATTTCAAGGCACAATGTTGAGGGGGAGAGTTTAATATACGGTATTTATTATGATATATTGATAGATGCAATTCTAGTGATTGTAACAGCTATAAATATATTGTAGTAGGCATACACTTAAAGTGAAGATAATTTTAATGGGGGAACAAGTATTAAAATGGCAGCTATTATACAATGTGAGTAAATTGGTGCCAAAAATCTTAAAGCTGAGGGAGAATTACCTTACCTCTTCCTTGCTTTTTTTTTTTTTTTTTTTTTTTTTTTTTTTTTGGTGAATTGGAATCTACATCACTGAATGGATATCAATATAAAGAAGGAAAAACTGAATTAATAACACATGGCATCTAAAACTGGGAGGGAGGAAATGGTAAAGATTTGAGCAAAAATCAATTTACCGTAAAAATTTCTCACAGTTTGAAAGCATCCATTGGGATTTCCTAAATACCTGTGCCATTTCATAAATAGAATTTTCATATTTGGGATAGCCATCTTTTGACACACAGTACCTCTGAGTGCTGTTATAAAATATAAATAACACACTTTATTATTTGAGTGTGCCATCCATATTACTAAGTTCACTGAGAGACATATATTTAAGTCATGGAATATTTATTTATAACAAAAGCACTTATGTCAGCAGCTGCACAAATCATTTCTATATTTGCTTTTAAATATCCTAGTCTTATTCTCTAAACTATATTGCAATTTTAATCTCCTTTGGTAACTTAGTAATTACATTAATTTATTCTAATAGTTTAGAACATAGTGTCTGTGTTTTGAGCTATACATCAGCTTTCTCCAAGGTACTTCTTTTTAGAATGTTGAATTTCAACTCCTATAATTCACAGCTAGCACTTGCTAATTTGGGATTATGAGAGTTGATGTCCAATACATCTGAAGATGAGGAAGATTTCAGAAGCTTCGAGGGCCTTTCAAAAAAGAAGATTAAATACTTTAGGAAACTGTAGGTTTGAAACACTTTTATAGGCTCCTATAGCATCAACTAAGAGCAAAAACTATTGGAAAACTGGATCTTAGACAATGTAAACTAGTTTTTGCCAAATGTCTGTGGAAATATATTCAAGAATCTGCTTAGCTGACATTTGTGGTTGATTCAGTGTATAAGTGGGAATGATAAAATGTTCAATACATCAAGTAAAATTCTACAGTTGCTTTCGTAATTGAGGTGACATACAAATAGATTAAATAAATATGTATTCATTTAAATCTAATTAATCTTGTTGCTTTCTAGCTTTTATTGATTGGAGTTGTCATTGGAACAATGATGAATTTGTAATTATTTTTCTCTCTTCAAGAAAAAGGTTAAAATCATCCATTGATATTTACTAAGGAATATAATTTAAAGATGAAATTATAGTTTGCCTGTTGCCTAGTGGATACAGTTTGCAGGATTGCCTATAAATTGCATCATTTGGGAATAATGTGAATTACAGTCCAACTCATCTGGAAAGTATCCATTGAATGTGGTTGCTTTCTAAAGCAACTGTGTAGCAACTGTAAGAAATTACACAATCTGACATGAATCAAAATAATAGCATTGGATTGGGAAATTGCAATATAAAATTGTCCTTTTTGTAATCGGGTGTTTCTAACTGAATTCAACAGCATTTAAATATGAGAGAAAAAGTGAATGATTGAGAGATAGTCCAATAATAGGAACTCCCCAGGTAGGATACAGTCACTTAAAATATAATGTGACAAACATTCCTTACTTTTTAAAAGTTTTTAAAACAGAAAATCTACATGGGGAAAAGCTATATATGTTTGTGAATAGGTACTGAAATAATTAAGGTTTAAAGTAATTATCCCAGTCTGTACTTCATTGGATGTATTTTTCCCTACAGTTTCAATGTTCTGAATCCTTGTGCAATACATATATCCATGACTAAGGTGACCAGACGTCCCATATCTGGCGGGACAGGCACACCTTTTCATAATTTTTCCCGCGTCCCGGGCCGTTCTAGAAAAAACCCGCTTTATTTTGGGGCTCGCTCGCTCCCCCGCCCATCAGCTGCCGCTAGCTTGCTCGTTCGTTCCACTATCTATTTCTAAAAATCTAAGCCAGCCCAGCCTGCCACTCACTGATTGGCCTGGACTCCAGCCAATCAGTGAGCTGGCTGGGATGGAAAACTTTAAGCACGCACGCAGCGTGCTTAAAGTTTTCCATCCCAGCCAGCTCACTGATTGGCTGGAGTCTGCTTAGCACGCTGCATGAGTTGCAGGAGTCTCCATTTCATTTCGCCTTCGCGGCCATTTGCTTTGTTTTGCTGCTTCACTGGTGAGTAACCGGTGGGAATTAGTAACCTGCGCGGGGTTAGTGAAACAGCCGCCCTCCTCCCCTTCCCTGTGTGCGAGAAAGGCGCCCGCTTGCCAGCCCACACACCCATGGGCTCCGGGGGCAGCACCTTCCCAGCATCACCACTGCCACGCTGGTTCCTTCGCGCCCCTTCCACCCCTCTGCCTCCTCAGACCTCCACGCAAGAGTGGTGGAGCGAACAAGTGGCCACAGCCGTCGTTGCTTTTAAACAAGGCTCCGCTCACTGCTCATCCCGCTCCTTCAGGGCCGGCGAGTGCCAAAATAAAGCCGAATTCTTTTGAGAGGCGATGGGCGCGATTGGCAATGGCAGAGGCCGTGCCAACGCTTCCCAGGATGCACCCATCCCCTCTCAAAAGGATTCCGCTCAGCCACCGCTTCCTCCTCTTCTTCTTCCTCCTCCTCCTCCTCCCCGTCCAAGGCCCTGAGCAGCAGCCGCAGCTGCCGCCGACCTTGCACGCCGGTCCTTGGGGGCACTGCGGAAGCCCTGCCAAAGCGCCCCTTTCCCGGCTCGGCGGCTGCATGGGATCGCGCCGCTGCTTCTTCTTCCTCCTCCTCCTCCTCCCCATCCAAGGCCCTGAGCAGCAGCAGCCGTCGCCACTGACCTTGCGCAGTGGCCCTTGGGGGCGCTGCAGAAGCCCTGCCAAAGCGCCCCTTTCCCAGCTCGGCAGCTGCAGGATACCGCGCTGCCGCTTCTTCTTCCTCCTCCTCCTCCTCCCTGTCCAAGGCCCTGAGCAGCAGCAGTAGCCACCGATGCCGACCTTGCGCGGCGGTCCTTGGGGGCGCTGCAGAAGCCCTGCCATAGCACCCCTTTCCCGGCTCAGCAGCTGCAGGGGACCGCGCCGCCGCTTCTTCTTCCCCGCCCTTCCCAGTTAGCTTGCTTGAAGCTCCGAGGAGGTGGGAGGAGCGGAGTGGAAGTGGGGGGAGGTCTCCCCGGCCGGGAAGGGCTGAGAGGCTGCCGGCCCCTTTCGCCAAAGCATCCGGAACGTCCCCCTTTGCGCGGCAGAGATCGTCAAAGTGCAGAGAGGACGGTTCTGTAGGAATCGACTTTGCAGCGGTAGCTTCCGGGAGAAAAGTCTTCCTCCCATTGATTCTGCATCCGTTGCTTTGGCAGGTGTGTGAGGCTCAAGAGCTAACATAAAAAAAAAAAACAGGACCATATTTTCCTGGCAAGATTCTTGCAAAATTTACTTGCAAATTTTTAGAAAGGCTCCTTATGTGAAGATTTTAAAAAGGTGAACTGGACCTCTATTAGGGAGGGGAGTAGAAGATCAGAGGTAACCATTTGGATCCCTTTTCAAAAGGGAATAAATATTATCAGCAGTTTGGTTAGTAAATTGTAGTTAACAGCATGTTGGCTTGAAAAGTGGTCTTTAGATTAGAGATTGCAGCTTGCATAGAATAAAGTTAGCATACTTGAAGTGAAATAGGCTTTGGTTATGTTTAGGTTGCATTAGCTAAAATGTGCCAATACCGTCCTTGTTGGTAAGAATTGTTGCCATGTTAGAAGAATGACTAAGGCTGACAGCCTAATCTACTCTGTGTTAAATAAATAAAATGGATGGATGGAAATGAAAGAATACAGAAAATGTTGGTGATGCATTTAGTGGCCTATTGATGAGAATGGTGGCTGTTTAGTAAGAAAATCTGTTTGGAATGTGCATATATATTCATATGTGGCCATAGCAAAAAAAAAAAAAGCATGATTGATTTTTACTGTTTTTGATGAAAGTGAGAGGATTAGTGAAGGCTTGGTGCAGCAAGGATCCCACTATCTTACTATTTTATTTTTCTTTATGTACACTGAGAGCATATTCACCAAAGACAAATTCCTTGTGTGTCCAATCACACTTGGTTAATAAACTATTCTATTCTATTTTACTCTACTCTATTCATTTCTATTTCAATTCTAACAAGGAGTTTAGCTTCTGTCTCTTGAAAATGTAAGCTAGCATAAGGCATTATAATGCAAGCTAGCCTTAATTTTCAAACAGTTCATTTAGTGACCAAAGTTACAATGGCATTGAAAAAAGTGTCTGATGACCATTTTCACACTTAGCGACCATTTTCACACTTAGCGACCGTTGCAGCAACCTCATGGTCACGTGATCAAAATTTTGAGGTTTGGCAACAGATTCGTATTTATGATGGTTTCAGTGTCCTGGGGTCATGTTTGACAAAATATAAAATTTTTAATCAAGCCCCTCCCCCCCCTCCCGTCAATTGTGTCCCTCTTTACCAATCTGAAAATCTGGTCACCTTATCCATGACAGTGCATTAGCATAGTTTGCAAAAGGTTATGCTATGTAAATGTGGCAATCTTTAAAAAGCCACAACATGCATTGTTGTTTTCACATAAGAAGAGGCAATCAAACTTGTGAATCCAGAAGACCCTTTGTGTAATTGTTTACATTTTTCCCTCTTTTCATGATGTTCACAAACTTTGCTAACCTGAAGTTGATATTTTTCTCTATCAAGATTTATCCTTCTTTTTGCTTTTATATTTATTTTATCCATCACTGAAATTCTGATGTTCTTTAGCAACTCAGATTCATTCATAAAGACTGAAAATAATTTTCTTGGTCAAGTTCTATGACACTTTGGCAGCATCTAATTAAGGGTATCATGTACATATTAGCTTTTTAATGACAACTGATGTGATTTTGCTATTTGTTTCCTTTTTACAGGGTTTATTTACACAGGAGAAGTTGTGCATCAGATGTTAACAGCAACACAATATATTGCACCCTTGATGGCCAATTTTGACCCCAGCGTTTCGAGAAATTCTACTGTAAGATACTTTGATAATGGTAAGCATGAATATTTTTGTCAGATTACTTTTAGTTTAGCTGCTGTTTGTTTCCCTTTGTAGGAAATTACACAATGGGTTGATCATAATATTTAGCTCTTTAAAATGTGGTACATTTAATTAGTTATTCCTCTGCATATAAGACTTTAATTTAGTTAAGATTTTGCTGGTAGAGTCTCTTGGCATGTATTATCCATTATTATAATCCATAAAAGCTATAAAAAATTTAGCTATTATATAAAATTTCCGTTAGCATTGTTAAAAAAGCAAATCTATGGTATTTTCTTTTTAGTACCATCTTCATAATAAATATCCATTAATGAAGTAAAAACATTTTTTCTTTGTGTCACATAGACACATGCGGCATATTGTAAAAACACAGAGGTTAATAAAATTCATAAAGATAATTGAAGTGTCAGTACTGTATAATATTTGAATAACCCTGTCTTTATTTACTGGTCTCAAAGGTCAATATCTGACATAAAATTGTAAGATGCAGAAACAAAATCCAATTTTGTTGCTGGAACCATATAAAGAATATACATATTTGAGTTAATTAAGCCATCCACTCTGTTATAGATTTACAAAACATAAAACTGGGAAAGAATGTTGTAAATCATTCAGCCCAGCTCACTGTTCACTTATCAGAATCCACTACTGTAAGGTATTCTTGGCAGCTGCCATCCTGCCAAAATTTTCAGCAAAAAGGAATCTACCACCTTTCTAGATAGGATGCTCACCTTCTTTACACTTCTCCTCAAATTTGGATTTTTAATTCTAACCTATTGATCTTTGTTTTAAACAGGGAAAACATGTTCTTCTGACTAACATTTAGGTACTGTTAGATGGTTATCTAACTCATTTTAGTTTTCTCTTTTATAAGCTAACCATCTCAGCTCATTTCATAAGGCTCGGTTTTTACTTCCTACATCATCTTACTTGCTTTCCTCTGAACCCATTTCAGCTTTTCCACTCCTGTAAACTTCTGGTTAATCTGAGATATAGTTTTTTGTAAAATTTAAAGTTAGAGGAACAAGCATTGCAGTCACAGCATTCACATTCATTTGAAATATTGCTGATTTAACAGCTTGAGTTTTGAAAAAAATAATAGGTTTATCTATCTTTTAGCCTAGAAAGAACAAAATAATTTTGTTAATCTTTGATCACTGAGATTTCCTGTGAATTACAATCATAACAATAAAACATTCACAATACACATACAGTATATAGCCGTGATGGCAAACCTATGGCACAGGTGCCACAGGTGGCACGCGGAGCCCTTTTTGCTGACACGCAAGCAGTCGCCTAGCTCAGACCCACTGCGCATTCCTGTGTTTTCCTCCAGCCAGCTGATTTTTGAGTGTCTGGTGTCAGCAGGAGACATGTATGAATGTGTGGTGAGTAAGGGAAGGTCGCAAGTGCGTGTGTGGGGGGAGGGAGGAGAGCGCACATTCAGGGGAGGTGAGGAGGTGTGGCATGGCTGTCCCATGCCCCATTTTTGATGCTTCCTCACTCTACCCCCGGGCATGCACGAGTGACTCTTGTATTGGTGCTAGCAGACCTCCCTGTGAAGCCTCCTTGCACCAAAGACGGGGATGGCTTTGGCTCTCTCCTAATGGGAGAAGATCAGACCTCAGTCTTGACTTCAAGTGGGGAGCTGCTCTGGATTTTCATTCCCCAAACAAGTTTGCCCCACTCAAAGGGGTGGGGGGAGGCCAAAAAGAGAGCGCCAAAGCCATATCCAAACTGAAATATTCCAGCGCTATGAATCATATGTTCCCGTCAAAAAAGATTGGGAGTTCTCCCTCCCATTCCATTGCAGGAGAGGTGGCCATACTGGCGGGCTCTCTCAGCCGCTGCCGTGTGAGGATAACTCTCTAAAAAGCCAGCTTGCCTCTTCTGACACATTGGATTTGCCATGTTGGACTTTCTTGCCCCCAACCACACTGTCACAATGTTTGTTTTCATTTAGCTGCCACTTGAACTCTTCAAAGTCCAACATGGCTAGGGGAATGAGCAGCGGAAGGGGCAGCTGGCCACCTAGGCAGCGAGTGCTGCCTTGCTCCCTTGAGCACCCGAGCTGGCCAGTCACTCTCGCCTTTCCCTCTGCTGCTGCAGCTTCCCTTCTGGAGCAGCAGAACTGCACAGGAGGAATGCCAGAGAGAGAAAAGGAAGCATTAGGAATCCTTGTGCGCACGGCCGCCAGCTTTTCTTTATCAATCCCCCCCCTCTGCCCAATTTGGATTTAGTCTGAAGTGATTTGGGGGGGAGGGAAGCGAGGCCCCAGAATAGCAGCAGCAGCAGCAATATCTGCAGATGAAAGGGCTGCTTGGGCGCATGGGGAGGCAGGGAGGGAGGCAGACACAACCGACCGGCTCCTCCTCCTCCTGCCAGCCTCACTCTGGACAGCGTCCAGCATGGCAAATTTAAGGGATTTTCAGGGCTGAAATTGCAAACTAGGGTGCATGGTGTGGTACTGTGCATGTGGTGACGACACGCTCGAGCTCGGCTCAAGCTGCTCTGAGATTGCAAACCATCGCGCCATTACTTGGGACGCTGCTTTCTTCACTGGCCCTGCAGGACAAGCCAGCTTGCAGTCCCTGAGAGGGACGGACTGCATTTCTGTAAGGACGGCATGCCAGCAGCAGGCTGGGTGGCTAGCTCCTCCGCGATCTTGCCAGCTGGCATGGCTGGCTGGACAGATGGACGCTGCCTGAAGTGCGAGGCTGGCAGGAGAAAGAGCTGCTGCCGCCTCTGCAAAAGCAGGCCATTTGTGCTGGCAAAAGTTGGTCCAAAACATGGGGGGGAGGAAGCATGCATGGTAGGTATGTGTATGCGCATGGGGAAAGATTAGTGATGGTTTCACGCATGCACAGTGGCCACACATTGTATTACTGATGCTGGCACACAAGAGTGTTGCGCACATACTTTTGGCACGGAACAGGAAAAAGGTTAGCCATCACTGGTATATAGTATATGTATATAAAATAGTTTATATACATATTCTATAGTTACATATCAGTGGTAGGGTTCAAATTTTTTTAGAAGCTATTCTGTAGCTGTGGCCTATTTTGTGAGAGTGACTTGATGGTCATGTGACTGAGTGGGAGTGGCTTGGCAGTCCTGTGACTGGGTACACAAAACAAGTACACAATAAGTATACAGAACAATAAAACAGCTACTTACAGAGGAAATATGGCTTGTCCTTGCCCCGGTCTTCAACATTACTGATCACCTTGCACACACTCTTCCAACCCCTCTGCCTCTTCCCTCTTCCTGGATTCACTCAGACGTTTTTAAAACTCACAGCCTGTGTACATGCACACACTTCCAGCCCCTCTGCCTCTTCCCTCTTCCTGGATTCACTCAGATGCTTTTAAAAGAGTGGAAGAGTGTGTGCGTATGCACAGGTTATGCATTTTCAAATGTCTGAATGAATCCAGGAAGAGGGAAGAGGCAGAGGGGCTGGAAGTGTGTGCGTGTGCACAGGCTGTTGCTTTAATCAGCCATAAGAGAGAGTAGGAACTACTACTGGTTGTTCCTGGTTGTTCCTGTATGTTCTCCGTGCTTGTTATTGGAGTTGAATACTGTATTTTGGATGGTGGCTACTCTCTATGTTAGTTACCTGTCTACATGATGAATCATGAGTTGAGCATCTGTAAACCAACATGTTGTATCATAGACAATTCAAGACTACTTATCGCTTGTTTTGGAGAATGTTTAGCCTACTTTATTTTTGTTAACGCAAGTAAAGTTATCCTTGTTTTAACTTTGGCGACTGTGATTGATAGTGTGACTATTCAGCGGCACATTCCTTGCTACCTTCTGCTACTCAACTCTAGTCTCCAAAAGGAGATATACTTAACACCTTGCAAGATAGGTTATGATTTTATATAATATTGATTATTTTAACGTGAAGCCACAGAGTTGTTTTGAAATTGTGCAAGCTAGAAATTAAATCAATGAATTAATTAAAAATATTAGTTGCAAAACTTGCAACCACAGATAAAATCACAAACCAACCAATCCTAATATAATTAAAAACTAAGTCAATATCCATTTATATCTACATATATACTGCACTCCACATAATATTTCTCATTTCTTGAAGAAATAAATAAACACACTAAAAACAAGGACCTTGCAGCTCTTCATATTTTTATTGGATTCCAATTTTTATAATCAGACCAAAAAACAAGATTTCAGAAGCAATCCAAGCAAATTACATTTGGCTGAATGAAAACTGAGCTCTAATAGATTCCCCCATGTTATTTTGTTGTACCATCATCATCTTCCAGATATATTCTTTTACTGATTTTCCGGCCAAGCCAACCAGTCTGAGATTTCCTATAGTCTCTCCTCCAGGTATTAGCCAGGTACAGCCTATTTGATTTTCAACATCAGCTTCCTGTTACCATCAAGCTGGGCACTTCTAGGGAAGCATGAATCAAGTGACAATTATTCTTTAGTAATAGAGTTTGATACCTTTGGTATCTTACATTTTTAGGACTTACAGACTGTTAGTCACATAACTCAATGTAGTTAGTATTTCAAATCCAAACTGTATAATATTTATTCCATTGAGGTAAGTTCCCATAACTAAACACTACAATTTTAACTTGCCATAGCATTTATGAAATGTGATGCTAATAGCTAATAGAAATATTGTTGTGAATTGTGTTTAAAGAAATTTGAAAAATACATTGACAATTGGATAAATATGTAATTGGTATTAGACTCAGACCCAAATACATGGAATCTACAGTTTTACCATATGTCTTGCATTAAATATTTCTGCAGAATTAGAGCCTCAAATAGCAATAGGACTTAGACCTAGATGCTACCACAGCACTCTCTGGGTGTCAACATATTGCTTCCAACAACTAAATCCTCACTTTATTGATATTGTAAGGGTGGAAGGCTGAATCAACCTTGAGATCTTCAAGATCGAACTCCGGGCTATGTGCAGAATTTCCCTGCAATACTGCATTCTAGTCATGTGCCACCAGGGCTCCTTTTGCAAGACAGCTGTATTGTCTCTGCATGAAAAAGAATTCTGTAGATCCTTGGGAGCTAAGTAGTATATTTAGAGGGAGCCTATAGAGAATGTAATATACAAATCTAATTATAAAGCAATTGTTTCTTATATTGAATGTACAAATTCCATGTTCTTTGTTCGTTTTCCATTTTCAGAGAAGTATTTGTTAGTACTACGGCTCTTTTGTACATTAGTCATTTAATTTACAGTGCCCTTAACCTGCATTGTATCTTTTATACAAAAAAATATTTCCAGTACTTCTAGAAGGTCACTGGGAATTGATTTTTTACATAAATCATTTAGAAAATGTTTCAATAATCCTGAATTTTATCTCTTTTTATTTTGTTCACTATGTCATAACAAGGTGTAATTACACTTCCTGTATAATGTCTGTTTTAGAAGATAATTATTACTTGGATTGTAGTAATATGATTATACTCTTCCTCAATCTAGGCTATGCTATGCTATGGCTTACTTTGACAACAGATTCTAGGTATTCAGATAATTTCATAAGATATCAAAGTCAAGGAAGTTGAATTAATTTATTAAGTTACAATCATATACTTTCCTCCAGTATGTTTGTCTCCTTTTCCTGTCTTGATAGGCACTGCACTAGTTGTTCAATGGGATCATGTACATCTACAAGATAACTACAATCTGGGCAGTTTCACTTTTCAGGCAACTCTTCTCAATGATGGTCGTATAATTTTTGGCTATAAAGAGGTGAGTCTGATCAGGTAATTAATTATTTCATTTCAGGATAATAACATGTAATAAATATCAATACAAGATCAAATAAATTTTTTCACATGGTAAAAATTCTAGATCATTAGTCTTTTAGTTTTTAGGATCTAAGATTTACAGATAGATACTATTATAAAATAGAAACCTTTGGCTTCTGTATGAGGAAGAGAGTGCTATGAGATGTAATGGAAAGTAAAGTATCTTTTGTATTTTAGGCATAACCATTGAAACAGAGATAGATGGCCTGTGCTCATCCAGTTGTTGCTGAATAACAAATACCAGCATTCCTAATGAGGATTCCCATTTGTAAATGATGCTGGGATGATCAACATCTAGAACGCATCAGGTTCTCCACTATTAATTTTACACATCACAGGTCAATTGTTTGAGTCTTAATGCACATGTTTGGACTGGCTCTACTGCCTAACCTTCTATTCATGTGCCTATCAAACAGCAAATGTTTTGTTAAAAAATTAGAAAATGTGGGACTATTGAGGTGACAATGTGACATTACATTAGAATGTTCCACACTTTTTGTTTCTGCCTTTATCCATCCAGCTCTGATGACTTACCATTTCTCAGTTGCTTGTAACACACTCTTGAAACACATTGCATTATCTCACCTCATTTGTTAGAACATACCTTGTTCTGCTCTGGGAAATTTTCACTGGATGAAAGAACTATGGATTTTATTCTTGACAAGGAAAACAAAATGGATGCAAACAAATATTATCACAAGCATCAGAAATACTAATGTGCTAGAGTGAGCTTCTGGTCTCCTCATCCTCTGTTCTTGGTTGCAAATGGGTTAAATAAATCTGATAGTTAATATAAAGCTTTAAAAGGTAAACATATGACATTTTATTGGGGAAAACATCTTAGGTATTCACTTCTGCTATCTGGATATTATAGTAATAGTAGCTTTATTCAGTGATCCTGGAAGACAAAAAATAAACAAATGAAGTCAGTAGGGATATCAATAGGGACAAAGAATTGGACTAAAACACTAGTTTCATATCCTGATTTGATGACTCTTATTAATGTAAATCAGTTCTCACTTAAACAACTCAGGAAATATATGGTGTTAAATAGAAATATTTCTCATGTTGGGGAGGAGGATCCAATGTCGCAACGATACGGACATGCGGTCTCGATGCTCCGAGAACACTGCCAATACTTTTGTTGCTGGCTGATCCAATCGGACCTAAACCATCCCGTAGAGATGATGAACAGGAAGAATATATCTTGCTGATCTCAGGGGCACCGCAAAGTCCCTGATCGATCCAAGAGAAGTTCTTCAAGTTGGCGATAAAAAGTCCAGCCCCAGGCTGATGAAGTTGGGACGGCTTGGTACAGAAGGGAAGCAGAAAGAGAAAGTATGTCCATCTGGTGAGGAAACTTTACTGTTTTGGAAAAGACTGCCCCCCCAAAAAAAAATTTTTTTAAGTTACATTAAATTGAAAGTGGAAGAAAATAAGCGGCGAAATTAACCTATATTGGATTGCTTTGGATAGTGTGTTTCTTTTTCTTCGTAATTTTACCTTGTGGATTGAAGTGCTCGCAACTTTTTTCTTTAAAGAGAATGGATCAGTTTTTCTTCTTCCATCTTTTTTATGTTTTATTTTTCAACCTATGGATTAAAGTCTTCTTTATTTCAACAAGGACTTTTATTACTTGCTATTAATTCTATTTAAGAACTCTGTTTCTTTTAACTTTGAAATAACATTAGAGAGTGGGAAGCAATACTGCCACTTGGAGGCTGGAGGCTTGAGTTTTTGAAACAATGTACTTTCCCTTTTGATCTCACTGACCTTGTAACACGAGGCCTGGCAACTTGTTTATAGAAAGTGATAAGAAGCAAGGGCACGAATTGTTTTTACATGTGCACTTTGAGAGTCTTATTGGCAATGGGAGAGAAAAAGAAACAGAACTTTCTTTTTTGAAGATCATAAATGAACGTGTGTTTAAGCTAATTTAATATAAGAAGCCTTGAAAGCCAGAGTGGCAGTATCTACCAGCTTGCCAAAATAGCACAATATTCAAAAGAAACAATAACTTTGCAAAACATCTTGGATGGAATTCAAAATTTATTAGAAATAACAGAGAGAATTGAGAAGAAGATGGGGAAAATAGAGTTTATAACAGCAAAAAATGATGGGCTCAGAGTCACAAAAATTGAAGGGGAAAATGATTATAAAGATAAGACAACTGATTACTTTACCAGTGGAGTGAACGTGGTTGAAAGTGGGAAAAGGGAAGTATGGAAAAGGGAATTAGATTGACAGAGACTATATCCCGAATTTCAAGGCATGGAAAAAGAAAAAAGAGGAAAAACAATGGATTTAAGGAGAGAGAACTTCTCAGAAACAAGATTGACAACCAAAGATAAGCTGATTAAGATAGCAGATGGAGGGCATCGAGATTACTTAAGTAATGCTACAAGCAACAAGCTGCGGAGAGAAGTCCACAAAAAATTTATCAAGGAAATAAATAGAAGATCAATTCCAGAAATGACAAAAGAAATAAGACTGTATGATTACTGGAAGGATACAGGCTGATATATGAAAGTTAATAATAAAAAAATAGTTAATTTTAGTAATTAGTGATTAGTAATTTAATTATTTATAGAGTGCTATGTTAAATAAATAATTGATAAGGATAATAAGGTACATACATGAGTTGGTTTGATGAGAGGAAATTTGATATAAATGGTGAATGAATTTTTATGTACTGGTTTAATAAAAGGAATTGGGATATAAATTGTAAACAGCGATTTGGAAAGGAGGATTAGAAACCTTGTTATCAAACATAATTAATTTTTACTTAGAACATGTTATAAAGGTGTAATATAAAGATTATATTAGAAATAATTAATAAAATGTCATTATGTGGTTGTGTTTTCAATTTTGGATTATTTTATGCAAAAGGACATTAAAACAATTATAGTCCAATAAGAATTGTGGGATGTTGATAGTAAGATATGGAAAGACTTTTGATTTAAAATATACAATGTGATATGAATTATAAGTAATGACTGTGGAAGAGATGCACGAAAGTTATTTGTAACCAATCAACACACTTCTACAATATGTAACGAAATATAATTTTATTTTATATTTTTATGTTGTGTTTGTTTAATCAAAAATAAAAAAAAGAAATATTTTTCATGTTTTCCTTTTAGTTCAATTTGATGGAAGAGACTTGGCTTGGGAGTTAACATTCTACATTTATTTAAACACAAGATAGCCAAAACTATTTATGATTATCCTATTTTTTTTAATGGAAGAATCATCTGTAAGCAGTGTGCAGCTTCCTTGGTGATTAAATCCCTAAAGAAGACCTAGGGCTAGACCATTTCTCATTTATTTTTTAAACTATACTTCTAAATCAATCCTACCCTTGAAAATAGTTGAAGAATTGTTCCTTCCCTTAAAGAAATTTCCCCTGCTTAATTTTAATGCTCAAGTGACACTTAGGTTCACCCTGGTTTGGAACCAATTATGACCAGAAGCTTTCATGGACAAGCTTTCATTCTCCATCTCTCATGTGAGAAGGAAGTCATATGAGCCCAAAGCAGATAACAGAATAACAGAGTGGATAGGGACCGTGGAGTTCTTTTAATCCAACCCCCTGCTTAGGCAGGAAATTATACACCACTTCAGACAAATGGTTATCCAACATCTTCTTAAAAGCTTCTTGTAATGGAGCATTCACAACTTCTGCAGGCAAGTTGTTCCACTGATTAATTGCTCTAATTGTCAGGAAATTTCTCCTCAGTTCTAAGTGCTTCTCTCCTTCATTAGTTCCCACCCATTGCTTCTTGTCCTAGCCTTAGATGCTTTAGAGAATAGTTTGAATCCCTAGTCTTTGTGGCAGCCCTGAGATATTGGAACACTGCTATCATATCTACCCTAGTCCTTCTTTCTATTAAACTAGATATACCCAGTTCCAGCAACCATTCTTCTTCATATGTTTTAGCCTCCGGTCACCTAATCATCTTTGTTGCTCTTTTCTGCATTCTTTCTAGAATCTCAACATCTTTTTTTACATTGTGGTGACCAAAACTGGATGCAATATTCCAAATGTTTCCATTATAAAGCGGTATTAGCATTACATGTGATCTTGATTCTATCCCTCTATCCCTTTGTTTATGCAGTCTAGAACTATGTTGGCTTTTTTGACAGCTGCTGCACACTGCTAGCTCATATTTCAATGGTTGACCACTAGGAGTCCAAGATCCTTCTAATAGTTACTACTATTCAGCGAGATGCCACATATACTGTACCTGGGCATTTTCTTTTCTTGCCTTACTTTTTTCACCATTGAATTTCATTTTGTTAGGTAGTGCCTAATGTTCAGTTCTGTCAAATTCCTTCTGTATCTTAAGTCTCTCTTACAAGTGATAGCTTGGTATTGTCTGCAAATTTGATAGGTTTCCCATCTATCCGCTTGTCCAAATCATTGGTGAAGTTGTTGAAGGGTACTGGGCCTAAAACAGGACTTTGGGGACCCCGCTGTATACTTCCCTCCATGTAGATGCAGCTCCATTGAGGACTACACGTTGAGAGTGGTTGGTCAGCCTGTTACGAATCCATCTGGTAGTGATGCTGTCTAACCCACATTTTTCTATTTTATCTACTTACTGAAGTCCAAGTAAATTAGCGTGGTCCTAATAATTATAAATAGGTTGAAGGGATATGTGAATGTACTACTTCTATAATATTCTGTAGTGTTAGTTAAGATTATATAAAATTATATAAAATAATAGGGAAATTGGGCCATTTAATCCTAGAAGTCAACATTGCATTTTTTTGTTTTGTGTCCATCTCATAAAACAAGAAAGTTTCCTTGTTCTCTGCTTCAAGTCTAGTTTCTTTTTAGTCTTTTTACCACCCTGCCCCCACTAACCCCAACCTTTACTCCAGCACATTTTGCAAATACAACAAATAGCTTTTACAGGGTTGATGTCTCATTTACCTGCCTAAAGAGCAGGTAAAGCTTTCACATTAAGCAAAATTAGAAAAATGTAGGGAGCAATTTAGTACTGACATTAATTTGATTAAGAAAGAAACAGAAACAGTTGTACTGCTGAACATTAGCATAGCTTAGAAGCCTTTCTATTGTTTACTCCAAATTAAAAAAAAATCTTGAAAAGCAAATTACTTCAAAATCAGCCTTTCTTTGGATGTTTAAAATGCAGAGACAAATGCCCCCCTTAATTTAGACCAGTGGTCCCCAACCCCCGGTCCGCGGACCGGTGCCGGGCCGTGGAGTACCTGGCACTGGGCCGCACAGCGGCCGGGGGCCATGATCGCTGCAGCGGCCGGGGGCCATGATCGCTGCAGCGGCCGGGGGCCATGATCGCTGCAGCGGCCGGGGGCCATGATCGCTGCAGCGGCCGGGGGACATGATCGCTGCAGCGCAAAGGCTCCTGGGCCGTGCGCAAAAGCTCCTGGGCCGTGCGCAAAGGCTCCAGGGAAGAGAGCCCCGCGCTGGTACGCACGTGATATATAAACAATCAATGTGTCGTCGCGAACAACGCCCCCCCACCCCTGCGCGCGCTCAGCGGGCCACGGTAAAATTATCAAAGGCTGACTGGTCCGCGGCGATAAAAAGGTTGGGGACCACTGATTTAGACAATCCAAATAGGTTATTGTTTTGCTGTTCCCCAGAATTAAGAGAATTTCTATAAAATATTCAGTAACAGAAATGGAATATGTTTCCCATCATATTTATTTTCTCTGTCTTTGTGCAGAATTCTATTAGTGCTCATGAAACAACATTGGGGAGGGGGGAAAGCTGTTTACACAATAAGCACATTTAATTGTTTGAGAAATATATTTATTGTATTTCAAGTTTTTATGAGCTTTGTTCCTAGAGTGATCTGACAATGAAGTCTATGGCTGACAGACTTGAAAACATAATTGCTGAGGTAGTTACAGGAAATTGGTGAGCAGGTCTGCCAAAACTTTGAATATTAGCTTCAAGTCACATCTCATTGTGTACTTGCTTATTTCATATTGTTTTCTCATTCCCAAATGAATGTACTCTTTTTTGAAAGATCAGTTTAATGTTGTATAGACAATCAGTGGAGAGCAGTTATAACTAAACTCCATTTCTTATAAAAACAGACCCCCACTAGCAAGTAAAGGGAGATATAATGGTATGTGGAAATGATCTTGAAAGACAGGAAAACAAGCCTGATATTAGCCATTCTGGTAATCCAAACAAGCACAGTATAAATAGTAGCTATGGTTTTGTTGTAAGGTTACATTAACACAAGTTTGCAGCACTCAAAATGTTCCTCCCCTCCTTTCCTTTTACTCTATTTAAAGCAAAGGAGGATCGGGTTACCATATCTGAACTTTGTTCAATATTTCATTACATTTTATAATATAACATGTTAGTGATAAATAGCTGCTATCAAAAATAGATTGTTTGAAAAACTATCTCTTTTTTTCCCTTTTTTGGCAGATTCCTGTCTCAGTGACCCAGATAAGTTCAACTAATCATCCTGTTAAAGTGGGGCTGTCAGATGCATTTGTGGTTCTCCACAGGATCCAGCAAATTCCTAGTATGTTGTTACTGAATGTAGCATGAGCCAATATAATTTATTGTGAGAGAAAAATAGATTAAAGGAGATTAAAAATGTTTTATCTAAACAAAACTAGAAGTTTTATTAGGTTCAGATCACTAATTTAAATATATATATTTTTTGGCTTATAACTCCCACTGTGACTCTATATCACTTTTTCTCAACTATTCAAAAAGTCCCTCAAGATTCTCTGTAGTTCAGAGCAACTAATTTTACAGAATTTTGGTTATTTCTACTGAAGGAACAATGAAGAATATATAATAAGAGATTATCACTGTAATAATCATTTATTTTGTTCATTTATTTATAAAATGGAATTTTTACTTGTAGGATTTCATATGTACAATTTCTTTATTCCACTAAGAGATCTTAGAGCAGGGGTGTCAGACTCATTTCACTGAGGGCTTCATCTGGGTTGTGTTTGACCTTGCTCAGATGAGAGGTGGAAGTGGCTGGGGATGGGCATGGTCATGGTGGGCATGGCAAAGATAGGCGTTTGATACAAGCTCAACTTGCATTTTTTTTCTCTTTGTATTCAAAACACTATTCCAGACAAAGGGAGATTTACTTTCTGGCACAAATAGTCTCACTTCCATAATGTAGAGATTAAAGACATGTAGAGTCCAAGCTCCTGTGGGATTTGACTCTTTTGTATTGGAGTAGAGCATAAATGAATTGACAATTTCTCCAGAGGTCTCTAAAAATTGTCCGTCCAACAGTCTTTCAATCTTTGTTATTATCCATCAACAGTCCATCAACAGGCATTGGCAATCATGTTGGCTATCCTATTTTTGTCAACAGCCACATGAGTAAGTGCTGCTGACTTTTGTCCAAACCAGTCCCTTAGGTTTTGTTAAGCCATGATGTTCTTCTTCTGCCTAGACCTCGTTTGCCTTCAATCTTTCCATGAAGGATTAAATGAAGGATGCTGTATTTTTCTGGATGTTGCATCACCTGTCCAAAATAGTCTAACTTTCGCTTTTTAATGGCTTTGATGATTTCCCTTTGCTTTCCCAGGGGGCTCATCATCTCCTCATTTGTGATTTTGTCAACCTAGCTTATACGTAACAGCTGTCTGTAAATCCACATTTCAAATGCCTCCAGTTTCTTCAAGTGGTTTTTTGTCAGAGACCAACTCTCTACTCCATAGAGCAGGATATAAAAGATGTATTATCTGACAAGCCTGATTTTCAGTGTTAAGCTTATGTCATGATTATAGAAGACCTTTTTCATTTTGAAAAATGCTGTTCGAGCTCTCTCTATCCTTGTCTTTACTGCACTAATCATGTCCCAGTTTTCATGTAAATTAAAAACAAGATACGTGATCCTTTCAACTTTTTCCAGTGGTATTTCTTATGAATTTATCAGTGGTAAGTTAATGGGTTGTTTGCTGATGACCATGATCTTGGTTTTTGAGGTGTTAAGCTTCAAGCCATATTTTTCAAATATTTCTGGGACTGTTGATGAGGAGCTGAAGGTCTTCATTCTTACTGGCAAGCAGAATTGTATCATCAGCATATCTTAAATTGTTGATCTGAACATCTTTTACTTTGAGGCCAGCATCAATGTTTTCCAGTGCTTTGTTGAAAATTGACTCAGAGTAAATATTAAACAACAGCAGAGACAAAATACAGCCCTTTCTGACCCCTCTTCGTATTTCTGCATCATCTGAGTATAGTCTCACATTTGCTACCTGATGCCAATATAGATTCTTTATGATTCAGATGTCTTTGTCATTTAGTCCCACTTGTTTCAGGATTTGTAATAGTTTGCTGTGTCTTATTTTATCAAATAGTTTTTCAAAATCAATGAAGCACATGTAAACACTGTGATTGACATCTTTACAGTACTGTACAAGAACTTGAACACTGAATAGGGCAACTCATGTACCAAGATTACTGAAACCAAATTGTGTGTTACTTAGACACTCCTCAATTTTGTTGTATATTCTTGTGTGAATTATTCTCAAAAACATTTTCAGGCCATGACTCATTAAGCTTATTGTTCTGTATTCAGTACACGTCTTTGCATTTATTATTGGGGGGATTGTCACAAAGGTTGACTTTAGCCAATCATTTGGTATCTTTCCTGTTTCATATATTCTATTGAAAAACTGTAATAAAAATTTCTTCCCATTGTCTTCCAGCAATTTTAAAATTTCTACTGTGACTTTTCTTGTTTTTGCTATTTGTATTGCATGTTCAACCTCCTCCATAGTGAGGTTGGGTCCTGTTGTCATAGTTCCCATATCCATATAGAGCCGAGGTGGTGCAGTGGTTAGAGTGCTGTACTGCAGCCACTTCAGTTGACTGTTATCTGCAGTTCGGCGGTTCAAATCTCACCGGCTCAGGGTTGACTCAGCCTTCCATCCTTCTGAGGTGGGTAAAATGAGGACCGAGACTGTAGGGCAATAATGCTGACTCTGTAAACCGCTTAGAGAGGGCTGAAAGCCCTATGAAGCGGTATATAAGTCGAACTGCTATTGCTATTGCTGTATCATCCCTAGTATCCTCAAAAAGTTATTCAATATATTCCTTCCATCTTTTTAGTTTTTCATCCTCTTCCAAGATGATTTTCCTCTCTTTGTCAACTAAGTTGTTGGTTTTCTTTTTGTAGACACCTGCTGCTTCTTTTACTTTTTTGTGTAAGTTGAAGTTATCATGAATACCTTCTGTCTCTTCTATTTCTTTGCATCACTTTGCAAACCACTTTTCTTTTGCCAGTCGAATTTTTCTTTTATTGTTTTCTGCAATTCATTGTATTTTTCTTTATTTTTATAAGAGCGTCTTTCATCCATGATATGAAGAATTTCATCCATCATCCACTGTTGTTTCTTGTGGTATCTCTCTCTTAGCTTTGAGTTTGTTACCACTACTATTGCATTTTTACATTTATTCCAATTCACTTCTAGATCTTCATTGTTTAGTTTGTTGGTTTCTCTTAAATGAATTTATAGTTCTTATCTTATCTCCATGTTTAATAATGAAGTCATTGTCAATTCTTGGTTTAGGAGAATTTGGTTTCTCTGTTTTATACTACATAATACAATTTGAACTTACTCCTTTTCCCCAAGTTCTCCTTTTACATAGAGATATGGATCAGTACCTGACAATAAAGATGTTAAATTATGTTGACATTATGTTGACTTAAAACATGAACTTTGAGTTATGTGTTTGTGCTTCAATTATGCTGTCCCAATTAGATGTGTCACATTTTAAATTCAACCAAGGTATCTTTTGTTTCTTTCACCTAAACCCTCCAAAAGATCCATCTTGCCTAACTAATAAACTCACCTCACATATACAGACAAGGACCAACCTAGTTTCCCCCAAATCACCAACCAATCAGAATTTCCTGCCATGCAGCTCTCAATTTCTATAAAGCTTTGCTGTTCAAGGTTATCCTTTCTTGTAAAACAGGCACCCAATGATCATTACAGAAAACATGGTTCTTGTCTTTGGGTTGTGTTATACAGATTTCTTCAATATAAGAAAGTAATAGTAGATTGTGTGTTATACTCTGTGCAAGCTGTGCAAATATCCAGCAATTCCACTCTCTCTCTGCAAGCATCTACAAAATATCCTTTATTATTTCCATACAGCAGTAGTCAGTGTAGTACAGCTTATTGTATACACAATAGGGATAGCAATAAATCTAGACTTTCAAAAACTAAACCCTGTATTCAGTAGCCAGCTAATAGCATAGGTTTTACAGACTTAATATGGGTTCATAGTTAGTTTTATTGCAAACAAAAAAGCAGTGTTGATACAGACAAAATCTGCCTACAGCACGTCTTAGAAGTTAAGCCACACATATATGTCTGTCTGTCTGTCTGTCTGTCTGCCTGCCTGCCTGCCTGCGTGCCTGCTTGCTTGCTTCAAGATTTAAATTGTATGTATTTTCTCCCTTGCTTCCAATTAAATGGACTTGATTTTTTTCCCCATCCTTGAGAGCCAGAGTCATTTGGTCTAATGTCTCTATCTGTCCTGAGAATATTTCTTCCATGCCTTGACACTTCATCCTTTACATTGGGAAAGGTTTCTACCTGACCATCTGCATTTTTTGGCACTTCCTCCATGATTGCCAGGCTCTCATTCAAACAATCTAATTGAACAGCTATGGGGAATGCAGCCACTCTGGGAAGGTTATTCCATAGCATGCTCACCCCAATAAACAGTCATTTTCTTCAGTAGCACATAGACCCAGGCAGCCACTAATCACTCAACTAAACAATTATTGTTCTGGGTTATGGTGCAATAATGTTTACTGGCAAGATGTCAATCAAGCAAAATGCAAGCTGCCAGAGAACATGGAACTGGGAAGCCTGATAGTGTACTCTAATAGCTATGATGAGCTTTTAGAGTGAAATATCTATCCTGTGTGTGCTTATTTGGGAAGAAGCATCCTAGTCATCCCATGAATCTTGCCATTTTATGAGAGATGTAGAGCACTTGCAGAAATTGTCTTGCTTTGCTTCTGTTGTAAGTAGTACTTTCTAGAGGGATGCCCCATATTCTCAAGAGCATAGTTCAAACAATCTTATACATATTAGAAATTTCAATTTTGTACAATAATACATATAAACTTTATTATGAGAATGATCTTTTTACGTACCACAAAGTTAAAGCCTTTTACATCATAACTCGTGGTAATGAATATTAGCTTCTCTATATTTGGATTAATACATACTCTATTCACACATAGGAGATTTCTTCACAAGTAGTGGTCTTTTGATATCTTTACTCAAAAGAAGGCTGTTCAGTAGAAATAACTGCTGACCGAAAGAACATTTATTTCTTCAGCTACTTTGAGTAAAATGTTTTAATTAGCCAGTTGGCAGAGTAGATAGGGAGGTGATGGTGGGATAATACAGTATTATCATTTATATCAGAATGACTGGCAGGAAACATTGAACAAAAACTTTAAGTTACTCAGTGTAAAGCAAATAGAATTAAATAGTGAATTCGTTTTATTCAAATCTTGCTACCGTTTCTACCAACCTGTGTAAATGACAACCACATTGGATTTTGTTAACTGGAAGAAAATGCTATAGTGTAGATTTTCATATCAGTTGTTTATTGATATATTGACTTATGAATGATACCATAAAATAATGCAAATACTATCACACTACTGTATCAATTCTGTGTCAGCTTCACTGTGTCATTTAAAATTGGCTCTTTTGATGCAGATAGATCAATCTCAATCTGACTTTAAAGGTTGATCAAGTCTTCTTTCCCAGAATAGAAATTATAGGAGAATAATTCTGATCTGCTTCTAAAAATATGAAAGTAGAACTAGGGAGACCCTGAATTCAAAATAATGCTCTCAAAGAGGTTAGCATGTGGGTTGAATGTGGCTGAAATGTTCATTGCTCTGAAATTCAACCATTCAAAGTTATAATGGTGCTGAGAACGTAACTTCACCAACAGTTCTTGCACTTGAAACCATTGCAGTTTCTCCATAGTTAAATGATAAAGATTCAGGCATTTCTCACAACTGGTGGGATTTTATGACTGTTTGTGTCCTACAGTCATGAGCCATTTGCATGTATCATAGTCAGCTTCCAACAATCAGTCAACAAGGAAGCCAGTAGTAAAATTTCAAGTCACTGTGACATGATGTCTCATTTAATGACCAATTCTTTAGCAACAACCCAGAATTGAGGGCATAAGTCTGCTGTGGACATTTGATATGTCCTTTAACAAGTGCTTCACTTAGCTTCATAATTGCCAGTTCCAATTGTGGCCAGGTACAAGGACTATTTGTACATAATGAAATATTATAAAATAAGGAATAGTGATTCTCACTAATAGTGTTTGGAAGAAAGAAAGGGCACTATGTTCAGGCAAGCAGTCATTAGTGGTTTTTTAATTTTTTTTTAAAACCAAAAACTTTTCCTATTCTACATGTGCAAAAGCTCCCACATCCAGAAAATAGCAGACAAAAGCTCTGGTTTTTATCTTGTTTCGTAGGCATGTATTGGCATAATGTGGCTTAAGGTCAAACTCACAATTATTCTTTTTAATTTCCCATTATAGATAAGCACTCTTCCTTCCAAATAAAGTTTGCTGTTTAGTTTAGGGCTAGCTTAAACCCACCAGTGAAAGCATTCTTGTCACTTGATATTTCCCTAGTAGATCCCGGTTCCCCTGCACCTTTCTTTGTCTCTGAGCTTGTCCCTGGAACTGCAGCTCAGCCTGAAAGGGGGGGGGGTGTTCAGCTCCATCCTCCGAGGACCGGGCACTCTTTTCCTCCAGAGCCAATAGCGGGGATAGGCCTGGAGAGGATATGGGGCCTGAACTTTCCACCCATATGCAAGCAGTATTTCTCGGGCCATCTCCCAGGGCATAGCGGAGGGACTTCAGAAGAAGGATCAAGCCCCAGCTAATCCAGCCCCCTCTGGGTTAGGAAAGAAGCATCTGGCACTAGCCACAGGGTACACCATCCTTTTCTGGAATCCTCTGTAGTCAGTGAGATCTCTACCTGGGGGACCCAGAGCAGAGGAGCAGGAACTCTCGGAGGATGAAGACCTTTCCCCAGAGGCTCCTGCTTTATCTGGACTCTTCAAGCCCATCTTGTTTAAATCCATTTTACACAAGGCCAAGGCCATTACCCAGCTGGGCACTAAGGCCCAGGCCTGCCAAGGTTCTTCTGATTCAACCGTAGCCAATCCCAACGATAGCATGTTTAAGATGCAGGCTCCTGTCTTTATGGATGTAATTCAGTGGCAATGGGTCCAACCTGGTTCCTTAGCTGCGCCCAGTGTGGGGGACAAGAAGCTATATTCAATGGAATCAACCCTAGAGGACCTTTTAACCTTGCCCTCGGTAGATCCTTCAATAGCAGCCCTCACGTCTAATTCTGTTCTTCCAGCAGACCTGATGGAGGGTCTCAAGGTGGAAGACAAAAAGGCAGAGAAGGCTTGCCACAAACCCCATCAAGCGGCAGCCTGGGCCATTAAGGCGTCTTCTTCTGCATCATTCTTTAACAGGGCTTCCATAATTTGGCTACATGAGCTACAGTCTAAGCTCCCAGCAGAGGACACTCACCTCCACCAAGATGTGACTAAGAGCATTGCAGCAGCCCAGTAATCAGCCGACGCCTTGCTTAATGCAGTGAAATTTACCTCGAGGGTGCTAGCCTCCAATGTAACCTCTAGGCACCTCATCTGGCTTCACCACTGGCAGGCCGACCAGAAGGCCAAGTGGAAGCTCACTTCTGCTCTTTCAAGGGAACCAGGCTATTTGGAGAGGTCTTAGACCCCTTCCTAATTGAATCTAAGGATAAGTGGAAGATCCTTCCCACCCTGACTAAGAAGCAGGATCGTAAGTCCACTCCCTATTTTAGGAGTCAGCCCTTTTGTACGAATGACTCCTTGTTCTCCTCCATGGCCCTCAGATCATTTAATCAATCCAACAATAGATCCCAGGACAGGCAGTCCTTTCAGGACGGGGGCAGACAGCAATTCAACTTCCGCAGACCTAACTGCGGCAGGGCTTCACACAGACCCTTCCACAAATCCAAGTGACTACCAAGGGTCCCCTCCCATCGGGGGATGGTTTCAGCTGTTCCTCTCCCAATGGGGACAGACCACGGAGGATGCCTGGGTCCTGCAGACTGTGAGGGAGGAACTCTCGCTAGAGTTCATCTCACGCTCCCCAAGGAATTTCATCTGATGCCCCACCCCTTCTTGCCCTCTCAAGAGAGAGCTTATGATCCAGGAGATCCATCATCTCCTGGAGATCAATGCCATAGAGCAGGTACTACCCAGCCAGGAGTGGAAGGGATTTTATTCCATCCTCTTCCTGGTGCCCAAGAGCTCAGGGGGGCGATCTTGGACCTCAAGAACCTCAACTATCATCTTGCATACAGGAGGTTCAAAATTCAATCCCTGCAAATCATCCTAGCAGGGATTCACCAAGGACACCTCCTCATGTCCATAGATCTAAAGGAGACATACCTACACATTTCAATTTAGCCACAACACCGAAGTTTCCTGCGGTTCTTCTATGCAGGCCAACACTATCAATACAGGGCCCTACCTTTCTGCCTGTCGTCGGCACCCAGGAAATTCACCAAAATTCTGTCAGTAGTCACAGCGCACTTCAGGCACAAATTCAGAAGGCTCCAGTGTCACCTGGACGACATACTCATCCAGTCATCATCCAGGAAACAGATCTTGCGGGACCTTCAAGTCACCATGAAATCCCTCCAGGTACACAGGTTCTCCGTGAACCTGGAGAAAAATTATCTCTCTCCGACCATCAAGCTTCTCCACCTGGGGGCAGTGATAGACACTTCCATCTGCAGGGTGTTCCTCTCCCAGGACAGGATAGACAGCATAGGCTCCCTAGTCCACAAGGTTCAGGGGTTGAGGCAGGTCCCTGTGCTGCTCCTCTCGCAACTGTTAGGGAAGATGATCTCATGCATCTTGGTAGTTCCCTGGGCCCGACTCCACTCCCGAGAGCGGCAGTGGTTCCTCCTGCTCATCAGAGATCCAACAGAAGCAACTCATGAAGGTTCGTCTTCCACCGACCGTGAATAGATCCCTCAGGTGGTGGCGATCAGCAGCCTTGTTAAAGGGTCATCTCTTCAAAGAACCCACGAGAGTAATAATCACAACGGACGCCAGCTTTGCCAGCTGGGGTGCTCACATAGCACATTGTGTGACTCAGGACAAGTGGTCTCCACCTGAGGCGGCCAGCAACATCAACTGGCTAGAGCTGCAGGCAGCGAGACTCGCCCTGAGTGATTTTCAGCAAGACATTCTACATCGGCACGTACTATTAATGATGGGCAATGTGGCCACCAAGGCACATATAAATCGTCAAGGTGGCACAAGATCCAGGAAGCTCATGGTGGAGGCAGAGGCCCTGGGCAGGTGGGCAGAGTGTCAGGTTGAATCCATCCAATCCGAACACATCTTGGGAGTGGAAAACATACAGGCAGACTGGTTGAGCAGGATCACCATAGACAATGCAGAGTAGTGATTGCATCCACTCCTGTTCCACCAGTTGCCCTGCAGATTCGGCACCCCAGTGATTGACCTGTTTGCCACCCACGAGAACACGCAGCTCCAACACTTCTTCTTCCGCTTCCACTCGCCAGAGGCGGAGGGGACAGATGTCCTCCGCTGCAGGTGGCCTCAGGAACTGTTATATGTGTTTCCTCCACTTCTGCTTCTGCCACAAGTGATCGCCTTCATTGCAGAGAGGGCCGAGGTGCTGCTGGTAGCGCCTCACTGGCCCCAGAGGTCCTGGTACACCAACCTCATCCGTCTGTTGGTGTCCAGCCCATGGCAAATCCCTCAGATCTCCCTCAGCCAGGGGGCCATTATCCATCTGGATCCCTAGTGGCTCCAGTTGGCCCTCTGGTACTTGAAGGGGACCTCCTGAGGAGGGATGATCTGTCAGAAGAGGTGAGACATACCATCCAGGCATCCAGGCGACCTTCAATGACCAGAATTTATGACTCCACGTGGACCACCTTCGCTAAGTGGTGCAACAACCTCCAGCTTGATCCGGTCACAGCTCCAGTACCCCGTATATTGGCCTTTCTACAGGAGGGCCTCGATCGGGGATTCACTCCTAACACCCTTCGACAGCACGTCACTGCATTATTCACCATTTGGTCTGGGGATTCAGCTCAGCCCCTCAGCAGACTACCAAGGGTTTGGTGCTTCCTCAAGGGTTCCTCTAATCTGCGTCTTCTGGTGGTCCACTGGTACCTGACTTGGCAGTTATTGGTGGTTCTACAGGCTCTCACTTCAACTCCTTTCGAGCCTCTTCGTACAGCTTCTCTCCAGCACCTCATGCTTAAGACAGTCTTTCTTATTGCTATAACATCCGCAAGGAGAATATCAGAACTGGCAGCTCTATCTGTCTGACCTATGTATCATACATCCGGACAGAGTTGTACTTTGCCTGGACCCAGCCTTCAGTCCATAATTTAACCCATGGTTCCATAGGGCGCAAGAGGTGATTCTACCAAACTTTTGTCCGTGTTCCAGGTACCCGAGGGAACGTGTCTGGCACACTCTGGACATCAGACAAGACCTGCAGAGATATTTTAAATGGACAGCAGAATTCCGCAGGTCTGAGGCCCTTTTTGTGTCTTTCCAGCGAGGCTCCATGCGACAAATGGTAACATCTTACATTATTGGCAGATGGCTAAGAGCGTGCATTGCAGCTGCATACCAGACCAAGGCAGTACCTCGACATATCATCGCTCACTCTACAAGGAGCATCAACACCACCACTATCTGGGAAACCCAGGCCATAATTGATAACATCTGCAGAGCGGCTACGTGGTCATCCCCATTGCCCTTTGTCAGGAACTATAAATTGGACATGTTTGCTTCAGCTGAGGCATTGTTTGGCAGGCAGGTTCTGCAGGGGGTTGTTTCCACAACCGCATCCCAAGACAGAACTTCTTCCCGCCCTAGTGACAATTAACTTGGGTATGCCCCATGCTTGGACTCTCCAAACAGTGCATAGGAAAATGACCATTGGCTTACCTGAAAGGTCCTTTTCTGTGCACTGCGGGAGAGTCTAACCCTGCCCAGGATCTTCAGGTCCAGGGATTCGGGGCCATCACATCAACTCAGACCCCTTTTTTGTTTCATTACATCATCAGCCTTCACTGGTTCCAGAACTGGTCAAAAATCTGGCTTTAAGGAGGAAAAAAGATTCCTCAGTCCTAGGGCAATCAGACTAGTTTAATCCATGCTTGGACTCTCCCGCAGTACACAAAAAAGAACCCTTCAGGTAAGCCAATGGTCAATTTCTATCAAGATCCAAGAAATCCAGAAGAAAATATAATCGATGGTTCTTAATTTATTAATGACATAAATGTATGTTACCATTATAACAATATCTTTATCGCTGAGCATAATTTACAAACAAAACAACATGTAGTAAAGCAAGCAGCAAACGTTGCGAAGTAATTTGATTTTTCTGTTAAATAGTGTATATTTTTATAGCAAGCCATGTATGATTTTGCAATGACTATTTTACTTTAAGGGAAGTGCTTTAATGTGAATTTAAACTGTGACCCTACCCAAACTCAATTTCAATAAAAAGGAGGAAAATAGTCCAATGTATAAAAATCATTAATTTTTAAAATATATTTAACACATACATATTTTGACTTGATAACATAAATATTTTATGATAATAAAGTTTAAGCAACAGAACTCAATGCTAATTTAGCTTTTCTTGCAGATGTTCGTAGAAGAACAATCTATGAATATCACAAAGTGGAGCTTCAGATGTCAAAGGTCACCAATCTGTCAGCAGTTGAGATGATTCCTCTGCCCAGTAAGTTATATTTAACAAGCAGATAAAATGCTACATTTTAAAGGCTGTATTTAAAACATGCCACTTTTCTTTTATAGCATTTGTAATACATAAAAAGGATATATTTTTACTCTATTGTTGGCCAATAGAGTATTACTTATACCTGTTGATATTTAAGCCAGCACAGTAATATAGTAGTGGATATAATGTGCTAATCTGCTCTTATTTTGCCTGGTTTTTTTTGGAGGTGACATGGAATAATCAATATAGCGCTGATCTTAAATTAGATGTGCAAAAGTTCATAATACAAACACTATGATAGACCTCACTGTTTAATCTTGAATAAACTTCACTTGTCTCACAGAGTAAGCTACATTTACATTATCGGGTCTCCTCTATTATGGTGATAGCAATTGAAGCTTCTTAAACACCTGGTCCCCTAACTCTCTTGGATATTTTTATTCAGCTGGTTCTTCTCAGCAGCTATGTTCACAGGGTTGGGAAGGAGGCAAACAGTGATAAAATCAATGTCACAATGCAAGCCTTGCCTCTTTTGTACATGTGTTGTGACAGTATATACACAACCAAAAGGGTCATAGCTAACAGTATGATATTGTTTTCATCATTTTGACAAAAGCAGCAGGAGCTTGCAGATACCCATGCTTCTTAGCTGAGAAGTAGCCATGGAATTACAGAGAAATGCTATTCGCTTTGAGATAAACTGCAGGGCTTTGAAAGAATTATATCCATAAAAAAGAGGCAGACTTGGTTCAGATGTCAGTGCCTTCAACATTATATTAGAATGCTGGTCCTCACAATTGTTAAAGTTTAATTTGTAATAAAGAACTGTGGATACCATCTGGCTGATCTCTTCTCCCATCTATTTTCTGGCTATTTCCACAGTCTGATTGACTGTTTTACAGCTTTATTATAGGTTTACTTACTTGATTGATTGCCGTAAGTTCTATATTTGTGTGTCTTAAGATACTGATAGCCATCTGCTTGCCCTGCTCATATCATTGATATATATCTATATATGACACTTTGCTATCTCAAATTTCTTACATTGAGCGAAACAATGTTGTATTAAAGAACTCTGTGCAAGTTGTTTGTTTGTTTATTCACTTAAAACAGTGAAAAGGTGTAGATGCACCTAGCAGATCAAGTGATGTCTGTCAGAGGTTGGACATCCATTATGGATACTGATGTGAGAAAATGTAAACAACAAAAGAAATAGACAAGCTTGGGATGGAAATTGCCTGTACCCCATTTGAAGAAACTATCTCAGTAGCTGAACTCTTTTTAATCCAGTTATGGCTCTTTCACAGTTTTCTAACCTTTTGTTATACCCATCTATCAAAAACATTATGCTATTAAAGGTAAACAGATATTAAGGAACAAATAAAACTTTATAGCAGAAAGGCAGATTTAGGAGATACACAAAATATAGAAAGGCATTACAATTACAAAAGGGATCAAAATTGATGGTACAAGCTCAGTCTGTAATAGATTTGTATATCTCCGTAGTGTGTTCTGGAAGTGTCAAATTATTGTCCTCCAACCATTTTTCGTTTATTTTGAAGAGAATAAGTTCCTGAAAAAAATCAATTGTAGGAAATCTTATTAAGATGAACAGTTTATTTTTATTTGCTTGCCCCTGTGCACATGTACATTTTATTTTTATCTTATTATGTTTTTACAGCTTGTCTTCAGTTTAACAGCTGTGAACCCTGTATAATGTCTCAGATTGGTTTCAACTGCAGCTGGTGCAATAAACTCCAAAGGTAAGAAAGCTTGTTAGCCTTAGTCTTTGGTATACAATGGCCTCATAATGAATCAGTTTTTCCTTTCGCCCAGACAATAAATGGTTCTTTAAATTGAGCTAATTCATTGCCTCAAATTCTTTTTGACCTTTTCAATTGTGGTAAAGGAAATTATAAGGTTCCTTTCTCAAATTCCCAAGGGATCTTAATTGGTAGCCAGACTCTTCCAGAATAATTAACACTAGGAAAAAAGAATTCCTTGCCATGCTTGGTGGGAGTGCCCTAGTATTACAAGATTTTGGCAGAAGGTATGAAATATAATTAAAAGGGCAACAGGCTGTCCATTAAATCAGTAGTCAACAGTGGTTATATGGGTTAATAAACAAGCTTTTACTGTAAAAATAGTGCAAATGTTGCTCATTTAAAAATAAATAAATATTAAGTTATATATGGACGTATGTAGCTAAAATTAAGGAATGGGTAGAATGAAAGAGGATTACTGACTGAAAAAAATGCATTCTTTTCTTTAAGAACATAAATTATACATGGCTAGAGATTAGGATTTCTTATCCAATTATAGTTTCAACAATCAAACAAAAGCATATTCCTTTTATTTCTGGAGAGGTCTCATTTTAGAGGTGGCTACTAGACTAGTAGATTTCACTTTCATTCCATGTATATGTTGGGGTTTTTTATTCATTTTATTGTAAACTTAATATTTTAACTTTTCTGCCCAATGTTTTAATCTTTTGGCTTTTAATAGTTTTATGCCATTATTTATAACATTGTAAACTGCTCAGAGTTGCCTGATAGTGACATGAGTGGCATATAAATTAAATAAATACATTTAGACCATTTATTCTGAATAGTTGGCAAAATACAAACATTTATTCCCCTCTTTTAGTTAAAAAAAATAAGTGCCAAAAATTAAACCTTTGGGGGAAAAGATTATTTAAAAAAGCATCATGTAAATGCACTCTAATATACAGGCAATTGGATCTAACACTTGTATAATAATAAAATTTGGAGGTGAACTGTCATCTGAGAAAATCCACTGGGAATATTTCATTCCTATATTCAGATGTGACAGACCACAAACTGGTAATAAATAAGTGCATTCAGTATAATGAAGCAAATGCTTTAGAATATTTTATATATAAATCATACTTTTCATCATCATGTCTTCATCAGTGATATACTACAGAATTTGCTCATCTTAATTTGATCTGTCCTTGAATACATCTCCAACTGTCTTATAGTGCAATATGCTTACATATTTTATAAAACTCCATGAAATTCTATAAGACTGAAACAGGAGAGTCATATTTAGCCATAAAAAAGAAGGCTTTTTGGAATTTAAGAATACAGTCCATATAACAGGTGTGTATTGGTTTTTTTAAAAAAAAATTAATGAATTAATAATCACATGATGGAATGAGAAGTTTGAAATAAATGCCTTTAAATATTGTGAAGTATTTGCATTTGAGGTATGTCTCATTTCATCAGTGATATATTAAGAATGATTAGCAGGAATTAACTCTGTCCTTTAACTTGCAACAGAAAAGATCAGGAGTATACATATAAAATCATAACAAGCTATAATTCTATTAAGTATTCATGAAAAATTTGACATCTAATATATTCGCATGGTATTCCTGAAAATTTTGAAAACTATTCCAGAACATTTAAATTTGTCTTTGGAGCCTGTTATGGCAATTATGTTTCCTTGTTTAAAGTTCAACTCTTATGCAATTGTTGTATATAATTTTTCAGGAAAAATTTCCAAAGTTTTAATATTTTTCATAATGTAGTTGTATGTGTTAATCGAGATCAGAAGAGGTTACACAGTGGATCTTTTCTCATATTACTGATGCAAGGATCTTGTCAATGCATGAGCATAAAGAAAATTTATGTTCCCAGAGAGTACCGTAAATCTTTCCAATTCAGTTATTCTCAATATCTCATATAAAGTGCCACCAATTCGTCAATGAACCTGCTATTGTCATGTTAGACATGCATGTGTATATTGGAAAGCTGTTATCTTTCTCACTTCCAAAAAATCTTAAATTAAATTTTCAGCGTTCCACATTGTATCCAAGTTAGCCTATTCTAACTTACTCGGCATTTCCTATTAGTTTGTTTTGCCATAATATTTATATTTTTGGTATTCAGTATAGTATCAGGAAGAATAATTTGAGAGTCAAAAATAATTGGAATTTAAAGTGTACAGTAATAATTCTATAGATTTTTAAAAAAAATTTAAAAAAACCATCCTTAGCTTCTCACCTTGTTATAGCATGAATGAATTCAATTGCCGCATTGTTATGGAAACTAGGCTGTGTTGCAGTTGGTTCTTGTTTTAAATGCTATTGTACTTATAGCTTTAGAAATTAGAGTTGGAAATTCTACTTGTTAATGATAGGATAACAGGAAAGAAGGGAGGAAAGGCCTTCAGCTTTTCAAAGGTTTTCCAGCAATCTAATGAGGCTCTGGAGGACTTATATAATGAAGGACAGAAAGAAGGTTTCTGCCATTCAAAGGTTATGAACACATCTAACATTCTGACTAAATAGGTCTTTTCAATTAATTTTTTTCCCTTCAAAATTGTATTTTATCATTTTTAGCAGAAATAATGGACAGAAAGAATATTCATAGAAATTGAAAGAAAACAAATTATAAGGAAATAGCAGACCTGATTTGTGTTTCCTCTTATTCCATGTTGTGAACACTGTTCTGCCACTTTGAAAAGCTTTTCTTGGCAGGGTTAGGATACAAGTCAATGTATAAGGTGTGCTAACTAAAGTATTAGTCTGATACCAAGGAGATCAGCATCTGATTCTCACTTTAGATATAGAAATTCAGCATTGAATTTTGGTGGTCTTCTTAGCCCAGCCTACTTCAAAGATTGTAACCATTCACAACCATAGTTCAAAGTTCATCGTTCATAACCATAGTTCACAACCATAGTTCCAAGTTACAACAGCACTGAAAAAAGTGAATTATGACCCGTTGTCAAAGATACAATGGCCACACCAGTGGTGGGTTGCCAATTTTTTTACTACCAGTTCAGGTGCACATGTGCAGAAGCATCCAGGCAGATGGGTGGAGCCTCCCACTGCCACTACTACTGGTTTGCCTGATCTGGGCCGAACCAAGAGCAACTGGTTGCTTGGCAACTGGATCACATTTACAGCAGTTGTAGTGTCTTGTGGCCACATGATCACAATTTGAAATTTCCCAGGCAATTTCTGACAGGCAAAGTCCATGGGAGACACTGGATTCACTTAACAACCATATGGTTTGCTTTCAACCCCCATGATTCTCTTAATAACTGCAGTAAAATGATTGCAAAATTGGATTAAGTTACAATAAGTGATGATTTGCTTAACAACCATATCACTTAGCAAATAAAATTCCAATCCAATTATATGTTAAGGACTACCTGTACTGGGGTGGGTGGGATGGAGTAATATTATGTATACCTTCTGAATATGCATCTAATAAGAGGACTACAGTTGCAAATCTAACAAAAATAAATGCTTGCAGTATTTTTCTCTGACTGTTTCTTTGATGTTGATCTTCTCTCCCCATTGATAAAATGGGGAAGTTCACTTTCAATTGTCTGGAAAAAAAATAAAAATTTGAGGCATCAGTTGTGCTCACAAGGGAGGTATAATGAAGATATAATTGCTAATCTTCCAGCAGTTGGCCCGTCTTATGGCAAGTACGTGCTAATGCAACTTCTCTCTCTTCTTTTTGGCATATGGTTGCAAATGCTTGCTATATTCAATGATACTTTCCTCAGAATAGTGATGTGTATAAATGTCCAGTAAAAGTAAAAATAAGTGATGTCAGTGGATATAGCTGTGGAATTGAAAGAACACTTCTTTATCCAGATTGGGGTTCATTTCTCAAGATTTAAAGTGACAGGGTTCAATTGGGAAAATCACAGGATGTACAATGGAAACATATTTTTTTTTTTAAAAAAAATGACACTGTTGATGCAGGAAGCCCATGGGGTCAGTATGAGGATTATTCCACAAAACCTCTACACCCAACCCTTCCCCCAAACGCAAACATACATACCCATCCATATGTGTTAATGCTTTGCATGGAATATACTCCACTTTTAACTGAGTGATTATGATTTCTGATTCAGTCTGGAATTAGCCAGTATTCATTCCACAGAAATTTACATTCATAGTGATGCTTCTGCATCCAACTTTGATAAAATAATTAAATTGAATCAATGTTATCAAGATGAATCTGTTTTGTTCCATTTCAGGGTGGTTTTATTTTATTAATTACATACACATAATCAACAAATCCAGAAAATTACATCTAATATTCTCAAGGCATGCTGGGTGTTTTAAACTTTAATTTTCACAGAGTTTGTTATTCTGTCATGGATTGCAATAAAAATATATAACAAGACTAATTTGTTAATATCTGGATTAAGAACTAAATAGTCCAAAAATGAATTATAGTGATTTTATTGCATTTGTGTATTTTATTCCTAATCCCCAATAGTACTGCTTTAATGAATTGAAATTTCAATAAAATATATGCTCTTGTATTTTTAGATCCTGTTGTGGAAAAAATATAGCTTTTATATCAAATTAGAATGTGTATTTGAAAATCAACTATCCTAAGCATCATAAATCTGTGTTGGGAATTGATCCAACATAGGTATAGAGCAATTTGTGATATTGGCTTACACAAATAAAAACAAAATGCCTACTTGATGGTGTAAAGGTTAGGGCCTTTTGTAGCCCAGGAAGCTGACAGACATATTGTAATTAAATTATATGAACTGAGGTTGCATAAAGCAGATTTCCCGTAATGGCTGGGAAATATTGAGACAAAAGTTGTGATGGATTGGAATTTTGAAGTTAAAATACACCACATTGCGAGAGTAAAAGGTTTAGTAAGGTTGTTGTAGAATAACATACAAAACTAGAAATGTTATACAGTGCACTTTTAAACTACGCTGATCAAGCAGCATAGGTGAACCTCACATACAGTATGTATTACACAATCCAGAATCAGAAACTGCAGGAGAATGAGACCTACTTGTAGATAAGCAGATATTCAATTGTAGAACAAGTTTCCCTCTGGCATATTAAGAAAGATATGTATAGTAATTAAGATTTTGAAAAAGCTAAAATATAGAAGCATCTTCTTTTGCAACCTAATTGAATCAGTTTTCCTAGTAAGCAACATTTTTCTTTCTTTCAGTTTGCACACTTACAATAAATACATTGCCATGTATAAATCAGATTGGATGTCTTGATATTTAATTCTTATCTATGTACAGATTTCCATTGGCAGTTGAAAGCCCCTATTTATTACATTATGCGACCTGTCTAGGATTAGCTTGTTCACTACAGGAATACACCTTGATATAGACCAATGTTTCTCAACCAGGGCAACTTTAAGTTGCATGGATTTCATCTCCCAAAATTCCCAAACAGCACACTGGAAAATTCTGGAAGTTGAAGTCCACACAGCTTAAAGTTGCTTAAATTGAGAAATACTGGTTTAGAAGATCTCAGAGAAAGTCCATCTTGATATCTAGCAGCTCCACTCTATAGGTATTCAAGGTGAGATGCTTTCCTTGTATGATTATTGGCACTTTGGGAACAATTGCCATTATAAGCAACCTTTCTAAAATTCTGAAGCTTTGTTGGATGTCAAAAGAATAAAATATAGGCCTTTATACGCAAATTTTAAGAACAGAAAATCCAGCAACAGTTAATTTATGGGTTAGGAATAAAATCTAACTGGTATAAAACATATGGCACTCTAGCAATTTATTTTCTATATCCTGGCAAGTATTCTGGCAGATCAGGTTAGAGTAAAATATGGAATAATGCCAGTTGCAATAAGTATTTATGTCTTCAAATATCAGGTGAGAACAGATGGATATGATTAGAAATCCAAAGAAGTATTATTTTGAACGGCAAAAATATAATTAAGGAAGTAATTGTCTTTTGTATTACCATAAAGTAAACTCTTGGGGCTGGAGCCAAATGTGGAGAAGGAAAGGGAGGGAGGGAGGGGGAGGGAGGGAGAAAGAACGTAACCATTAAAAGTAAATTATTATTTTTAATCGTTAACTTTAATAAAGTATGGTAAATATATTAAAATGGTAAATTTTAATAAAGTATTATTTTCATATGAATATTAATATATTTCATATGACCGTTATTACCTTGACAACTAATTTCCATGACTTAACATCAATTCTGTAAGACTTTTTAAAAAACATTAAAGTCCAGATTTTTAAAAATGTTGTGATATAATGAACAAAAAATCCTACATATAGTAATGATAAACAATCAATTCAAAGTAATTTTTAAAATGACAATTTAATCTGTCGGAACAATGAAATATTGGCAATTTGCATAATATTAGTAATTTACATAATTAAAATTAATATTTAAAGATACAAAACATACTTATAAACATAATAATAGTAAGCGTCTGTTCTGGATAAAATTCTACTCCCATCTACCATATGGATCCCATTTGCATCTAGGGTCTTTCTTGATTGGATAGCCCATCATCAGTGCCATGAAGCACCTTTTATTAATTTCAGCTGATAAATAATTGCTTTTCTACCTGGAAGTGGATGGCTCTGTGAATCATGTTCTGATAGACTGGAATATTCTGCTGTATTCTTCGTGGACACAGCTCTTGAAAACTATGGAACAAGTGTAGGAAAAGGCAAGGATTATCTAAATCAATGCTTTTCAAATTTGGCAACTTTTTAAAGTGTAGACTTCAACTCCTGGGATTTCCAACCAGAAGGAAATTTACCTTTGCATATCTAAAGATATATCTATGTAGAAAACATTATCTTTATTTTTGGAGAGTCAATTTGGTTTAGCCGTTAAGACACCAGGCTAAGCAAAAGAATGTCAGTTAAAGGCCTGCCTTAGCCATGAAAGCCAACTGAGAAACTTTGAGTCAGTCCCTTTCTTTCAGCCCAATCCTCCTCAACAACAGGTTATTGTTATGGGGAAAATAGAAAGAGGAGAGGAGGAGTATTGTGTTTGTTCACCACATTGATTTATTTGTAAAAATAGTAAAAAGACAGGATATAAACAAATAATAATAATCTCCAGGTGTTGTATCCTAGAAACGATGAAGAGCAGTGTTTCTCCACCTTGGCAACTTGGAAAATGAGTGAACTTCAACTCCCAGAATTCCCCAGCCAGCATAGCATAGGTTGCAAATCCCAGTACAATTGGTTCACTTGTGCTCAAGCATGCTCGCGCAGGCATGTGATGCTTCTGCGCATGCGCAGGAGTGTCTAGGCGGGTTGGCGAGTCTCCCGCCACCGCTACTACCGGTTCACCCGAACCAGGAGCAACCCACCCTGGTGTACATTGATATACAGGCTTTCTCTATGATTCTCTTAGTATTTAATCAATAAAATCCTTTTTAGGATTTCAATTTGAGCCTATTTTCTTCCAGTCCTAAATAACTATTTGTTTATTGTTGCTAGCATAATTGTGATTTCTCCTTTATAGATACAGCATTTTTACTAGTTATAATGCTTCCGCTTGTTTGGAAGATAAAATGTTGTCTTTTAGATCGTAGCTATCTAAGCATGTCTTTATATTATTTACAATTTACTTTGAATTTATGTTTCATCATACCCTTACATTAATGCAATTCATAATGAATTTCTTCCAATTAATATCCCAGACATTGTTATAAATATGCTAGCAGATATACATATCTGTCACTGCAGAGGCTTTTTATGGGCAGGCTTGATTAAAGGGCATGAACTCTCTCCTCAGCTTGTTCATGCTAATGAAATAATTTGTTCCTTTAAAACTAAACTTAATTGCACAACAAAGAAATTAAATCTAACCTCATAAGCAAAGACATATAATAAAATGTGTGTTTATGATAATAAGGATAGGTGAAATTTTCTACTCAGCAAAATTACATGGTAAACAAAGTTTACCAAGACAAAAAACTGTATGGAATTAAAAACATACTTTTAAAAAAGTAAATAAAATAATCTTGGAGTTAGCAGTGGAGAGCAATGTACTAATTTATGTTATAGACACGATGGCTATGCACAAGGTTTTCCTGTAAATGTATACTGTAAAGTTTACATGGCCCATTGTGTCTATCATTGAAGATATAGTTCAGATAATTTGTATGATTTTTCCACCTGATTATTTTTTAAAGGGGATATTCAAACTGAAGCATATCTATGGGCCAGATATTAGTTATTGACAAAATATATTAATACTTGGTTGACACTGCAGACTCTATGATGCTATTTATATATAGCTTCAAAACTATGGGTGGCTACTTTTAATTAGTGTCCAAATTGTGCCAAATAAAAATAAATAAGCTAAGTTGGATAAATACTATAGAAATTGAAAAGTATTTAGAACTCAAATATTAGATTAAATATATAATTGTTCTTAATATGTATCATATATTCCTATACCCACTGCAATCTCGGTTCTGCATATACTCAAAAATGTGCAGAGGAATTGCAGACCTGCTTGGGATTAAATGTGGAACATTTCCAGCTCTGAGTGCTTTAAATGGCCACAGGATGGTTCAGATGGTCAGATGGTCAGGATGAAGCTTCAGCCCATTTCTCCCCAGATACACACAGACTCAGACACACAGGAAGACATTAACAGCATTATCTGGTTAACATGGGGGTCATAGTAGGCATATGAGGATATATCAGCACTCTGATATATCTGACCGAAAACCAACACAAGATCCAGCAGCGTTAGGTAGCTGTTAAACAGGAAAGGGTAAGAGTATCCAAGCAGGAAACATGTCAAGCGTCCCTGATTCAGACTTTCTTCTCTTCTCCTGCTGTAAATAGTAAGGAAGGTAACTTTATTCTATTAATAAAACAATAAGGAGACAAACATGGCTTTAGCCCAAAATACATTGTCAAAGAACTCCTGCAATTACTTTCCCATTTCAGATGAATATAAAGATAGAGAAGAAAAATACTGTAAAGCCCATATTTGGAAGATTCTATTATATAGCCAAAATGTATAAAAGTAGCTTTAGACTTTGTATGGAGCCTTTGTGTATTTTTAATTGGTTCTCATAATAGAGCTGACACCCCATGCCCCTATCCACACCAACCGGACCTGTAGAGAATTTCATAGAGAAAGGAAGGAAAATGCTGCAACACCAAATTTGCCATTCTTTGTAGGCAATCCAAAAGTATAGCATCATTGATATTCTTCACAGCCATCCAATGTTTTGTCAAGTATCAGGGCAGTGGACAGATACTCAGGCAATTGATTAATTTGGTTCCAAAGACAATAAATACCTCACTAAATAAAGGAATTTTATTAGCTCCATTAGCTTTATTACTATTAGCTCTAGTAACTAGATTTGAAAAGCATAATATAAAAAGCATACATACACACAAAATGACAACCAAATCTCTTGCAAGCTGCCAAGAGCTCCAAAATAACAACAGCAGGAGATATCCCAAGGGCAGCCAGTTTTCAGATTACCCAATGCTGGGGTCCATACAAAACAACAACTTAAAGGTTTTTATGACTTGATAGCCCTGCCATGGACAACACTTGACCTTGACTGGCTGGCACACAACTCTGGAATGGGAATCAAAAGTCTGAAACTTTCACAGCAAGAAAAACTTTCGAATTATATGAAAATTTTCTCTTTTCCTTCTTTATTCAATAAACAAGATTAAAAAAGACCAATAAACAAGAGTAAAAAGACCTATGAATGAGCTCTAAACTTTCAGACTTTTCATAATATGAGGGAGACACAGAATATGTCCCTAAACTCCTGGAAATAACAATAGTCTTCTCAATTGCCACCACATCCAGAAATCAAGAAGAAAAAATGTTGAGACTCTGGAAAGAATGCAGAAAAGAGCAACAAAGATAACCTGGTGAGATCCCAATTTTAGATCTTGATTTGCTCATACCTAATAGAATTTTGTCAAACTAAAACTATAGTCTTTTAGCGGATGTATCTGGGAGATTCTAGGGTGTTACTATCCCAAACCTTTCCCCACCACCATTATCGAGTTCAGGACTGCAGAGTCACTTGTCTTGGGTTCCTGTCTGAAATGTACTACTAGGAAGCTGTGGTATTACAGTGAACATCTCCGTCCCCATTTCTCCTTCAGTTGCACATCTATCCCCAGAGTCTTCTCCAAAACCAAAATTCAAAGGCATTAATTATCTTCCTATTTTGCTTCTTCAAAGATACTTCCATAGAGTATCACATGACTGTACCATGCACTGTGAATATACCATGGCTTACACACTTCTGATCTTTATAAGTGTAGATATATCACAGCATTTAAATATCTTTTCCAAAGCCTTCCAAGGCTTTGGTGGAAGCTTTACCAAGAATCTGTGGCTTATTTTTTTAATAGCGTGTTCTTTTATTTTTGATGGTTAATCCATAAATGTAGTTAGTTTTCTGCATAATGTCAAATAAAATACAAGCCACCACAGTATACATGTACCCAGTGTTGATCAGTTGTACTTCTCTACAACTGGTTGGAGAAAGGCAACTGGAAAGAGGGGAGAATTATTTGTTTCTGTATTATATGACTATGAGAATTACTATTCTAAACACATAGAAGAAATCTGTTATAGCTGATTCTTTCCTGCAGCAAATATTAACCTGAAATGTTTTTTTTTAATCAAAACCAAAATATGCCTGGAAGTATTGCTCCTGTTGATAGCATTTTTCTTCTTTTTATCATTTTCTCACAAGTGCAGGATCCACTTTTTTTATCAACTGAGTATTGATCCATTGGTTGCCATGAGAATTAATTCACTGGCTTGTTCCCTGAGCCTGCCATTGTGACTGAAAGAGTGTAACTAGCCCAAAGTCACCCAATCAGTTGTCATGCCCAAAATGGGACTAAAACTAAAAAAAAAACACGAAATATTATTATTACAGTATTATCAAATTTAGTTGCTACCCATTTCATGGTTCAAGACAACTGAGTGGAAGCAAAGTAATCTAGAAAGTAGTATAGAAGGAATGTGGTAATTGCTTCCTTATATGTACTTTAGATGTTCAGAAAGTAAAGATACAACCAAAGAAAAAGTATGGATACTGAATAAACATAGTATCGAAAATAAATTTTCAATTTTCCTGATTGTTGGCTCATGTAACTGTCTGTGAGAAAAGCCAGTAGAGTTGTTCTTTACATCTGCCATCTTTTCAGCAGTTCTTCAAAATTATTGTGTTGCTTTATGTAATTTTTCCTAGCCTACAATAATCAGCCAGGAAATTCAATCTAAGCAGAGACTACCCATCCTCAACTTTCAACAATCAGAAACCAGTTCCACTAAAGACTAATCAAAATTCAGGTTATCTTTCTATAGGAGCCCAGTCATTCAGTTATTTATAGTCTGCATAGCAAACCACTTTTTGCCTCTGAAAATGCCAGTCACAGTTGCAGGTGAAACATTAGGAAATCTGTTGTCTAGACCACAAATCACTAAAGCCTGAAGCTCAACACTGCCTACCATCCAGCCTATCTTTTCACTTGCACCTACCTGCAAGAGCTTAAAGCACACTCTGAACCATATTTTAAATATAAACTGCAAAGTGCTGTCTGGCTCCAAGATTCAGTATAAGTTTTGAACTTGCCCATCCAAATCTAAGTGTTTTAATGGAAATCCTGACTGTACAAGTCTTCTCAGATAATAACATTTATATGGTTTAGGTTTAGGTTTTATTAGGATTTGTATGCCGCCCACTCCGTAGAGACTCTGGGCAGCTTACAGATAAAAACAGGGGGGGGGGCATATAAAAATTAAAAGAACAAACATTAAAATTTCACAACATACATACAGCTTAGAGTGGGGCTGGATAAACTCAACAGCCCCAGGCCTGCCGGAACAGCCAGGTCTTAATCACTTTGCGGAAGGCCGGAAGAGTAGTAAGGGTCCGGATCTCCACGGGGAGATCGTTCCATAGGGCTGGAGCAGCTACAGAGAAGGCCCTCCCCCAGGGAGTCGCCAGCCGAGATTGACCGTCAGATGGAATCCGGAGGAGGCCTAATCTGTGTGAACTTATTGGTCTCTGGGAGGTAAATGGCAGGAGGCGGTCTCTCAGATAGCCAGGTCCTAAACCATGTAGGGCTTTAAAAGTAACGACTAGCACCTTGAAGCGTGTCCGAAGACCAATGGGGAGCCAGTGCAGCTCGCGGAGGATAGGTGTAACGTGGGTGTACCTAGGCACCCCCACTATCACTCGTGCGGCTGCATTCTGGAGCAACTGCAGTCTTCGAACACTCTTCAAGGGCAGCCCCATGTAGAGTGTGTTACAGTAATCCAGTCTTGAGGTGACAAGGGCATGAGTGACCATCCGAAGGGCCTCCCGGTCCAGATAGGGTCGCAACTGGTGCACCAGGCGAACCTGGGCAAAGGGCCCCCTGGTCACAGCCGACAGATGATGTTCTAACGTCAGCTGTGGATCCAGGAGGACATTCAAGTTGCGAACCCTTTCTGAGGGGTGTATAGTTTCACCCCCCAGGCTAAGAGATGGAACGACTGGACCATCCTTGGGAGGGAGCATCAATAGCCACTCGGTCTTGTCGGGATTGAGTGCAAGCCTGTTTGCTCCCATCCAGACCCTGACAACCTCCAGGCACTGGCACATCACTTCAACTGCTTCGCTGAGTTGGCACGGGGCGGACAGATACAGCTGCGTATCATCCGCATATTGATGGTATTTAATCCCGTGCCGGCAAATGATCTCACCCAGCAGCTTCATGTAGATGTTAAACAGGAGGGGGGACAGGACCAAACCCTGCAGCATCCCATAATTGAGGGGCCTTGGGGTCGATCTCTGCCCTCCAACCAACACCGACTGCGACCTGTCCGAGAGGTAGGAGGAGAACCACCGTAAAACGGTGCCTCCCACTCCCACCTCCCATAACCGTCGCAGAAGGATACCATGGTCGATGGTATCGAAGGCCGCTGAGAGGTCAAGAAGCACAAGGATAGAGGAATATCCTCTATCCCTGGCTCGCCAGAGATCATCGATCAGCACGACCAAAGCAGTTTCCGTGCTGTAACCAGGCCTGAAACCCGACTGAAAGGGATCCAGATTATATGTTGGTCATGCCATTGAATATACTCTATAACAAATATAAAAAGTATATTTGGGAAATACTAAATGTTCACTGTTGCTGACCATACTATGTTCTCATTCTATAGTTGCTTACCACTTAAGTATCATACGTTTTAATGGGTATAACTAATGACAAAACTGATGAGCTCCAGATCTTCTGCGGTAGGTCACTAAACAACATTTGGCTGCTTTAATTTGACTTTCATTCATCTGAAAACAAATGTGATATTAAGAAGGGCAAAAAATAAAACAGGATATATTCTTCAAGTTGCTAACCTCTACTTAACAGGAAGATGTTATTGTTTCAAGCAAGATCTCTGTAATACATCATCATCATTATTCTACCAAATTCTTGTAACTTAATCAAAAGAGGCAAAAAAAAACCCATGTAAATTCTCTAATCTGATTTCCTTTTGAACCAATGGTGGCTTTTGATAGGTACATTAGAGATGAAGTTTACATTAAAGCTTAGGTCTTGTCATTGAATACTGATTTCAAATAACTCTATATTTAATCTTTGGCTGATTATTGTAGACAGTGATCATTTTCCAAATAGTATTAGGTGGTTATCCCAGACCTTTCTTCTGTATGAGACCTGAAGTGAATCCTGTATACTGTACTATTTCTAAGGGTCACAGCAAATGATAATTAGGCAAGTTTAAGAGTTGGAGCTGAGATGACATTTCTGTTTTTTTTGCTGACCAAAGGATTTTCAGAATACCATCAAGATGATATTTTTTTTCACTTTGGACTTTATTGCTTACTGTGATTTTAAAGGAATATAGCATACAGTTTGGAGAACTGAGATTCAGCCAGTTTGCACCGCTTCAGGAGAACCGTTAGTTAACTCTTTGTGGTGTTCTGCAAACCAGCTGAATAGTCAAGGCTGCTTGTCTGCCTAAGGATTCCAGTAGCTCCCACACACCTCAGATTTTCCTTCTCATTTGTAATTAACCAAAAGAAGAGAAAAGAAAAACAAGAAATAACCACATAGCCATTTCCTCAGCAGAAAAGTTGTAGCCCCTTTAAAACTCAAGGGGGCAAATAAAGTGAAAGAAAGGTGAGTTTTTTCCCCCATTCTCTCTCCCTTCAGTTAATAGCTCCAGGCAGATAGTCAAGAACTATTTAGTTGCTATAACCAAACCCCAGGAATGCAGTCAGCACAGAAACAATAGAAACTTACAGATCATACAGATTAACAGAATTGGAAGGGACCTTGTAGTCATATAGTCCAACCTTCCGCCCAAGCAGGAAACCCTACACCATTTCTGACAAATGGCAATCCAATCTCTTCGTGAAAGCCTCCAGTGATGAAGGTCCCACAACTTCTGAAGGCAAGCAATTCCATTGGTTGATTGTTCTCACTGTCAAAAAATTTCTCCTTATTTCCAGGTTGACTCTCCTTGTTCTTGACAGAATTAGGCCAGGGAAGGAGTTTTAAAAATGTTAAACAGAGCAGGAGTTTCTTGTCAGAATTCTTATGTCTTTTTAAATACACGTTCTAATAGCTCTAATTAGCAGAGTTGATTTTATTAATTTGGAATAGGGTTGCAATGCTGTTTCTATGTTTATGTATTTTAATCCTGCATTTTCAGCATTTAAGAATATTGCGATATTAGACTGAAGATTTCAAATTATCTTGTAACTGTGCTTCTTGTGTGTGATGGAGCACCCACAACTTCTGAAGGCAAGCTATTTCATCGATTGATTGGTCTCACTCTCAGGAAGTTTCTTCTTAGTCCTAGGTTGCTTATCTCTTTGGTTAGATTTCCATCCATTTTTCTTGTCATGTCTTTTGGTGCTATGGAAAATAGAATGACCCTCTCACTTTTGTAGGGGCCCCTCAAATTTCCTGACAGAACAATTAATCAGTGGAACAACTTGTCTCCTGAAGTTATAAATGCTCCAACACTGGAAGATTTAAAGAAGAGATTGGATAACCATTATCTGAAATGGTGTAGGGTTTCCTGCCTAAGTAGGTGGTTGGACTAAAAGACCTCCAAGGTCCCTTCCAACTCTGTCATTCTAGTCTAGTCTAGTCTAAATATTTGAACAATGCTATCTTATTGTGAGTTGGACTAAGGAGAAATTTCCTAAGGATGAGACCAATTAAGTTGGCCACCCCACCCAGTCACATAGCCATCTAGCTGGTCATTACGGCAGAGAACCGGTTGTTAAATTATTTAAATCCCACCACTGGAGAGACCCAATTCATATATACTGTTTACTTTGGTATACTTTACTGGGTTGTTATGAAAACAAAACGGAATGATTCTCCATACCAACCTTTCTTGAAAGAGTGCCCACTACCACCATTCTGTAGCCCTCTAGTCTTTCATCAAAATTCTAACTAGGTCTGACTCTGCTTGACATTTTGCAAAACCAGACAAGGTCAGTCAAACACCAGCACTATCTTTGACAATTATTTGTAACAGAACAATAGCTCTATAAAATCATAAATATAATCCAAAAATATGAGAAGTATTGCACAAACTATTCAATCTTCCTCAGTTTATGGTCCTCCTGGTGCTTTGGATAACTACTCCTTTTGTCATTTATCATGAATTGTGTTCTAACATTTAACCAACTAGGGGTCATATTATGAAAAACAATTTATATCAGCTATGAAATTCTTAACATCTGTTAATTTTACTATTATTTAAGCTAAAATCCTTTGAATATTTATGTATAAATAAATTCCACTGAAAGACTCTCACTTAAAGAAAAATGAAAATTAAAAATTAAAAATCAAGAACAAAAATGGAATTTTGTTTTTTAATCACCGTAATTCATATTGCATATGCACCACTGGCATTCTCATCTACTGAAATAGATTCTGTTTATAAGTTTCAATAGTCATGAATAATTATGTAACAATAACTCATAATTCAATTAAAATTGAATCCATAAACATGGTAGCTCTTCAATCTTACCACAAGAAAGAGTACAATATTTAAAACAAAAATGAGGCTAAATCAAGGATAAAATTCATATATTGAGTTGCCATTGAAACAATTAGCAATGTCTCAAGGCCCATAAAAAAGTCAATTCTAGTAGTTTAGCTAGCCACGAGCAGTTCCATTGAAGATGGCAGCTTTCCTGCCAGAAACATAAAAAATTACATGCCATGTGTTGTATAAGGGAAAAAATTTAGTGCTAAGTGTGTTTGATTCAAATTGTAAGTTATACATATTTAAATTATTCAGCAAATATTTGGTAATATATTCATTCAAGATTTGGCACATTTCCTACATTTTGATAAAATGGATAGAATAAGCTTGCTGCTGAATTTCAGTGATAAAATATGTGTTTCCCAGAGCCAATGCAATGCACAGAGGGTTGATCTAGCACAAACTCCTATCCGCCCATCCACTCAATTATGAAATTTCTATTTTTCAGCCTGATCTAACATTCAGGAATTTTATAAGGATAATACTGAAAGTAGAATAAGAGAAATCAGGGCATTATTCTAAATTCTGGCAAAGAAGACCTGCATAAACACAACAAATGATTTTGCTTTAGTTTTTTTCCCCCTCTATGTCAATAACTTTCTAAGCTGAATAGTACTGCGCCATTTTAATTTGGCAGATCCCTTTTAAAAGCTTCTTGATTTTGGACTAACATTTGTTGACATCTCTCTTCTGCTCTCTCTAAAACTGGAAGACAAGAACTTTTAGGTAGCTTAGTAAATAAAGACACCCAGCTCTTTTCTTTGTACTATGAATAGGAACAAATGACCCCCTACAAGGATTATTTACAACTTCATTTTGTCTCTCACATTCACCATTCTGAAAGGCATCAACTTTGTTCCCTGCAGTGCTCCACTAAGAGCCACTAGCCAAATCAAACTATCACAGTCTGTAAACATTTCTTGCATCCCACTGCGATTTCCAAAATTACATTTTCTATGTTCCCTATAAACAGAAAAGCGGAGGATTTTCGGTTCATCTCAGAAAAGGTTCTTTTCTCATGTCCTAGAATGTGGTCTGTTAATTGCTTTACCAGGAGCAAACTTGGGTCATCCTTTGAGAATGAAGTTGTTATAAAACAGCTATGTTGACAGATGGTATAAGTGGCATCACTAATCAAATCTGCCATGGTGTTTTCATGGCAATGGGGAATTATCATTGTGCCAGTAAATGGAAAGGCTTATTAAATGTTCTGTTCTAAGTAGAAAATGCATTGTAATGATAGCTTGTGGAGTCATAAATTGGAAACGCAAGAATGAGTATATGCTCCGTGACTGATGGGTCTGTGACATACGCCTTGGAAACATTTTGCAGATACCTTCATTTGGATACCTTCAAAGCCATCTTGCTTCTCTAAACAGCATTTCAATAAGCTATTTAGGCCCACCAGTGCATAAACAGTGAATGTTGAACAAGCAGGTTCCCTAAAATCATTCATTTCCTTGGAGTCATCTACTTTAACTTATTCTTGCATTTTTTTTTCCCTCCTGCTCAGGCAGTTGAACTAAGCAGTTAATAAATAAATATTAGCTACTTCGGTAGGGGCTTCAGTTTTTGTAGATAGAACAGGAGAAAAGAGTAAATAAAAATCCATTTTTAATATTGCAAAATTAGTCTAGTGTCTTTTATGTCATCAACATGTTTAACTTCCTTTATGTGCATTTTCTGAATTACAGAATGAATCCAAGCTTTTCTGATAGGCCTTGAAAGCTGAGCAAATCAATAGCTGAATATTCAAGCCACAGTTTATTTTTCCATGTGTACCATTGACCTTTTTGTATCAGTACCAGATAGCTCCCTGCCAAGCTTATTATATACTTAGTCTCTGGGGGTAGCCTTCTGAATAGACAAAGTGTGTGGTATGGACAAAGGAGACAGAACTTACTCCAATTAAGATGTCAAAGATGTGGACCAGCTTCTGAAAGATGCCAGTCTATTCAATGGGAATGTGCAATTTGCATCTGCTAGTCTAAAACTGCTTAAATTATGCTTTTAAACTCACTGTACGTACACACACACACACACACACACACACACACACACACAAACACACACATACATATCCTATTGCTATTTATTTGTCATTTTTCTCATGCAAGTTCTAAATTTTGCTTTTTAAAGGGATAGTCTATTCAGTTGGAATCAAGCTTTCCTCAAAATTATTTGCGATCAAGAAAATAAATACTTTTAAACATTAAAAAATCCCAGCTATAATCCCAGCTCTTGTTTTAAAATTCTGATGGTTTAATCTTTATTATTGGAAATTGGAAATATATTAAGCTTGATTTACTGAATGTAACAATATAAATTGATTCATAGTGCCACTCTAGGATATCAAGTTCATTATGGCAATTCCTATTTTATTTATTAGATTTATACTCAACTGTTCCTCAAAGAGCTTGAAAAGACATGCTTTTCTCCCACTCCTTACCCCACTTTGTCCTATAGCAACAAACATATGGGGTAATTTGTCAGCGAGACACAATGACTGGCCCAAAGCTATCCAGCATCCATGACTTAAGGGTATATTTGAACCTGGATCTGCTTGGTTCTAATCCAACATTTTAACCTCTCTGTCATACTGTACTGATATGAAGAATAATTGTACCAGCTGTCTTTAAAATGCATTCATTCCACATCATAAATTGTATTTTGCAAAAAGTAGCTTCATTAATTTTAGTTAATTGGGACAAATTACAAGCAATGAAAAATGAAACTTAAAGCAAAGAATTTTCTCCGTTGCCTTTGAGAGTCTTTGGAATGAGTTCAACACCTGCCATATCTTTTGCAGACAGTTATGGATGCCTTGGTGTACTTTATCATCTACAATAATGAAACGAAAGCTATAATGTACTTGGTGAATTATGGGAGGGGGATGCTATATTTTAAATGTAGAAAATGAAGAAAAAATCTGAAGAGAATACATTAAATTATTTTAAATCCACAGACTGGGGATCGATCCTTAATTTACTACAAAGTACAATGAAGTTATTAACTATGCAGAGCAAAAAGCAATGACATTCCAAATTGTCTAATCATATAAATTAATTCTTGCAGGAAACACTAATCATTTTTAGTCAAAAATAATTTCAAATGAACTGAATAGCCTCTTAATCATACAGATTTAGCTGCAAAGAAGTGAAGTTGCTTTCTCTCCATTTTCTTCCTCTTTACCCATCTAGTCCATGTTTCACTGTCATCTGATTGATTTTAATCTCTTTTTATTTTTTAAGGTGTTCCAGTGGCTTTGATCGTCATCGTCAAGACTGGGTGGATAGTGGTTGCCCTGAAGAGGTGATATTCAGATATCCTATATTTATATTATGAATAGTTGATTCTTAAAAAAAGAGGGTATCTTGACTACAGACCTGTTACAGGAATAAAGCCTCTCTGAACAGTATTTAAAGACAGTTTCTAGATTTATCCTTCTCCCTTAGAAAATTACTGTTGGCAGATGAACATCTGTTCTGTCACTTACCTCATGAGCATCTATGTTGAATCCAAATGTACTTCTCTGTGTCCTAACCACATATTTTGAATATGAAAAACTAAATCCAGAATTACCATCTCACACTAAAATAAGTTTTTCTTTAGCTTGGACATTGTATGATGGAAGGAAATTACAATTATTGGAGACATTTACTGTTGTTTTTTTCTATTAAAAATAGCATTGATATATACCATTATTTTATTTATTAGTTTGCTTTGATGTCAGTATTGAAAAAGATGTTGAAGAACCCAGAAGTTCATTTGATGGGAAAGCCTTAACTTGATTTTGTGTATAAGTGAAGTTTTTCAAAGATGAGTGAACTGAATTTTAACCCTGGAATATGTATATATGTATGTAATGTATGTGTATGTATGTATGTATGTATGTATGTATGTATGTATGTAAGTAAGTAAGTAAGTAATTCATATGGCCACTTGTTTCACGCTCATGTCTGTACATGGATACCAATAATTAAATACAGCCTAAAGCAAAAAAGGAAACAACAGCATACAATACACATAATCTGCAACCAATATAAAAATCTGCAGCACAAATCACAGCAACCATTGCAAGGCTCAGACACCAAGATTCCTAGGCTCTATGACAAAACCATGTCTTTAAGGTCTTGCAAAAAGAGGACCAATTTAACCTCGGAGCCAAACCTCAGTTTGGGATAAAAAAGTACTAGAATGAACTATTTCATTCCAAATTCTTCTTTCGATTCTTTTTTTAAAAAGTTTTTTTTTATTATTTTTACATGTTTACAACAAATAACCACATGTATATTATTACATAACCAAAATTATATTATATTGTTAAATGTTTACATCGATTCGTCTTACCATCAACCCCCAAAAACGATTATTGGCTCTTCTGCTCTCCATGCACCGCATTTATACCCTATCCATCTCTTTCTTCTCCCTCTCTCCTCCTCTTCCCTACCTCCTTTCTTCCCTCTGTCATCCTTCTCTTCTCTATTTCTCCTTCCTCTCTCCTTCCCCTCTCTCCCCTTTCCACTTCTTTCTCTCCTTTCCCCCCCTCTGCCCTCTCTCCTACCCCTCTCTTCTTCCCTTACCTCTCTCCTCTACTCCACACTCTTCATTCCATTTACTTGGTGTATTTCAGCCTCTGAGCGAGCTCCATTTTATATTGATAGTATTTATATTTAAATATACATCTTTAATTTTAACATATATCCTCCTCCTTTTTTGAAAGAAAAAAGAAAAGTATACATATATAGTAATTATATTTTTAAGCCCATCTCCTCCAGCCTATTTTTAGCTGGGATGTAGATCTGGTTACCATTCCCAGCTATTCTTATCATTATATTTATATCATTACATGCCCCAAATTTGTAGTTCTGTGTCTATAATCTCAATAATTTCCCACTATATTTCACGTTCCCCTCCATTTTTTCATATCTTGACTTAGCTTACCCTTAATTGTCTTTAAATAATAACCCTTGCTGTTCAATGTTCATTGCAATTCCATTAATCTATTAAGTAGAGTAACAAGCGGTCCACACCTCACTTTGTTCATCATATTAAGAGTTCTGTATGTGTCCATATTTCATATATTTTAACCTATACTTAATTGTCCTTCCATTGTCATATTCAGTCAATTAACAACTCAGTTTAATTATCATGTATAAAAGTGAATCACATACCTCTACTTTTATTCTCCACATAACAATTTCATATTTGTCCATATTCCATATATTTTAACCTTTATTTAATTATATTTCCATTATCATATTCAATCAGTTAGCAACTCAGTTTAATTATCATACATAGGAGTAAACCACATATCGCAGCTTTATATTTCCCATATAACAATTTCTAATTATCAGATTTCTTCTAGTAAGTCTTTTCTCCACTTCTCCCTATTCCTGCCTTCTCCCTTTTCTTTGTTTTGACATGTCCACCCTCTTCAGTTTTCCCTATGCCACTGTCAAACTCAGTGAAATCTTTTATCTCCTTTTTATTTTCTTTTGTTGGGACATATCCACCCTTTTCAATTTTCCCTATACCATTGTCAAACCCAATGAAGTTTTTTTGTCTGTTTTTAATTTTCCACTGTTTCTACCACTTTCTTATCCTCCCTCTTCTTCCTTCACTTTCTCAATATCTAGCTTCCAAACTCTATTTAGACTTGATTTTAATGATTTATAAGAGTCGAGGTGGCGCAATGGTTGGGGTGCAGTACTGCAGGCCACTTCAACTGACTGTTATCTGCAGTTCAGTGGTTCTAATCTCACCGGCTCAAGGTTGACTCAGCCTTCCATCCTTCCGAGGTGGGTGAAATGAGGACCCAGACTGTGGGGGCGATATGCTGACTCTGTAAACCGCTTAGAGGGGGCTGAAAGCCCTATGAAGCGGTATATAAGTCTAACTGCTATTGCTATTGCTATTTATGCATATTTTTTATAATTTCACATAGTTCTTCAAATTCACATCTTTCATAATGTCCACTTCCAAAATTACAGTTAGTTATACAGTTCTTATTTCAGAGTGCTGGTCCATCTTAAATTTAGCTAGTTCAGCTAATGTGGAGAGGGAGCCATCTTGATCCTTTATTCTCCCTCCAGCCAAAAATTTCATATTTTCCTAGATCTTTATTTTATTTTATTTTTTCCCCTTGTTACTTTCCACGTCTCATTGATTAGAGTTGCTTAAAATATATTAATTAGAATGAACTCAAACACAGTAAGTCTCCTTGGTATGTTTCTCTTTGCCTCCTGCTTTTTTCCAAATTCTGATTTATGCCAATTGGTTAATTAAAACTTCCAGATCAAGGTTTCACATTCCATTCATTACACAGACAAGATTAGGTTATAAGTGAAAAAATAATGCATTAATTAGAGTTGCTTAAGATATGTTGGTTAGCAAACAGTCTTTTCAAATCAAAATCAAAGCTTGTGTTTGAATGAGTTTGTCATTTCTCTGCTTTCTCCTTTCTATCTCCAAGTTTTCAAAGCAAGTAGTTCTTTTTGGGCTAGTGATTTAACTCTCCATTTTCCCTTCTTTCTTTCTATTTGCCAAAATCCCGATCTGTCCATCGATATTATTTATATTCTCAAGGTTCTTTGCCTTTTCCAAATTCTGATTTATGGGTTAATTAAATCTTCTTACCAGGTTTTTCATCCCGTCTCCTACACACTCCTGCTCGGGTGCTTTGGCCAGAAGCCAGCTGCTTCTTGTGCAGCCATGTTGCCATGCTGCCTCCCCGACACCAATTCAGGAGGACAAATCTCCGACCTCAAGGGACGTGTTGCACTCCCTCTGGGTCTGATGAGACACTGCCCCTTCTTCACACCCTCCCCCCCCCACAGGGAGGTTCTGATCCAAAAGGATCTCAACATTGGTTTTTCAGGCAGAGTTCATGTGAGGCTCTTTGGAGCCCACACCTCCCCCATCTGTCTTGCTGAGGAACTTCCGGTCAAATCTCTTCTTTCAAATAAATAAATCTTATAATGTTTAGAGCTTGAGCTTCTCTACCATTTATTGAGACTTTAATTCTCTTTTATCCAGAAAATATACTAACTTTGCAAAGTCTTAATTTAAAATTTCCATTTTGACATATTCTTGTGTTTGTATTAGATAACTGTAGTGCTCAGACAAATGACTTTCACTGATCACTAATTATTTCCTTTCTTCATATTATTTTCCTTATGCAGTCAAAACTTAAGATTTGTGAAAATACAGAGACAACTCAAATGCCTCTTCATATTACAACTGCACAACAGCAAACCACGATGAGATTCAGAGTTTTAACAACTACCAAAGGAACCATTACATCACATCTGCCAACTAGTCTACCCACGGAAGGTAAGAAACTAGAGTTGAATATGTTATCAGAAATGTTTAAAATTTGTAGTATGATTCTGTCACACGAAATTTACCTACTGGAAGAAGTAGTACTTCAATAATGTGATTATATTATGATTACCAAAGACCAAGGCTGAAAACGCTCTACCTCTATAAATAAAATCTTTGTATAATTTATAATAAAAGTTTAATTCTAATCCTGTTTTAGATTGAAATTGACTTTCAGAATAATTAAGGTAGCATCAATGGGTAGCAATAAAGCTACTATAGAATACTTTCTTGGTTATTTAAACATTGACTCAATATTTTAGAACCAGTGATTTGGAGTCATTGGGATCTTCTACATTGAAACTCTTATTTTTTTGAAGTATTTTATCATCCTTAGTAATCAGAAATGCTATTGGAGATTATTAGCTTTCATGAAAAGTTGAGTATTTTGCTATATATTTCCCAAATGTATTAAGTGCTGGTGTAAGAAAACTATGTAAATTACATGTGGTATGTATTGTTTTTGTCTTTATATTTCCCAAATGTATGAAGTGCTGATGTAATAGTACTGTGTCAGTTACAGGTACTGTGTAGTGTTTTCCTGACATGTTTAATATTAAATCAGTATCTTGTAGAAGTGTGCAATATTTAGAATGAAACACCTCTTTTGATAATGTGATGGTGATAATATTATTTACAACCCAGCTTTAGTAAACTGGCTAGAAGGATGTTTTTTTTTAAATAACTAACTTAAATAACATGCACAAATTAAAAGAATTAACATACAAAAAGTAGGCATCAAGAAGGAGCCTACAGAAATGTTGTATAAATATTCATGAATAGGGAAAAATACATGAAAGCACAGTAATGAAAATGTGAACTACTATAGAAAATGGATAGCATGAATTGGTACTTGAAAAACTGCATAATATTTTAAAAAATCATAACAGATCTGTCATACAATTTCCATGATGTGCAAGCTGTTGTGTACAATCTTGTCTATTTTTTTTTTAAATAAAATAAAGCTTATTTATTTGACGTGTACTAATTTAAGTGTAACTTCTTGGCTTCAATTCAAGGATCAATAGTATATCCATGAGGTGGTAATTATTACAATATATTAACTATCTAGGTTTTTTTTTCCTCTATCTCCATCTTTGGGAGAAGAGAATACAGGTAGTCCTCGACTTACAATCATTTGTTTACTGACTGTTCAAAGTTGTGATAGCACTGAAAAAAGTGACTTATGACCATGTTTCACACTTAACAGCTTTGTGGCATCCCCCATAGTCATGTGATCAAAATTTGGATACTTGACAATTGATGTGTGTTTATTGACGGTTACAGTGTCCTGGAGTCATGTGGTCACTTTTGCAACCTTCTGACAAGCAAAGTTTATGGGGAAGCCAGATTAATTTACCTGTATTACTAACTTAATACATACAGTGATTCACTTAACAACTCTGCAAGAAAAGTTATAAAATGGAGCAAAATGCACATAACAACTATCTGGCTTAGCAATGGAAATTTTGAGCCACAAGTTGAAGACTACCTGTATCAAATCATTTTAATTTTGAATTGTCAATGCTAATTTAATAAAATAGAAATTCTGTTTTACTTGTTTGTTGCAAGACATTGTATAGTTATGATGTAATTGGTTATTGTAGAACATTTCAACAGCATTTCAGCTACATAGAAACCTTAAGCTTTTCAATCCTGCAAAGATAACACAAATAGAAGACTCTTTAATGCAAAAGACTATTTTTGAGTGCAAGAACCTAAAAGAAAGGTTTAAGCGCTGTCAATATAAGCTTTTGAGCTTTATTTCTATAGTACTAGATCTTAGTGGACAAAGTAATAGTAGAAAGATGAAAGTATCACATTTTCAAAGTGGGGAAAGTGACATAAATGGTTGCCTATGCGCTGTAATAAAATGATCCTATCTTCTGAAAATCAAACAAAACTCATAAAATTAGTAGATTGATAAATATTGTTCCTGTGGAACATGAAAAGATGTTCTAAAGCTTACATCTGAATTAGTTCTGCCAATTTTTTGCACTGCACATATCCTGCACAAAACAGTTCCAGATTTTCTTTTCTAGAAATTTTTGGAGGAAAATAAATGGTTCCAGGAGTGCAAAATATTACCCAGAATTTAAGAAAAAAGTCTTTACTTTTTTATGCTTTATGCTTTTTTGTTATTTCCCTTTTTGCTGTTCTGATAATACCATTATCAACTACAATATGATTTCAGCCATTCCAGAAAGTGCAATACAAGATTATTGCATGATATTAAATATCTAATCAGCTTTGCTATTCAGTATTATTATTACTTAGAAAAGTGTTGGGAATACAATTCAACGCTGGCATGCACCCTGCCTCTCAAAATCCTTGCTTGGCCCAGCTGGGTCCTACCATGCAGGGGAATGTAACAAATAATTAATTGCTTGCTTCATTTCTATTCTAATTTTTCCTCTAGGAAAAGGGGAATATATTTGAAGGATTTTCTGCCTCATGAATTAGAATATCTTGAACGGTTTTAACCACAGTGAATTTAGTCTTAGGCAGCAAAGTATTTTTGCCTGGCTGCTGCTGTATTCCCACTCTATCCATATGCAGACCTGCATATACCATCCAAAGCCAAATCATAAGTGATTCAAACATACACAGCATCTTGAAGCAATGAAGCTCACTGTGCTTAGGTAGGTTGCAGGCCAATAATTCTTCATTTATCTTAGCAAACATTTTGCTTTCTCAAGGAGAGAAAGGAATATACATTTGAGATTGTTGAGCCAGTCAAATTGTGGTTCCCCTTTTCTGTATTATAGCAATAACACTTAGACATATATATATATACCACCCATAGAGCTTTACAACACACTCTGGGTGGTTTACAACATCAGCATATTGCCCCCAGCATATTGCCCCCTGGTTTCTTGACCTCAGAAGTATGGAAGGCTGAGTCAACCTTGAGCTCATTAGACTGTGGGCAGTATTAGCCTGCAATGCTGTATTATAACCACTGAATCATCAGAGCTTTGGTGATGTTCTACCATTCATTGTTGACTGTTATTTCATGATGGGCCATCAAATAGACTCAGCAACACAGGACATTCTTCCTATCCACTTACATCGCTTCACATGTAAAAAGCATTGGAAAATAAAAACTCATATCACACACACACTCCTTAACAAAACCACACAACAACTTCAACCCCATGTGTTCTGCCAGCGAACCCTCAAAATAAGTGTGCTGTTCTAGCACCAGAAAACAACATAAAATAGAATTGCCCCAACCAAATCTCTCATTTAAAAAATCCACCCCTAGGACAAGATGTACATTTCTAAAATCTTCATGACCCCAATGCCAGGGATGATCTTTCTCTCCAGACTTCACTGAACAGGAACACAGCTTAAATTTACAGATCTAAAATGTTTCAATTCAAAGGCCATTATTTCATGATCAAAGCCTATTATTACTATAGATACTTTTACTCTTAGCTTGCCAAACTTCAAATCCTACCTTTGATTGCTATACTTCATGGTATGTGGTTGAATAAACAACCCTCTTCAAGCAGCTGCCCAATGTGCTTATTTGTGACCAGCTCAGAATCAAATCAAGTAAATTTATTTTACTGAAGAATCAGCAATGTTTTAGACACACAGAATTTGTAAATTTCTTCTCCAATATTCAGATATTTTTGTCCTGACTGCCCTCTTCCCAATCGAAAAAGAGAAAAGGAAAACATCCTCCACATCAGCTTAGCTCATAATATTTTCCTATCCATTTTGTAATATTGCCTTTTATTGCTATAGTATAATTCAGAAAATTTTGATATAGCAGTTTTAAAGATAAATCTCACCAATGACTTTGAAATAGTGTAAGATCAGCTCTAAATTTTTTGTATAATAGTTATAGAGCAGATCTTTAATGTAAACGTGAACTGCTATAGAAAACCTCTTTAAATTCCTCACTGATTCATAGGACTACTCTTCCAACTCTTAATCAATAGTATCACATTTGTTTAAAATTATTTTAAACATATAACCCATTATGATTGTGGATCGATTACTTCTAGCACACTTTTATAAATGCTAAATAAATGTAAAATGCTATATAAACATAGCATTAGATGTTTAGATAAAATTCCTTTCTCTAATAGCTTTGAATTTCTTTTTCTAGATGATACCAAGATAGCTCTACACCTAAAAGATAATGGAGGTAAGAGCTGCTATTTTTTTGCATTCAGATTACATGAACAGATCATCTAGAGCCGAGGTGGCGCAGTGGTTAAATGCAGCACTGCAGGCTACTGCTAGATCAGCAGTTCAGCGGTTCAAATCTCACCGGCTCAGGGTTGACTCAGCCTTCCATCCTTCCGAGGTGGGTAAAATGAGGACCCAGATTGTTGGGGGCAATATGCTGACTCTCTGTAAACCGCTTAGAGAGGGCTGAAAGCCCTATGAAGCGGTATATAAGTCTACTGCTATTGCTATATTGCTATCTAAATGCCATTCCATAAAACCAAAATGGTCTAGTAATTTATCCACTTACCTATGCTACAATACTATGCAAGATATTCTGAGAGAATGCTTAGTATAGTCAGCTATCATAATTTGCCATACTCATTGTATCAATGAAATGAACCTCTTTGAATGTTATTTTTTTTAGAATATATATTCTATCCTCACCTAGGCAAATAAATGTAGATACAAATTTTCATATTCAAATCACAGCACTTATTCATTGTGTACAACAAAACAACAAGCGGAATCAACCCTGGCAATCAATGGCGTGACAGATGCCGCAGCCAGATCACCTTTACTATTAGACTATTAAGAAGATTTATCTCCAATTGCCAGGATAACTCTCTAACTTATTAGTAAATCTAAATAAAAAAAATAATGGTCTTTGGAAAACATCATCAGAGACACAAGTGGCAATTAGATGGTGAACCAATTAAAAAGGTTAACACCTTTGTATATTTATACCTAACTTTTTATAAGACTGGGTCTTAGTATTGGCTTCATGAATGGAGTACACTTAGAGCAAATGCTTTAATTTACTGCTTAAATTAAAGAATCATAGTTACCCAGGTCACTAGCCCCATTAATTAAAGTATATAAGGCTAAGCTCCCATGTTCTTGTATGGAACAGAAGTTTGGGGGTCTATATTCTACTACAGTATTAGAACAAACATGATCCCAGCACCTGAGATGTATTTTGGGTGTAGATCTAAGGACATTTGCTGCAGCACCTAGAGCCAAATTGGGAAGTTATATAATTCATGCACTGTCTAAAATCAGAGCATATAACTTACTGGCACATAATCAACGAAATGGATAGACGGATAGACTCCCCAAGTTATGTTTATTAGAGTAGATAAAACCACAATTACAACCCTCTTGGATCACTAAACTGACAAATTTTGTAAGAAGCTCTGGTCTTCCTGTCTCTTGCATAACAGGAAAACAATTCAAAAAAAGAGCTGCCCAAAGAATTAAGGATATAGAAGCACAAAATGATATACTGTAACTATCCTTACCAAGGTTGGTAACTTGAAATGGATGAGCAAATATAAACATACTTTTCAAATAGATAGCTATTTAAAGTTACAATTGCCAAAACATCTTAGGGGGATATTTGCGCAAGTAAGATCTGAACATCTTGAGGTAATGGTCGGATATGGGAGATTCCATTATATACCCTATAATGAACATCTATGCATTTGTGGAGCGACAGATGTAGAAGACTTAGCTCACATCATTGTGTAAGAGGGTGAGAGACAGGTACCTTGGTCTATATACTAAATGAATGACCCATTGGGAACTCGATATCAAAGCAACTTACCTTATGTGCAGCCAGCATTTGAAAACAACATTTAACATGGCACAGTACTTGAGCAAAATAATTCAGTTGAGATCGACATAGTATCTGGACTGATTGGGGTAGATTATAGGGATCATTCTGAAAGATTATTTTATTTTATTTTACTTATCCACCATGTTTTCCCAAAATTACGACATGTCCGGATAATAAGACCATGCCATATTTTTCCTGTGGGCCAAAATATACGCCCTTCCCCAATAATAAGCCCCTCCAGCCAGGCAGAGCGCCACTCACCTACCTAGCGATATCCTGAAGGCTCAAAGCCTCAGGAGCTGGGGGGAGGGGGGCAAAGGCACTCACATTGCTTGATGCCTTTGGGATACCGCTAGGTTGGTGGGTGGAGCTGTGCCCAACTGGAGTCGGGGGTTGCCGGGCAGCTGCTCTCACAAGCAGCCACCAGCAATGCCCCTTTGCAGCCAGGCAGAGCACCACTCACCGACCCAGTAATATCCCAAAAGCGTTAAGTCACATGGCGCTCTGCCCAGCTGGAAAGAGATTGCATGAGCACTTGTTCTGCCTCCAGCTCATGTGCCTCCCTGCCTCACCATGCCCAACTCTCCCTGCAGGGCTGGCCCGGGGCGGCGGTGCTGCCACCACGCTGCCACCCCACTGCCGCCACCGCTGCCATGCTCTGAGCATAACTGGCTTCCAAACTCTGGAGCTCCGCTGCCAAGTCTTCCAGCAGCGGCCGCTCTCAGACTATGCTCTATGGTAGTGGGCTGGCTGCGGGAAGACTCTCTGTACTCTCTGTATCTCTTATTTTCAGGGTAAAATGTCTAGCCACTCAACAGTAAAACAAAGTAATTGCTGTGAGTCAATAACAAATTATCAAGATTTGCTGTCTGTGCTATTTTAGCGAATTCTGTAATCTTTGCATAATTGGTATTAGTCTGTAATGAACAAAGTAAATTTGGTTTGATTATATGTGGTTCGACAGTGTGAAGGGGTTTGAGTTGTATATGTTAGTGCAGACTTTCTTAAACTTTTTCTCTCATGACCCCTTTACGCTTTTTATTATGAAAAATCCCCTAAAAAGTTTTTGCTTGTTTGTGTTATATTTAATGAGGTAGTCCTCATTTATTTATCCTGTAATGTTTCATTGTGGCATTATAAAAATGTAACAAATAAAATTTGATATTACTCTTGTTTTAGGGATTATACAAATCCAAATTAATCTTGGCCATCTGCTATTTGGCAGTAGTACTAAATAACTAAACTGCTTGCTAACTAACTGCTACCAAGTAACTAAACAATAAACAAATTTATCAGAACCATAGTTGGAAATTTTTGAGAGAGATGTGTTTGCTGCAGGACAAAACTTCCTCAGATGTTTGTATTTCTTTTTTCTTCATACACAGCATGGCACATACTATAAAACTTAGCAGAATTGTGGCTTTTAGCAATATTTTTATGTTAGTTGGATTCTCTTCAGAATCTGAATATTGATAGATCATTTAATACCCATATGCTCACAATAAGACAGAAGTTTAAAAATGGTAATTTGTACATCTCAGATTTTATTGATGCTTCTCAGGAGCCATGAGATTTGATTATAACATTTAGCTTTTAAAGTAGTAATGCATGTCTGCAGGTAATTTTTAATTTGTTATAAGGAAACAAATTATGAAGATCAGGTATGATTTAATTTGAAGAGTACCTAAGTGGCATGGATAGAAGTGGACATTAATATTGTTTATTAATCTAGAAATAATAGGACATCTGGAATTTGTCTTTGCAGAGATATTATAATGAGTATTTAGCACAGAAAAAGGCATGACTCATTTTGTCAAGGCAACAGATTATTGTATATGAGGAAAATAAAAGAACTGAAATGAATTTGTGCCAAGCTTAATCCTTATTTTTCTTATAGCCTCTACAGATGACAGCACAGAAGAAAAGAAAAGTGCCTCTCTTCACACTGGCTTAATTGTAGGGATTTTCATTCTGGTTCTGATAGTAGCTGCAGCAATCCTTGTGATTGTTTATATGTATCACCATCCCACCTCTGCAGCCAGTCTCTTCTTCATTGAGGTAAATTGTGTTTTTCATAATTGGTCTATAGCAGGGGTGGGTTCCAGCTTCTATCTCCGTCGGTTCTCTCAGGGGCGCACTTTGCGCGCGGACACACTTGTTACGTGCTACTCGTGCATGCACAGTAGTAAAAAAAATGCTTCTGCTCATGTGCAGAAGCAAAAAACAAGATGGCAGCACACATGGTGCTGCCGATTGAACTACTTTGGGAGCATGACCTGCCGAGTTACTACCTACTCTTAGGTAGGTAATAATACTACTATTAGAGCCGAGGTGGCGCAGTGGTTAGGGTGCAGTACTGCAGACCACTTCAGCTGACTGTGATCTGCAGTTCAGCGGTTCAAATCTCACCAGCTCAAGGTCGACTCAGCCTTCCATCCTTCCGAGGTGGGTGAAATGAGGACCCAGATTGTGGGGGCAAGTTGCTGACTCAATTTGCTAAAAAATTTGTAAACCGCTTAGAGAGGGCCGAAAGCCCTATGAAGCGGTATATAAATCTAATAAATAAATAAATAAATAAATACTCAATCGAACCGGTCCGAACCGGTAAGAACCCACCTCTGGTCTACAGCCTACAGTATAGTGAAAAGCTAGCTTATATCATCTTCCCTGAAACAGTGCAATATTTTCAGACACCAATTAATATTAGCCTTTGTTTTTGCCTAGCATGTTATTATTTGTGCTAAATTTACAGGTTGAGGTCATTTAGTTAAATGATGTGATAAGTAGCAGGGAGTGTATCTGGTAAAGCATGGAGCACTTCATCATGATTTCTTATCCTCAGAACATTGTGTTATAAAGACAGCTTTTGAAAACAGTTGGTTTCTGTGCATGATTACTGAAAACAATCCCCCCCCCCCCCAATCCACCTTTGATTCATCTTGGAAACAGTTTGCCATGAGTTCTGTGTGTGACGATGATCTTACTGAGAAACGTAAATTTAGTACATTTATTTAGTTGTTCTATTTGTACCATACTGCAGCCATATAGAAATAATCTATATCACTCTGAAGTGAATCTTCCGATTTCATGATATGTTCAGCTGGACTCTCCTAATTCCAATTCACAAGGCTGTTGGAGAATTATAACATTGCTCTTCAGAATAACTGGGAGTGCCTATGAGAGACAAATGTTCTAAGTGCATTTTACTTCTAAGGTCAATACTGAAAAAGCAAGGAACAGAATACCTTTAGAAATAATATTTTGGCATTAGGACATTTGATTAGAGTAGAAAATATGATGTAGGTAACGGCCAGAAAGTGGACAGGTGGCTTACTGGCTAAGATGCTGAGAATGTCGATTGTCGATCAAAAGGTCGTCAGTTCGAATCCTAGCACCACATAACAGAGTGAGCTCTGATTACTTGTCCCAGCTTCTGCCAACCTAGCAGTTCGAAAGCACATAAAAATACAAGTAGAAAAATAGGGACCTCATTTGGTGGGAAAGTAAGTGTTCCGTTAGCCTTCGGCGTTTAGTCATGCCTGCCACATGATCACGGAGATGTCTTCAGACAGTGCTGGCTCTTTGGCTTTGAAACGGAGATGAGCACCACCCTCTAGAATTCAGAACAACTAGCACATATGTGTGAGGGGAACCTTCACCTTTACCTTATCTGTAAGATGAAAAGAGCAATTGACGAATTGATAATGTGGGATATGTTACTTGGTCCCATCAACAGAAGGAAGACATTTTAAAAATTGAACAAGCAAAAAATAGCAGCATCCTTTCAGTGGCTTCCCTCCTCCTCAAATTATTTATCGAATTATTTCTCTTTTCCCTCTTGGAAAAACTTGTTTCTTTAGCAATACAATCTTTACATCAGGATCCCAATTCAGCCTTTTCTTTTTTAAGGATACAGTTTGCTGATGTATTTGAAAAATGGAAAGAATTTCCCTCCCTAATATATATATATATATATATATATATATATATATATATATATATATATATATATATATATATATATATATATATATATATATTCTTTCCACTGGTATATAGAACTACTAATATTCTATTGCCTTTAAAGGTTGAAATATTTCTATAGATATTTTCTTTTTTCTGTAATATATACAGTATACATATACTCAACTTACAACCATTCATTTAGCAACACTTTCAAAGTTACGGCGGCAATGGAATACACACACACACCTCAGTCCTCACATTTATAACTTTTACAGCATCCCTGCAGTCAAATTTGGGCAATAGCAAACAACATATAATTATGATGATTTCAGCATCCTGGAGCCATGTGATCACCATTTGTGACTTTCCCAGAAGGTTCTGATAAGCAAAATTAGTGGGAAGTCAGATTCATTTAATGACCACATGATTTATTTAACAACTTCAATGATACACTTCATTTCATTTCATTTCATTTATTGAATTTATAGGCCGCCCAAACCCGGAGGACTCCGGGCGGCTTACAGAAATGAAAAATATTAAAAAAGGATTAAAACAATAAGATACAACAAGATTAAGAAGAAACATAACATGCACCCAGTCAAAGGGGGGCTGGACCTCAATCAAGAGGTCAACAGCCCCAGGCCTGCCGGAAAAGCCAGGTTTTAATAGTTTTACGGAAGGCCATGAGAGTGGGTCCGGATCTCTGGGGGTAGCTCATTACATAGGGCCAGAGCGGCAACAGAGAAGGCCCTACTCCGAGGTGTCGCCAGCTGGCATTGTCCAGCTGAAAGCACCCGGAGAAGGCCCATCCTGTGCGATCTTATTGGTCTTAGGGAGGTATGCGGCAGAAGACGGTCCCATAGGTATCCAGATCCTAGGCCATGTAGGGCTTTAAAGGTGATAACCAGAATCGTGTTCGGAGACCAATAGGAAGCCAGTGCAGCTCGCGGAGGATAGGTATAGTATATCGCTTGCGCGGCTGCATTCTGGACTACTTGTAGTCTCCGAACACTTTTCAAGGGCAGTCCCAGTGTTGTTAAAATTAGGCGATAGTCATTTAACAACTGCCTTGCTTAGCAACAAAATGCTGGTCTCACTTGTAGCTGTAAGTTGAAGACCACCTATATAGGAGTAAGTGTGGCAATTATTCAGAAAAATTCCAGAACTGTGAATTATTTGCACAATGTCTTTTCTTCTAGCGTCGCCCAAGCAGATGGCCTGCAATGAAATTTCGGAGAGGATCTGGACACCCCTCATATGCTGAAGTGGAACCAGTTGGTGAGAAGGAAGGCTTCATTGTATCAGAGCAATGCTAGGATTATTCTGTGACAAATCACCAGTACTGGCCTACTGGTGTGAGAAGTTTATTCTGCCTCACATTTTTAAAAAAGAAACTTGAAGCTGCTGTAACCTGAGGAAAATAGCTTGGATTTCTGGAGAAACCATAAAGGGGAGTAGGTGATGACCCTTTACAGAGTGTTTTGTTTCAGAGCCATCTGGCATACAATATTTCAGAAACATGTCTCTGAAACACCTACAATCTGAAAATAAAGAATATATTTGCCATGTTTTTTTTTTATTTCGAGAAAAAATATAGAATAAGCCAGAAAATGTACCAACAGCTTTAATTCAAAAAAGTGTTTCCCCACAGTATTTGATGCAGTAAAGTAGTTTGGTTTTTAACTTATAAGGATTTTTTTTTCATGCCTCAAGGCAATCCTATAACAGATTAATCTGTTAGTGAGATCAACCTGATGCAAATAAGATAGGTTAGTCACTACATGTATTTCCATGAGTACTATCACTTTGATTTTTCTAATACATAGCTATCAAATATAATCAGAAAAAGTGCTTCTTGTATTCTGTTGGCCTTTAAATTGTAATTGGTTAATCGCGACTATAGTTCTATAGTTGACAAAGCGTTAGAGAGATTTTTAAGCTTTAGGAAAACAGAAAAGGAGCAAGAATGTTTTTCACTGTGATGAAATTAGTCTCTCCAAGGGGAACATATAGTGAAATTGTACTAACATTTAAATATTCACAAGAGGGAAACTGGGGTGCATGGGTATGCATCACTTACCGGTAGTTAGAAATAAATCCCATTGAGCTCACTGAGACTTATTACTGAATAATTACATACAGGGCATTTAGGAAAAGAGGTTTTTAAAAAGTCCAGATGATGGCTACACCATAGGCACCGTGCTTGTAAAAGGATGTGGGGTTTCAATCACATAATTGCAGTTACTCTCTTACATTTTGAGAATATTCTTGCAGATGAATCTGGCACAGAGGATTGGACTGCTATCTTTGGGGCATTATTTATACCCCAGAAAGGTGGTCTCAAATAGATGAAGTCACTATTTAATTGATATTGGAAAAAGAACAGCCTTGGAACACGGGGGGGGGGGGGGACTCTCCGTATATCCACATATTTTCACAGTTCTCCAAGAGCAGTATTTTTGCACCAGTGCCCTTCTGCCATAGAAAAAACATGAAACCTATTTCAGTTCATATAACACAAGGCAGGCTCTTGTGGCTGTTGATAGTGCATTGTTTTTGTCATCCTGATGATGGAAATAGATGGCATTGCTGCATATTTCCACTGAGTTGTAAAATAGTCCTTAGTATTAAAATAAATGTTTATGTTGCATAAGAGAAAGTGGTTCATTTAATTGCAGTGTCCTAATTTTGACTGCTTTTCAGAGCCAAATTTTCTTTAAGCAACAAAATAAAACCTTTCCTACTCTCAGTGGGAAAAATATTTTTTACAAAGTCCCAATGAAATAATTCTTCAAATAGAAAATAGAAATGTACCCTGAGATCTTAAAAATTATTAAGATTGTTTTTACATTTTGCACGGATAAAATTCACTATTTGCATTTTTACACACATAGAAACAGTATTTGGTTCATGGTAGGGTATTATCTGCAGCTTCAGGTTTCAAATTGTTCAGTCACTTTTCTTGGATAGCATCTTTATAATACAATCGTTTACATTTCATATCAGTACATCTATGGTTCTTGTTTTTTTTTAAAAAAAAAAAACAGACTATAACACCATGATTTTTACTTGTTATTTCGTTCAGTAAAAAATACGATTATGTATTTTCCTGTATTCATTCTTTATTCTGTTTAAACTGGTTTACTATGTATTTAGAATGTGCAAAACCCACCACTTGGGCAATGGAACGCCAGAATAGCATCTCCAAAACAACATAAGTGGCTTTTGTTTTCAAGGCAGAGCCACTCTCAGAATACCGCAAACCACTTCTGTATTCAGATTAATTTTCAGAAATGTCTAGACTATCCCTGGAACAAGGGTTTGGAACATCATTGCTATGTAGTCACAGTTCATCAAGAGCATTGACTTGTGGCTGCTAAAAATCCAGGGAGTTGTAGTCCAGAACACCTGGAGGGCACCCAATTGGAGCAAGGTGATCAAGAGTATATTTTTAAATTTTATAAAAAAGAATTTATAAATATTATTATTGTAAGTATTATTATAGAGAGCCAGTTTGGAGTAATGGTTAAGACATTGGTTTAGTAACCAGAACGCTGTGAATTCTAGTCCCAGTTTAAGCATGAAAGCTGACTGTATGACTTTGAGTCAGTCACTGATCTCAACCTAATCCATCTCACAGGGTTGTTATTATGGGGAAAATAGGAGGCAGGAGTATTAGGTATGTTCACTGCATATTTTAAAAAATGGAAATAAAAACTGAATAATAAAAATTTAGAAATAAACCATACTGGCTTTGTTGTGAAAATGTTAAAGCTCATTTCATTATTTTTCTCTCTCTAAATAATTTTTTCCCTTTACTGACCACAAAATCTTACATGAGGAGACTTGTTCACTTGAGAAAGGCTCCCTATTAGTAATTGTACTATATTGTCTAGGTATAAGAAAGAAAGGGCAATGTTTCTTCAAGTTTAGGATTAACTAGCTCAATATTGCTCAACATGGTGCCCTCCAGCTCTTTTGGGACTACGACTTCATTATTTTAGCTTTGAGTATGTCATCGTTCACAGATTAAAAGCATGTGCATTTAAGTCAGCATTGGCTAATGTATGATCTTCAAAACACTTGGCTGGAACCTCTATCATCTTTCACCATTGGCCATGCTGGTTGATGTAAGTGGAAGTTCTTTAGCAAAACTGGCATCCTTCATCTAAGTGGAGATAAGCTCTATAAAGTTCCCGTTGGGTCTCATATAACATAATGGTAAGTATTATGGGTATTTTGACATCATGACTGATAATATCAATTTTCTTGATATGTTATTCTACTACACTGCTATGATGCAGCAAAATATGCATTTTGGAATTAGTATGCTCTTTCCATGAATGCTCATTCAGAATGGTTTCAGAAATTATTATACAGAAATACGTACAGTGTGTGTGTGTGTGTGTGTGTGTGTGTATACAGAAAGATACAAATTTCATATACAGGGAGCAAGTGCAAGGCTGTAGTCAAGATAGTGGCAATGATAGTAGGATTAAAGTTCCACCCATTTTTATTTGACATAAAATAAAAATTTTATGGAACATAAAAAATGGCAGAACCTCCATTATACTATCGTTATCACTATTTATTTAAAAATCACATTGTGTGGATGCTCCTGAATAGGTAGGTGCATTCTTTTTGAAAATGAATGAAAGACTGAAAAGCTACTTATTTTTTATAATCTAATTGAACAGCAAACTGTACAAAGGAAATTCCACAAACTAGCAAAAGAGCATTGCTCTCTATTTCTGTCTGTATTTGTGTGTGTCTCTCTTTCTCTTCATTACCATGCAGTTTTGAAATTTTGATTGATTGAGTCATGGTTTTGCAGTGGTCATCAAGCCTACAACTCTGCACAGTTCACTGGAGAAGAAGGAGAAGAAGAAGAAGACGAAGCAAAATGAATAGGTTGAAACATCACTGTAGCTTCACAGAATTTTGACAAAAACTCTGACTCAAAGGGACCAAAAAAGGGAGGGGTGAAAATAAAGTTTATCTCTCTGTGGCAGGAAAAACTGTGACTAGATAAGTGTGTGCCTATTCAATATCCTGTTCAAATTATACCTGTTGGTAGGCAACTTCAAAAGCCTTGCTTTTCTTCCCAATATTTTTCCTAATTTAGTGAAAGAAAGCTGCAAAAGATTATGATGTATTTTCCATTTCATACTGTATAGTGTGTCTGCCAAGTTTAGTGGAAAAGTTCTAATTTTAGGAGTAGTATAATATTTAATTTAATTAACAAATAGCATACCATCCTTCAGGATAAAAATTGGCCATATACTTTATTATATTCTAAGAGACTCAGGAAAATTTCTTATGATGTGCAGTTTAAACAAAAGATTTGCAAACATATAGCCAATTTTGTACACTTGGTGTGATTTTAAGATGAAATGTCACCTGACCAAGAAAAAGAAAATCCAACCCAACTCCTCCTAATCTAGATTTCTCTAGAAGTTTGTAGTTCATGGCCATTGATTGACAGTTGTAGAATGCACAACTGAAGTTGGGGAAGTCTGGTTCAAGCAAAGCCTAAACGGTAATAATAATGGCTTTAAAAAGGAAATAGGAACGTGGTAAGGTAAAGTCAATAAAGGGAAAGTTGAATAACAAGTCCTCCAGTTATTTTCCATTTCTTGAAATGAACTTTTAAAGACTGACTTCTCAAAGCCTGCCCAAGGTTTAACTAAGGGGAAAACTGAAGGGGGAGGGGATTAAAATGTAAAAGGACAAAGATACAGAAACAGAAGTAATTTAAAAAGCAGCTACATGAGCCTAGAAATAGATGCAGCTACTTTAATGGTTCAAAGAAAGTGACTTTATAAATATTTCCTCATGTTTCAAAGTATGTCTTTTTGCAGGATTTTCACAGATATGTTAGATGATGACTCATCTGTTGGTTCAATCTCAGGAAAGAAGCGCTTTACATTCTGAGGAAAATGTTTGATAAGATCTCCCTTAAAGATCTGATGCCACCTCAGGTCTCCAAGACAATAGTAACTTACTGCTTGTAATCTCACTCAAAGGAGAAGCTTTTTGGCTGAAATGTTTGCTTTCTGAGGTTTTCCATTATCAGAAGGGTTACTGTTGAATGTGAAAAACATAGCTTTTATATCTGAAAATCTTTTATTACTGTAACCAGTTCAGAGCAACAAACACATAATGGAAAATTTCTATAATAATCACAAAGATGTAACAAATTTAAAAGAAAATTGTTTCAAATGAAACATTTATAAACTATTGACTTGCTCTTATTCAGAAGCACAAATGAATGTGCCGGTGTTTCATCTATAGTTTCTAGATGTGACATTTGTAACATTTAAATTTCATATCATTCCAGAGACTTGTTCCTACCAACTCAGAGCAGTGATCATCTCTCCTAGCACATTATTTTTACAATTCTGTGGCTTTAAGGACCTTTAGTAATTAGAAATAGATTAAAATTTTGGACAGAAGCCATCAGAAATTCTGCTTTCATTTTCCCCAACAGTTTCATTTCTTTGGAAATACAAGGCAATATATCTTGTCCCTTTCTGATTTATCTTAAAAATCAAATCTAGGTCAAATTATAATTATATGAGTCACTGTCCCAAATTGCTTTTAAGTTATTTGCGGCAGGAAGTTATTTCAAAACTGAAATATTTTGAAACTTGAATATTGGTGAAAAACAAAAAAATATGAGGTTAATTGGATTTTGGGCTATCTCCAGAACATGTATTCATGTTTATCACAACTTTCCTTCAGAAATAAAAGACATATCAACTCTCATTTCAACCCTGAGCTACAAATATTCTCCTTTATTGGTTCTTCAGATTAGCTCTCTTTTCTTTCCATTTGATATGAGAGATCATGTCCTATTGAAAGCAGCTAACACCTGAGAATTGGGCCAATATATTAATCATTTATGTTCATACTGTTTAACCAATAGACATATTCCTATGAGTCCTTTGATTCCAAATCTGAAATCTTGAGAAATAGATTTATTGCAGAGTGTACTTGGATATAATCCACATTCTATTTTACTACACTGCTTGCTAAATTCTGTTTCTTCCTGTGAAGCAAAAATTGTAATGAAATTACATCTGGTAGTCTTGTAACTCTGATTATTTTTGTTATAATTAAAACAGCTGGTCAAAAATAAAGTACCCTTTCATGCACCATTGTATACGTTCATACTGTAGACCCCCCAAACAAAATTAAAATATATTTTTCTAAACATTAAATGGCCAGAATCTCATATCTCTTGAAATTGCTTGTGGAAACAATTCTCTTTTGGAAATTTTGGCCAATTATTTTTATTAAGGTTGGATGCTCAGTCAACTTGATGTTTAGATTCTGAGAATTCAATTCTGAGCGGCTCAATGTTGATTCAACCTTACATCCTTTCAAGGTTGATAAAATGAGGACCCAAGTTGGGGGGGGAGGCAATATGCTGACAGTAGACCATTTAGAGAGGACTGTAAAGCACTGAAGCAGTATATGTCTAAGTGATATTGCTATTGCTATTGAAATATCCACTGTCCAGATTCTTTGTCTTTCTTATCATCAATTATTAAGACAATTCTAAAGTTCCAGAGCACTTTGGTTTCTTCATTTTCTATTATTTTGTTTATGGTGAGGTCTCACCAGTTCCTGCTTGCAGGCAAATGGTATTTTTGCAAATATTCCAATGCACCATTGTTGCTACTTTGTCATGCTATTGTTTGTAGTCAATTTATGCAGTCTTTTTTTTTTGCAGCAGCAGCAGCAGCAGCAACTTAGATGATCCACTGTTTCTTCAGCTTCTTTAAAAAGGCGGCATTTGCTGTCTATTGTTGTCTTAGTACCGTGATGGCGAACCTATGACATGTGTGCCCAAAGTGGCACGAGAAGCCATGTCGCCTGGCACACGGGGCTTTGCCTGTTTGTCTTCCGGGTTTCTGGCGTGTATGCATACGTGATGATCAGCTATTCTTCATGTTCATGGTAGTGCCAAAAACTGCCCTGTGCATGCGCACCAGCCAACAGATCGTCAGATGCGCATGCGAGCTAGAACCTGGAAGTTAGGCTTTTCCAGAGCACAGCCCTGACAAGCAGGTGCGCATGCGACATTTCCATGTGACCTTTTCGGCAGTCGGTGACAAAAAGGTTCACCATCACTGTCTTAGTAGTACTTCTGTATGCATTTGTTCTTAAGGCTTGGTCTTGTGCATATTTGGATAATCAGATACCTAGAAATAACTGCAGTCAGTAGAAACATCAGAACTTTTGTGCAAAGATCAGTGGTACAATAGGACACAGTTGCTGATCAGTGGTTATAGTATGAGAGAGCTAATATCAAGGAAATTCACTGTCGTTACTACTGTTTTTCATTGCATTGATTATATTTAATTTTAGAGTTAAGTACCAGCTAATCATATTATGATCCAGTACGTGTTATGTTGAAAACCTATCAATTAAAAAGTAGATTCTTACGTAAGGTTCTTAGTTCTGAAAGTCCTAAGTAAAGAGTGGTGTTGGCTAACAATTTGCAATATCAATTTTGATTTGCTTTCCCACTTTTAAGACATTAAAGAGATCCACACAGCTTGCTTTAGGAACAGAGTTTTCACAGTAATGATTATATTAATAATTTGTGCACAATCTCAGCTGTTCTAATCAATACAAGTAATTTCATTCAAGAATTTGTGAAACTTCAATAACATTGGACATTTGCCAAACTGATAAAATACCTCTTATCTTTTGCCATGAACAGTACAAATAACACGAAAAAATATGTCAATATCTTCTCTGCCTGCACCATAGTCACAGTAAGAGCATCAATTTTCTATTGAGAATGCCTAGGAACCATCTGCTCCCTACAAAAAGATGTACACAAAAATAATTAAAAATTACTTGTATTAATAATTATGTACTACATATTTATTACATATAAATTATTATAATGTATGTTTCTCCGTGTATTTGGATTCTGGGCTAGTCAGCGATCCCATAATAATTCCTGCCAGTCTCCAAGTGAACTTTACACTAAAGATCAGATTGGAAGAAGTAAGAACATTTAAATCCAGGGGGGAAAAAGATTTCATTGGGCCTATAAACAACTATCTAAATAATGCCAATAGATGGATGGTTTTTCATTTGCAATAAAGTTACAAATTTTACCAAACAAAATCCAAAGAAAGTGTCATGCGATCTGCCCCTCCAATTTCAAAAGTGGGACAATTCATTAGTGTTATCAACTCAGGCAGGTTGTCACCTTTTCAATGTTAACTGCTCTATTATTGTTGCATTTATTGTTGTTATTTAAAATTATACCACATCTGGTGGATGATCAATGTGATAAAATACTCTAAAGAAGGCAAATCAGTGAATAGATTAAAACTGTAATCCCCAGCCTTTGGAAACAGGTGTGCACATTTTGATACAAATTAGTCCAGATTGCTTAGCCACAAGATCTGTCATTCAAAATCTCCCCCAAGATGGATATTATAAATTGCATTTCTAAGTAGTTGGTAAGAATGATATCAATTTACATCTGACTAAAGCAATGTCTTAAAATGGTTTGTGGCCAAAAATTTCAAAGGAAAACAATTAGTGGATCACTCTGGAAATAAAGCAAGCTAGAGGAATCTGTAGTTCAATGGAACTGAATTGCTTAATTTGTGGGTTTTTTTCTTTTTAAAAATGGATGACTTCTGCCTGTGAGATTTGATGCCATGACAATTAGAATTAGGTACTGGCCACTCAATCAAATAGGTAAAACAAGAGAACAATCCATTATTTAGATGTTTGCTTAATGACTTGAGATGACAATTTTGAAAATACCTTTTGAGTCAGCTCTCTTTCCAAAGTGACTCTGGGCAGCTTACAATACAATAAAATATAAAAAACATTTCAGATTTAACAAGAATTAGAGAAAGCAAAAAAAAACTTTTTAAGGCAAAAATGGATAAAGAGAACAATTGGAATAAACTGGAATTAGGATTTCCTTGTTCTGAGTAAGAATTGAAAACTTGTAAAATACTACAATTTCTCTTCAGTCGTTTTCTTTTCAGAGATAAAGGTAAAATTTATCCAGTTTTATAGTAACAATATAACATCTGTTACATACACAAATAAATACTTCCATATTTGCATTTCCTTGTTACCATTCTGTAGGCAGGCTGAAGCATTTACTTGAAAATAGCTGTATGGTGATTCATCCATCTAATTTGCAGTTTATACTTCTGGAAGTTGGAAAGTGAGCCATGATGCCAAAGAATTTTTAAAAGCTCCCTAACATATATCTAGAAGAAAACCTAGACAAAGATTGTTACCTAGTTAGGTAATGAAACATCTGCAAGAAAACAAGCTCAGAGAGCATCAAGGACCCCTCAAAGAGAGAGTGGTTAGCAAAAATATCAGCTCAAATAACAATATCAGTCTGTCATTATGGGCACATGTTGGGGAAGTAGTTTTTGCTCTCCAGTGTTGTGAACTTTAAAAACTAATAAGTTGTAATAATTATAAGCTGTCTAGAGACACCTCTGGTAAATTGGGAAGTATATAAGATGAATGAATGAATGAATGAATGAATGAATGAATGAATGAATGAATGAATGAATGAATGAATGAATGAATTCCCTCTACTAGGAAATATAGATAATAAAACAATAGAACCAAAATTAATATGAAGAAACAAGAGACAGGTATCTTAGTCTCCATGACTAAGTACAAAATACAATTACAAAAATTTAGAAGGGAAGCATTCAATGAAATTATGTTATTTTTATTGCATAAAGGCTGTTCATATTGAATAGAAAAAAAGAAAACCAAATAAGAAATGGGCAAAGAAGATAAAATCCCGAATAATTTGCTACCTCTGCTGGGAGTTGGGAAAACATTTTTTTTTTCTTAACCCCTTTTCTTAATTTTCTTAAAAGAAAAAACCCTTTGCTTTTATTTATTTTATTTTATATTACTCGCTCTATTGGTCGTCATTTATTACAAACCAATGAGCTAAATATTAAATGCATTAAATAAAATGTGAAAATTATAAAATGGATGTGTTCTTTTCTTCTTGAACTTGAAGGGTCTTTAAAGGCCAAGGAAGTAGAAAACTTAAGAAATAAAATTTACATATTAGATTTAAACCATGTTGGTGTTTTGAACAAAGGTATTCAGTTCCATTTGATTTAAAAGAACAAGCCAAATCTGAGTTTTGATTATTATCTCCAAAGGACTGAGAAAAGTAACTACAGTAATAAAAAGAAAATGTGTCTAAAACAAAATTCAGAAACATACCTAAGAGTTTCCAAAGTATTTTTGAATAGTTCAAATTGGAAGTAGAGGAAAAGAATGTATTTATTCCAATAGTAATGATTGCTGTAACTTCTAATTTTGGAGTACATACAGGGTGAGTTTATTCTCATTGGTCAAATTATACTTTATAAGAGAAACCTTTATGTTTGTGGGCAAGTTGCATTTTTATTGTACTATCTAACAAAGAGGCAGAATAAATAAAAATAAAGCTCCTAAAACATGCATATAGAGACTGACAAATAGCTTACAATAGCCATTATCCAGTGGTGCAATTCAGCCGGTTCTATCCGGTTTGGCAAACCAGTAGTGGTGGCAGTGGCCACCCACCTGGACGTTATCACATCCCATTTTTGACACTCTGCGCATGCGTAGAAGGTCCTTCGCACGCACGGTGGTGGTGAAGCAAGCAAGCGCACTCACATTTGTGAACCAATAGTGAAGGTAAGTTGATTTCACCCCTGTCATTATCTTATACAACTTAAAAACAAAGGTTTTGAATGCCTGTTCACTTCTTTGGGGGGAAAGTACATTATTTATGGGAATAAAAGATTTCTTAGGATGGAGTAGTCTGCTGTACAACCACTCATTCATGTCTGTGGCTGGAAAGCAAAGGAGGGTGCAGTTGTGCTGGTTAGAGGATGGTTGTCGCAATACCATCCCTGAATCTAGGTAAGCACAAGACACAAAGGGACCAAATGTAATGGTCTGTGAAAATATCTTTGAGTGGGAAAAGCAGCCATAGATTAGGCAATGGTAGATAAGAGGCATCTTAGCCTATAGAAGCAAGAAGAGTATAGCAGATATCTCAGAAAGAATTCTCCCTAGTATCTTGGGCCCTAGAAGCGGGTGGGGGGGAGTCTTTCAGGCTTGCAAGACTGATATCAATCATTTGATAGAATCCAGACAATCCATGAGTAATAACGCTACCTTCATTATAAATTTATATTAACAGAATCTTCCAAGTCTGAAAACAATGTTAAACTGCCTCTTATCTGAGCTTTACTTAAATCTGTGGCTTCTCATTCTTTTCCCATGGAAAATTAAAGAGAGCTTGCATCATGATATCACAATACTACTTTCATCATTCTAAACAAAATTGCAGGGTTTTTTGCCTATTACTGTATGGTGCATCTAGTAAGTGGACATGGTGCAATTCTACACATTATTTGACAACCTCGTCTGATATTTGCAATACTTAAAAGGGGATTCTGAATACGCTACACACACAGAACATGTTGGTCCAGGACTGAAGAAGCACTGGAACAAGAAGGCGCTTAATTTAAAGCCTTAATTCAAAATAAAGTCTTACCAACTTCAGAAAGATCAAAGCGTTCAAACTGCTGAATCAACCTTAAGCTACTCGGAATCAAAAATCCTGGAGTGAGCTGTGAGTTTGCCTGAAGTACTGCATTCTAACCACTGCACCACCACCACTCTTAAGAATGTATATCCTTGCCTAATAAAACTCTTAAAAAGAGTTTTAACTTGGGCTAATGACAAAGCCAATCCAATTAGCAACAATAATTTATTTTTTAAAAAACTTGCATGTTTCTAGTGTTTATCCCAATCCATAAAGGCAATAAGGCATAGTGGCTAGGAAAATTTCAGGCCATATGCATGTTAAAAAGAAATATATATATATATAGACATAAATTATATACAATCTCCATTATATACATAGCCAGAGGACCCCTTTTTTGCATTATGATTAGATATATGAAGCCATGAGCTGGAAATGTTCACAAGTACCCCCCACCAAAATTTCCCTTCAGTCAGTTACAGCATTTCACTCAGCTGCAAAGTTGCTTATTGGATTCATAAGTTGACATTAGGAAAACGTCTCCCTGCAAACCTCCCACAGGAACTTCTGAAGCATGGTAATCAATGTAAACACTATTGACTTTTCTGGGGGGAAAAAATAATACATCTTATGAAATAGCTGTGGATAAGTGTTGAAACATTGAAGGGAGAAAAATAGGGTTGGAGATTGCACTGAAAAGGATGTATGAGTATTTCACTCATATCTTTTCTTGAACACTGAAGTTAATGTTTTTGTCACTTTTCCTTCATTTTTGCTTCAGTACCCTTGAGTAGCAATTAGACTGTACTGCTAGTGAACTCACATAACTCTGGGTTAGCAGCATCCCCTGGACCTTTGGCAGATATCAAACTGATTCTCTGCAACTACAGAATTTGTTTTGAGATCTACTGAAGGTATATTGATCTGCAGAGTTCTATTGGAACCTAATGTTAATCATGGGATTATAAAGCCTACCATAAAATGCCTATCGGGAAATCAGCTTCACACTGACTCTCAGAAAAAGACAAGATAACTTCTTAATTGCTTCTGTGCAGTCTCAAAGAACATTTATCCTCGGAAACCAGGGAGGTGATGGAAACCAGATATACTTTCCATGCGTAGAAAACTTAAGAAAATTACAATATCCATGCAGTTTCCTTTCCTGAAGAAAGTTTAACTAATTTAATTGTTAACCTTAGGTAAAGGTTCCCTTTGCACGTATGTGCTATTCGTTCCCAACTCTAGGGGGCGGTGCTCATCTCCATTTCAAAGCTGAAGAGCCAGCGCTGTCCAAAGACATCTCCTTGGTCATGTGGCCAGCATGACTAAATGCCAAAGGTGCATGGAACACTGTTACCTTCCCACAAAGTGGTCTATTTTTCTAATTGCATTTTTATGTGCTTTCAAACTGCTAGGTTGGCAGAAGCTGGGACAAGTAATGGGAGTTATATGGCACTAGGGATTCGAACCACCAAACTGCCAACCTTTCTGATTGAGAAGCTTAGCATCTTATCCACTGAGCCACCGTGACCCTTATCAACCATATTAAATATTATTTAACTAAAATTTACTTATATATTTTATGTCTTTAATCCTATATTACAAATTACAATGGAGGTACAAATTTTGGAAAGGCCTGGGGGCCACAAGAGGCATTGAAACCATAATACACACATCTCTGAATCGCTTAATGAACAAGCACGTGATATTTAGCCTATAGCACTCCAGTTCATCATTACAACAGACATTACTTTCACTAATACAACTAGGAGAGATTGAACAGTAATAAACTCAGTAATTCATAAAATACTATACCAACCAAGTATGTTTCAAACCTGCACCTGGCCTGAATTGATCAGCCATTCTATTACATGGAGTGACTAACATCCACACTGAGGTTAGATTCTCTGGATGTTGAGGCCTCTGTTCTATTCCAACGTACGCATGTTTGCTTAGAGAGAAAAAGGGATGAATAATGAATATGACACTTTACTACAGTTTCTACAGGTATTTGCTCATTAGTCAACATGCACGGGGGAGTGCCACTGGAGTGAATTCATAACATTTTATCTAACTCAAAGCAGACTCACTTTGCAAATGATTTCAATTGGTTTATTTTAACTTACTGAATCTTTTGGACCATCTAATACATGTTTCATATTGAGTTGATCAACACAATCTTTTAAGAAGAATTGTCTTTGAAGGTTCATAGAGCAACTGTCAAGGTTTCCTCTTCATTGGCTATTTTATTCAAATTCACTATTGAATAAAATTAATCCATGGTCTAATTTCTCCAAACACCAAACCAAGATAAAGAAAGATAATCAAAATATAATAGTAATAGGAATGGCACTTTGACTTATACACTACTCCATAGTGTTTTATAGCACACTCTGAGCATATGCAAATGTCAGCATATTGCCTTCAACAATCTGGGACCACATTTTACCAACCTCAGAAAAATGGAGCGCTGAGTATACCTTGAGCCAATCAGAACTGAACTCCTGGCTGTGGGCAGAGTTAGCCTGCAATACTGCATTATCACCACTGCACCACCACTATCTATAACAAGATAGCAAGAAAACAGAAAAAGACAGACCTGGAAAAACAAGTAACACAATTTTTCATATGTATTATAAAATTATATTTGTCTCTATTTTCAAATGATTTTAAAACACTATATGTTTCATTTCATCACTGTTCAGAAACTGTTTTTGTGCTTCTCATTTCTAGATACATCAATGATTTGTTTGTGATTTACCTTTCATATTGTTCGCACCTTTAGCTTTTACCTTTTTGGCTTTTAACAACATTTTTGCTCACAAAGAATGTATTTTTCCTATATTTTCCTCATTTCAAATATCTGAATACTCTCATGGGAAGAAAAAAAATTACAAAAAATGAAGTTTACATTAAGGTACTAAAAAGCATGGTACAATATAAAAGGTTTTGAAATCTCTGGATATTTTTTTCTCTATCAGATAGGGGAGAATGGATAAAACTGACATCAAATGATACTTTTGTTTTGGCACATTAAAAACTCATCCATATTAAACATTCCTTAGCAATTGGTGTTCACCTGTATAGATGCTAGTTACTTGTTAATTCCAGGTTGCTGGGCATCCACCTGCAATTTTAATGGAAATGTTTGCTGTGTGTATCAGTGCACCTGCATTACAAAGATGCCCCAAATTCAGTCTTTTACATGAAGCTCTTAACATTTATATTGTATCACTGTTAGTATTGGTATCATTATCTTATATATCATGCAATGTGCTCAGTTATACATATCCCAGATTATCCTGATTGATAGCTTGATCCTGTGCTGATACTTAGCCTTACATAGTTTGTTACAGAAATGGAAGTAACATCAAATTAATCTGGAAACATGCAATTGAACATACATTATATTTTACAAAGAACAACAAATAACAAATTTGTTATTTACATAACATATTTACCTATCATATTTACCTATAGGGTAGGATGTATATAAAGTCTTTTTGAAGCTTCTTCCTTGTCAATGTACCTTGTCCTTGAAGCATCTTTTTAAGTTACGTTTTCAGTTAAGATATGAAATGTAGACTGATTGATTAATCAATTGATTGAATACATTTTTATCTCCACTCATCTGTTCTGAATGGACAGCTACCAATTAAAAATAAAATGAATCCAGGATAAACAGCCAAAATTTAAAAATAAAAAACCAGAACATTACCAAGAATATCCACAACTTCCCACAATCAAATTGAAAGTATTAGAAATGATAGCACCTTGAATTTGATAAATCTGCATCAAATTATAACATAAATTATAACATGTTTTTTTTAATAAGTTACTCTTAATTTACCAATACTTTTATTGGTACTTTATATGTTTTAAGCCTCAGTATAAGGCAGACAGACAGTTTGGCACCAGGCTTGAAACCCGGAGACTGATTTCTAGTCCTGCCTAAGGTAGAAACTCAGTTGGATGACCTTGGGCCAATCTCTGCCTTTCCACCCTAAGAAGGAGGGAATTGCAAACCAATTCTGAACATTGCCATAAAAATTGAAGAGACCAGTCCATGCAATTGTTGGGAATCAAAAAATGACTTCAAGGCATGGGGGGGGAGGAAAATGATGGCATCTGGGTGATTTTGTCTGGGCTAAGAAGCTAAACATAGCCAGGATACCTGATATTTATAAAATTCCCGCATTTTCAGCTACACTGGGAAGTAAAAAAAATATTTCAATGGAACAACATGCAAACAGTAGTGTTTACAAAGAGTTTCAAAATAAGCACGATTGCAATTATATGTCACAATGAAGCCCCATTTCCCTTACACTTAAAAAAGCAGTTTTGTGGTATGCATTTTAACACTGCTTTCTCCATCTTGACAATTTCAACACTTATATATTGAATGCTGCTGCCTGAAAGTTCAACATAGAGTCTCAACCATTGATTTTCTCTTGTCTCTTTTAGCTAACCTCCAGCTGTCTTTAAGTTATTCCAACAGTACTGCCTGACTTTTAAAAGTTTTGATTTTTATTTTTTAAATGAAAAGTTAAGCAGCAGACACCAGCAGCCTCATCTTTATTTCTAAGCAAGTTTTTAGAAATTAGACAGAACAGAACAGAACAGAATAGAATAGAATAGAATAACAGAGTTGGAAGTTCCACTAAAGCATTCTTAAAATTAGTTACACCCCAGTATTTAACTAGAAAAGTTCCCACCTCTTCATTATATATCAAAAAATAAACTGGATGCTGGGGAAATTATAGAGACCATCCTCATTTGTTTTCTTTTTGCCAAGCAATTATTTGCAAGTGTTCATGCTTGCAATAGCTGTAATTTTATAAATGAGCAAGACAGTCAAGCATGGCAGCCATTTTGAAAGTGGTTCTATGAAACTTTCAAAATATACATGCTAGTTCCAAAATATTAGAAATATATGCACTCCAACATCCTGGATTTTTTTATGTTTATACTTTATATTGTACTTTAAATGATATTACATCTTATTATAAGCTATCCTGAGAACTTCATTAAAGTAAAAACTATAGATTCTGCATAATCCATAAAGTAGAGTATATAATAGGGCCAGGGGAAAAAAAACTGGTTCAAGTTAGTAAGATTTGCTGTGAGAAGCAAGAAAATTAACTGCGGTGCTAAAGACTTAGTTGCATAGTCTATTCCTGGAAATAGTCACTAGAGGAAATACAATCATCAGAAGTGCTATGAAGAATAGGGAAATTTAAATATAGAAAACTGATAAAAGGTTCATAAAACAAGTAGAGTTTGAAGGAAATTAGAATTGGGAAAAGTTGTCCCAAAACATAGACTGGAGAGAAATGGAACCCAAAATTAGAAATAGATATAAAATCTAGAATGGATCTGGAATAAAAGGGAAATGACCCAAGCACATACATAGCTTCAAGACACATAGCTTCAAGGAGGAAGAAGAAGAAAAGCAGAAATTTAGCTTGAAGACAATGGCAAGGAAAAAAACAAATGAGAGAAAGCTTGGAGTTTTCCTTCTGGTAATCTTATCCTCTGGCATGCTTCCTTGCATGTTCAAGGAGGGGGCAACATACAGAGATGCAAAAGACTTGGCTAGTTTGGCAGCTCATTCAGTCTGGATATGAGAAGTTGGATGGGATTCACCAGGGAAAGAATTGGTCAGTGAATTGTGACTTTCAAAGCCAAGCAGATTCAGATGGGCCTAAATGAAGAAGATCAAGGAGGGATCAAGGAGCCAAAGGGATAGTGAGATAAACTGATGCATGATATTTTTGTTAGTGGGTTACTTATACATATTCTTCCCTTACTTGTACATTTTAGACATCCTTCATCTAATTTCATGCATTCCTTTGTCTAATTTCAAAATCCTCCTTCAAGCTATCAGTTCAGACGTTTGGCAAATGTGGCATGAATCACCTTTTCTCATATTAAACAAATGAAAAATTGATTCTTCTCAAGAAAATTTTATGACTTAAAGAAATGGACTTTCAAAAAATTCTCATATGATTTGAGAATGTCAAGGAATAACTGAGAACAGCTCCTTATCTCAAGATGCAGCTGGTTTCCTATCTGAGATGCAAGAGCTTGACAGGCCTCAAGAGAAAGCTACAAGTAGAATCTCAGAGCTGCTCATTTGAGAAAGACAGAAATGGGCCAGATTTATTCCATTTCATTTTATTATTTTATTTGTTTTCTGTGGAACTGGGATCACTTAAACTGAGAAAAGAGCTTTACCTGTGAATTTCTTTTGACATTGTGTATTCCTATATGTTTGTGTTATTTATTTTATGAGTCCTTGAAACTTGATTTACCACAGTGTTTGATTTATAATGCTGCTTGGGTTTTTCTCATTATTCAAGCTGATTGAAATCTTAAACTGAAGCAGAACTCTGACCTTCATTAACAGAAACTAGAAATCTGCATCTTCAGACAAACAGTGAGAAACAGTGTTTTCTTTCAATCTGTTTATGGGCAAAGAGAACTTTCAAGAAAAAAAAAGAGGAGCATTATCAGAGCAGTCCCGTGAAGTATATGCATGATTGGGAATCTTAGAGCCTCTTAATAATTTTCGCTTTAGTATTCAGGAAAGGACAAAATGAGGTGCAAAACTCCCAATAGTTTCTCTTCATATATTGTTACAGTATAATACTTCATAACAATGGCAACTGCTAAAAAGTTCCCTTGCTCCAGAGTGATTGTGTAGGGAGCACAGCCTAGTAGTGAATGAATTACAAACAGAGCATTTAACTCTTCTGCTGCATCAATTACATTCAGAATCATCTCAAACTTTACACATTTCATTCTTTTGGACCTACAGCTTGCTTCAGACTCACCACCTAATTGGAATGTGGCTTCCAGCACATAAACCCTGGAGGCAGCACAGCAATTTGTAAAAAAAAAAAAGGAAAAAGAAAGACAAAAATTGAACCTAGGTTTCTTTTTAAATGCTTCGAATCTGAAGATTGCAGGAGGCTAGAAATTATTTCTCAGCAGTCATCACCAATCCAGTGAAATTAATCATGAGCCATTGTTGTTATTGTTATTGTTGTTGTTATTTAATCTTTGGTGAGATTCACAGCCTTTGGGGCTGGTTCGTAGCTCAATAGCTCGAGTCCTAACCAAGGATCTAGGAACTGTTAAGGTAACGTCGGAGGATATAAGCTGTTCCAAGTAGGGTGGTTTTTTGTAGAATCAGGATTTTCAAGTCTGATAGATTTAGAATTTCCAGATAGCGAGGTAGCCCTTTGGATATTGCTCCAAGGGCTCCAATTACAATCAGGACAACAGACGATTTCTTTTCCCACAGTCACTCAACTTCAATTTGCAAGTCCCGGTACTTGGTGATTTTTTTCTTGCTGCTTATCTTCAATTCGTGCATCTCCAGGTATTGCAATGTCAATGCACCATACTTTTTTCTTTTCAACTATTGTTATGTCAGGTATGTTGTGGGCCAATTGCCTGTCAGTCTGAATTTTGAAGTCCCACAAGATCTTGACTTTCTCATTCTCTAAAACCTTCTGAACCTAATGTTCCCAGTGGTTTTTGCTGTACTCAAATCCAAACTTTTGGCACAATTTCCAGTGAATGATCTTAGCCACGCGCTCATGGCGTTGTAGGTAGTCAGTTTGTGAAATTTTGCTGCACCCACTGATCAAGTAGTTGACTATCTCGTCTTTCTCATTACAGAGGCAAAATTTGCTGTTGGTGGTAACATGTTGAATTTTTGCCTTCATGCAGTTTGTGGCTAAGACTTGTTCTTGAGCTGTCAAAATAAAGCCTTCTGTTTCTTTTTTCGGTGCTCCTGGTCTTAGCCAGTTCCAAGTTAGCTTTTGGTCAGCTTTGCCTTCATTTTTTTTCAAGTATTGGCTATGCATAGCTTTGTTTTTCCAATTTTCAGCTCGCTTCTCAATTACTTCTTTCTGATATTCAGCTTTTGACTTAGTTGTTTTTAAAAGGCATCCTTTATTTACTTCCTTAATCATTGGTTCTTCACTTTTCTGGATGTAATCATTCAAGCTATCTTTTTCTTCTTCCACAGTCTGTTTTACTTGTAGGAGTCTTCGACCATCCTCTGCTCTTGGTATATATAATTGGTCAACATCACTTTTAGGGTGCAAAGCATGATTCATTGACATAAGCTTCCTTGTTTTTCTGTACAGATTATCCAACTCCATCTGGTTCCAGTCAATTATTCCTGCAGAGTATCGAATCACAGGTATAGCCCAGGTATTTATGGCTTTTATGATGTTTCCTCCACTCAGTTTGGACTTTAATATCTTGCGAATTAGTCGAATGTACTTGACTGAAGTTAATTCCTTGACTTTATTATGCATTAAGTCAGAGTCCTCTAAAATGCCCAATTATTTGTAGCCTTCTTCTGGTTTTACTGCCTTTATCATTTCTTCATTCTCAAGTTCTATTCCATCATCTTCTATGACCTTGCCTGCTTTGGTTGCCATTGTTGCACATTTGTCAATTCCAAACTACATAACAATGTCTTGGCTAAATTCTTTTGTGCTTTCAATTAATAAATTCAGTTCAGCATTTGTTTTACCAAATAGCTTCAAATCATCCATGTACACCAAGTGCGAAATTTTCAGTCCTTTCTTTGCAAGTTCATATCCATACTTCATCTTCTTCAAAATGATTGTCAGTGGTAGCATTGAGAGTACAAAAAGTAGGGGTGAAGGGAATCGCCCTGGAAAATGCCTCGTTTAATTTCAACTTCACCCAGTTCTTCTTCACTAGCTATAAGCTTCATTTTCCAGAGGTTCATTGAAGTTTCCATGAATTTTTGTATGTTGCTGCTGATGCCAAAGATTTTCAGGCATTTCTTGATCCAGCTACGCGGAACTGAATCAAATGCTTTCTTATAGTCTATCCAAGTCATGAACAGGTTGGTTCGTCTTTTCTTTGAATTCTTTAGTATTAGTTTGTCAATCAGCAGTTGGTCCTTTGTTCCTCTTGAATTTTTGCAGCATCCTTTCTGTCTACAGGAAGCAAGTTTTTTCTTTCCAAGTATCCATAAATTTGGTTTGCAATGATACCAGTAAGGAGCTTGTATGTTGTTGGCAAACAGGTGATTGCCTATAGTTTCGAGGATCCTTTCCTTTTTCTTTATCTTTTTGGATCAAAAATGTCCTTCCAGTTGTCATCCATTCATCATTTTCAGGTATTAAGATCTGGTTCATTTGGCCTGCCAATCTTTTGTGCACACTTGTAAGTGCCTTTAACCAGAAGCCATGTAACTCATCTGGTCCAGGTGGACTCCAGTTCTTCACTTTTCTTGACTGTCTTTGCACCATTTCTTTTGTTATTTTCACATCTTCCATTTTATGCACTTTAATAGAATCCTCAATCTGTTCGATCCACTTTACATTTCTGTTGTGCTTCTTGTTGATTTCCCACAAATTCTTCCAGAATTTTAGAGCTTTCTCTTTATCAGGCTTTTCATTTGTTGTTACTCCATCTCCACTTTCTAAGCTCTTATAAAACTGGTGCTTATTTGCTCTAAACTGTGAGTTTTCCTTGAATTGAGTTACTCGGTTTTTATATCTTTCAATCTTTTCAGCAATGGCAACAACCCTCTGCTTCAGCTCTTCAATTACTATCGCAATCTCTTTATTCTCTAAATCGTATCTTGCTTCCAGGCTGCTTTTGACCTGCTTGTTTTTTAGCTGACCTTGCCTTAGGTTGTTCATGTTTCTCACGTCTCCACGAAATTTTTTGATTTTCAATTCCAACCGAATTTTTCATTTAGGCTTTCTCTTCTTGCCTCTTTGGTTCTTTTGTATTTTCAAACCCAATTCTTTGGTGGTTATGAAGGCTGCTGCGTACATCAGCTGGTTTGTTTCAGCTAATGGTTTGAATGGTTTGCACAGCCTCATTGACCTTTTTTAGTACCTTTCTCAATTCTTTCTGATTCACTTGGTTCAGCTTTGGCAAATGTGTTCTTTCAGCATCTTCCATTTGATGCTTTATTTTCTCAGCTAATTGAGCAATATCTATTGGTGTTTGTTCTTCAGTGTTTCCTTGTTCTTTATCTTCATCCATTTCAGCATCCTCTTCCTCCCTTTCTTCCTCAGTTTGCTTTTGAGTCTGCAAATCATTATTGATGTTACTCTTCTTTGTTGGTAAACTCAGACCATTAGTTGCTTTCTCTTTGATTCCTATTAATTCTGCTGTAGTGAAAAATTTGTTGCTTAGAATTACGTGTCGTTGGTCCATTAGCCTTTGTTCACTGATATCACAGGCCGTGTGGTTCACCTTCCAAATCTGATACATTCATGCTGGCTCAGACTGATAGTAAGCTTTAATAATAGAGATGTTTTCTTCCCTAGTCCAGATTTTTCGCTTTTTCGCTTTTTCTTCCAGTAGCTTGTCAGCTCCATGCCGATTGCCTAGCAGAGGGAGCTGAGCCATGTAGCTCATTGTTGTTGTTGTTGTTGTTGTTGTTGTTGTTGTTGTTGTTGTTATTATTATTATTATACAGGGCTGCGACTAAAAAGCTGTTTGATTATTTTCATCTAATTTCTATGTATTTTGATGTGCTGAAAACAAATAAAATATTGAAAAAACTTCTAGACGTCATGATTTGCCACAACATGCAAAATTGTCTTCAAATTTATCATTTTTTTAAATTTTTGGTATTTTTTAATATTATGGGTTTTTAACCAAATTTAAAGTCCAAATTACTATTAATTAATTCATACAATTGCATTTAAGATATAAAATGCCAAAAAAAAACCTTAAAGGGTTTGTCTGAGTTATGTAAAAAAAAATATAGCACTATAGCAATATATACATAAGCTAAGCAAGTTTTAAGTCTGTGCTTCTAATGGTAGAAGTGGTTAATCTTTCCTGAAGAATCCAGTGGGAGGGAGACACAGGACAGATAGCAGCTTCTCCAGTCAGTGCAGGGGGCATGGCCAGCACTGTGACGTCTCGTGTACAGACACAGAGCTGCTCTCTCCTGCATGCCACACTTGTGCACAAATCATCATCATGTTCTTGGTTCTAGGCTGTTCACACTTTTTCATCGCAATTCATGTTAGTCATTCTTCAACCGTTATGTTATGGCTCCGCAAAAGTGTATTAATTCACCAGACAGTTTCTGTTTCATCTGTGGTGAATAGACAGTGTTGAAGCAACAGTAGAATATTACAGACTTTGTGAAAAAAAGTATACTTTGCATACTTTGGACTAAAAATTGGACATCAAAATAAAATTTGGGCGCCTCATAAAGTGTGCAAACGGTATGTTGAGGGCCTCCGAAACTGGTTCAAGGGTAAGAAAAAATCTTTCCATTATGGGATTCCTATGGTATGGCGAGAGCAAAAGAACCATAGTGATGACTGTTACTTTTGTTCATGTGATGTGAAAGGGTTTAATTCCGAATAGAAGCATTCCATTTCATACCCCAAACGTCACTCAGCAATTCGTCCCATCCCCATGGCACAGATAGACCAGTACCCAAGCCCCCTGCTACCTTGGAAGAGATACCTTGCTCCGATGAAAGTGAAGTCATATCTGAGCCAGATGATGAAACAAGTTCTGACTTTGAAAATGATACAAGACCAAAATTGTTTTCTCAGGAGGAGATGAATGATTTGGTAAGAGACTTGAATCTTCCCAAAGATGCCGCTGAGTTACTCGGATCAAGGCTGAAAAGCAGGAATTTATTGTTGCCAGGAGTGTCATCTTCATGGTTCATCATGAAAAAGAGTTTGTTCCTTACTTCGCCCAGGAAGACAAGTTGGTTTATTGCAATGATGTTGAAGGTCTGATGGGTCAATTTAAAATCCAATATGATTCAGAGCAATTGTGTCTTTTTATAGATTCTTCAAAAAGAAGTCCCAAAGCAGTTTTACTCCACAACAGTTTTTACGCTTCCATACCTGTAGGTCATTCCGTACACTTGAAGGAAACCTACGACAACTTGAAATTGATTCTTTGTAAACTTAAATATGAAGACCATGGTTGGCAAGTGTGTGAGGACTTGAAGGTTTTGTGCATGCTGCTTGGGCAACAAGCTGGGTATACCAAATACCCTTGTTTTCTGTGTCTATGGGACAGTCAAGACCGACAAAATCACTGGACCAAGAAGAGTTGGCAGTCGAGGGTGCTAACAGTTGGTGAAAAAAATGTCCTCCGAGAAATTTTGGTACCTTCCCATAAAGTTCCTCTACCACCTCTCCACATAAAATTGGGATTGATTAAGCAATTTGTAAAATCATTTCCAAGAGATGGAGAATGCTTCAAATACTTGCTCTCCAAATTTCCGTGCATGCCGAAGGCAAAATTGAAGGAAAGTGTGTTTGTTGGACTAGACATTAGAAGGCTTATAGTTGATCAAGAGTTTGTCAATACCATGACAGATCCTCAAAAAGAAAGGTGGATGGCATTTAAAGAAGTTGTACAGAAATTTTTAGGCAATAACAAAGATTCTCACTGCGAAAAAATAGTTGGAAGAATGCTGAAAGCATTTCAAACTTTAAACTGCCTGATGAGTTTGAAAGTGCATTTCCTCCAGTCCTACCTTGACTACTTTCCTGAAAATTTGGGAGCTGTGAGTGAGGAACAAGGTGAAACGATTCCACCAAGACATTAAAGAGATGGAAAGGAGATACCAGGGAAAATGGAGCATTACAATGATGGCACGCTACTGTTGGATGCTTCAGAGAGACATTTCAGATGCTACTCACAAGCGTAAATGCACCAAGAGGAGCCTCATAAAGAAGAAGAATCAAGTTTAGTGCGTGTAGGTGAGCTCATTTCAGTTCAAAAAAGTATTTTCATGAAAATACTGTAATAAAAATTTAATTTTATAGTCTATTTCCATTTATTTTGAGGTATTGCCTTATTTAATATAGTTACCTAAATTGTCAGGAAACATGATTTCCTATGACAAAATGGAGGTCATTTTTGGATTCAGCGCACCAAAAACCATAAAGATTACATGGAATTACCAAAACAGCTGTCGAAAAAAATTTTTTTGCAGACCTGTGGTTATGTGGTTAATCTTTGGTGAGATTCACAGCCTTTGGGGATGGTTGGTAACTCAACAGCTCGAGTCTTAACCAAGGACCTAGGAACTCTTAAGGTAACATCGAAGGATATAAGCTGTTCCAAGTAGGGTGGTTTTTTGTAGAATCAGAATAAGTCTGATAAATTTAAATTTTCCAAATAGCGAGGTAGCCCTTTGGGTATTGCTCCAAGGGCTCCAATTACAATCCGGACAATACATGATTTCTTTTTCCACAATCGCTCAACTTCAATTTGCAAGTCCCGGTACTTTGTGATTTTTTTCTTGCTGTTTATCTTCAATTCGTGCATCTCTAGATATTGCAATGTCAATGAACCATACTTTTTTCTTTTCAACTATTGTTATGTCAGGTGGGCCAAGTGCCTATCAGTCTGGATTCTGAAGTCCCACAAAATCTTGACTTTCTCAGTCTCTAAAAGCTTCTCAACCTGATGGTCCCAGTGGTTTTTGCTGTACTCAAATCCAAATTTGTCCAAGCAAGGACTGTTAAGGTAACAGTTGTTGTAGTTGTTGTTGTTGTTGTTGTTGTTTCCATAAAATCACTGTACATGTGGCCCTAAAGTTACAACCACAAGCCCAAAATATATATCAGTAAGTGAAACATTTGTTAAGTGAGTTTTGCCCCGTTTTATGAATTTTCTTGCCATAGTTTTTAAGTGAATCATTGCATTTGTTACATTAGTAACACAGCTGTTAAGTGAAGCTGGATTCCCCATTGACTTTACTTCTCAGAAGGTTGAAGAAGCTGATCACATGATATCAGGACCCTGCAACCAATCATAAATATAGACCAGTTCCTAAGTGTCTGAATTTTGATCATGTGACCATGGGGATTTTGCAATAATCATAATTGTGAAAAAACAGTCATGTCACTTTTTTCAATGCTGTTGAAACAGTCACTAAATGAACTATTGTAAGTCGGGGGCTACCTGTACACATTCTCTTATTCAAGCTGTATACCCACACTGTTTGTAATCCATCATCTATGGACTCCTATAAATGCTATGTTATTTATTTATTTGTTTATTTAAATTTATTAGCCACCCAACTCTAATGGATAACATATTAGCAAAGCCAATGAGTTTATCTCTGTTACATTGCAAAGCTAGTTAGGCTGAAATGAAAGTCCATGAAGTCTTTACTTGTTCCAGTAAGGTAATAACTGTTTGCTCTGGAAAATGCAAAAAGAAGAAAAATTGTATGAGAGAATTAAGTTCCCATAACACAGAGGTGGGTTCCGGCAGACACTACTGCCGGTTCACTTGTGGGCACACATGTGCAGTGCAATAAAAATTGTTCTGCACATGCGCAGAAGCGAAAAACAATATGGCGCTGCCTGGAGAACCTGTTCAGGAGTGTGGCACACCTGGGTCGCTGCTGGCTCCAGCCACCCGGGCCGCTAAACCACTACCGGTTCAGCCAAACCGGTCCGAACCACTAGGAACCCATTCCTGCCATTAGAGGAATAAATCATATGTAAGCAATGGCCAGACACATAGAGACTCAGTTCTGATCAGCCATTTTAAACACCCTTGGTTGTTTGTTTGCAGATGTTTCATTACAAAACTAGATAACATCATCAGTACTGTCCCAGTACTGCAAGCAAACATCTGCAAGCAAACAACCAAAATCCACAGTTCAACCCTGAATTACATATATTCTTCTTTATTTAAATATTTATGTCTTCTGTGAACATCTGAATTTTTCCCACCAAGGTTGATGTGTATCATATTTAAAATATAGTCTCTAGTGATAAATGTTGAAGGGACGATAAAACGGGGTATGCCCAGAAGCTCTTTTCCTGAGCAAGAAAATGATCTGACTTTCTATAATGTGACATTTATTCACCATATCAAGGGAGGTGACAGTCTTAACACATATTCTTCAACTTTCATGTAGGAAATTATTTATATTGGTGAAGATTAAACCCTAAAAAAGAAAATCTGTGACACTCCTAAGGCAATTTAGACTGCAGTGCTATGGTTCATTGAGCCTGTTTCATAGCTCATTGGGTATTTCATTTACCCCTGTATGTCAGAGACAAAAGAGGGTGGCTCATGTGGCATCCAGAAGAGGTCATGCTTTCCGTGTATCCACTCTTGGTTTTGTTCCAATCTCTACTAGTACGTCATCTATCCAAGTCCTGAAGCAGCTATGATTATGTTGTTCTTCTTGTTTTCAATGAGAATTGCTCAGTTTAAAGAAGGAGCCAGAAATAGAGTCTCTACTTCTGCTTTGTATTAGATCATCTGCAAGGGCTACAAATGTATTTGACGCTCCTGCATTTGCACTCTGTTGCAAACTATTGCACTATTGTTACTAAAAAGCTATTAAAAATATTGTAAAAATATTTTTACAAGGTTTTGGCTCTAGCAGATTGCCACAGGGCATTATCTTACCCATACACATTTTGTTGTATTTTTAAATTTATTTTTTTTTAAAAAAAAAATTACTTTGTACTACACTGCCTAAAGTTGTAACACTGAACTTAATAGTAAAATATATGCCACTGAACACAATGAATTTATCGTAACTCTGTCATTTATAAAATCTAGGCCTATAATTAATCTATAAAACTCAGGTGCTTTTATAATTTGATTGCAAAGTTTATGCCAAGTTATACGATGCAATCTTTTGATACAAAAATCCAGGTGCACATCTCTTATCAACATATGTACTTTAGCCTGCTGCATAATAATGCAACATCCAAAAAAGGCAAATTTTGCAAAAAGATCTTGCTAATTCACAGAGTGATCCTGCATTTTAAAAAATATATAAGATTCAACTTGCTCAGGTTGCAACCTCATTTATGCACAGAAAAATACGTACTGAATTAAAGGCAGATAATGTCTACATATTATTTGATAATTTTATTCATTGTTTCATATAATATCATTCTGTTGCTATAGTCTGTTTTGAGCAGTAAATGGGAAATCATATTATATCTTGAATTTTAAATACTTCTTTCAAACTTCATATTCCATTATTTATGGAATGAACCTTTGATGTACTGTATGTTCTTTCTTTCTTGTTTGCAGAAAGGGAATACATGTCATTAAAAATAAAAACCAAGTAGGTTTACTTTTGAAACTTCCTGCTATTCAAAATAGAAATGCTATAGTACATTTTGTAATCTTGTTCTAAAAGATGTTGTTTTATGTTTTTATTATGAATTCTCAACTTCAGCCATTTACCATTTGCCTTTTCTGTGGTTTGAAAGGTGCATTTTTATTTTATTTCAAAAGTGACCAATTATAATTATTTTACATTTGGGCCATTTTAGGAAATAGCAATTCAGGTCAGAATCAAATAATTATGAAATTACATTATCAAATATAATTCTTGGCCCCATCAGTTAAACAATTGGGATTCAGGAAGCAGATTTTGTCATGATTCCTGTCCTCTAGTACACCATCCCATGAGACTTCATTTGGCCCTCTTCTTGGTCCTATTTAATGAGTCCTTAATACCTGACTATATTCCCAAGTCTGGGTTAGAATGGATGGTATATTAATGTTGAATGTCTGGGTTAGAATGGATGGTATATTAATGTTGAATGTACCACTGATTGTTTTTCTCTGGAAATCTTTTTTTTTTTAACTCTGCAGTCTGTGGTTTTGTTACTTTTTCATTGTTGCATCCTTTATGCTGCCCTGAGTTGTAGAATTTGGGATGACTTTTAAGTCAAATAAATAAATATAAAAGAATTGTTACTACAAATACAATGCTCATTTGCTTCTTAGATTATAAACCACATAAAAATATAATTTATTTTTTGTCCTCTGTATTTTGGTGGGTAGATTTCTAGCTTATAGTTCTCTTTTAGTCTTCTCCATGTGTGAGGAAGGTAGAAATTCTCCAGTAAGCCTGCTCTACTTTTAATTTCCCACCGTTGATGTGGGAGTACTGAAGAACCTGTTGAGTCTCTTCAGGGAAGTTCTGCAGTAAAAGAACTAGAGATAGTGTGAAACAGCTTATTTTAGACATCCTGGCGGGGAAACTAAGGGTCTTGAAGAAACCTGTTTTGGGATCTACAGAGTCCCCTGTTTCATTATGAAAAGGAATTTATGTGTCATTTTCTAAAAGATGAATGAGAGGGGGCAGAGTAAAGAAGTTCCACTAATTATGAGAATAACCACACAGAAATTTATATATTGCAAATGAGAGAACTAGTCACAAGTAGTCTAATAAATTCCAGCAGAAACTTGATCTGAATTTCAAAAATTCAGAGAAGAATCTAATGAAGATGATTTAGCAAACATACAAAGATTTGGAAGTTAAATTTGACTCTAAGATTGACTTCTAAGTTAAACATGCTAATATTGCAACAATAGGGTAACATTAAAATATACATATGAAATATCAGAAATTATCTTCAGAAGAAATAATTCAAATGATAACAGTAAGTCCTGGAATCCTGACTGCAAATAATGGAAATAAAATTGTGTTTCAATTCAGAGTTCTAAAGGATATCAGAAAATTTGGGGACAGATTATTTATAAAAATAGAAAAAAACTAAATGAAGAATATTTAGTTAGAGCTGAAGCTGAATTATGTTCTAAGGAATTAAGACTGAGTAATATGTGTTGATTTAACATTATTATATGCACATACCTGAAAGCCATCTAATATCTATGAGAAGAATTAATTCTAAAAGTTTTTACAGCAGTAAGTTGTGTTTTTGTCTTGTTTCATAGCCCAATATGGTGTGGGTGCAATTGTTGCCATGCTCAGAAGTAAATTTAATTTGTTCATGCCAGATTCAAGATGAGTAGAATATTAGGTCAAAATAGGTAAAAAATGGAACCTGATCTATGTTATTATTGTTATCTGCCATTGACATTTATAGCATTTGATATCTTTAGGGGGGATTATTTTTGCTTTGGAGTAGTTTATTGCAAGCCTGTTTCCTGTGGTTAATAGAGATCTTTAGGTCTACCTGGGATTTAAAAAAAACTTGTCTTGTTAGTAGTATACAGAAAAATCGGGAATGCTCTTGGGGGGGAGGTCTTGAATTCATATACATTATATAAAAAAAAGAGGGGACAGAATACAGCCTGTTCCACTCCCTTTTGAGCAGATGAAAGTTGACATCTACTGAGGTAGTCCTCACTGACAATAGCATATGTTCAAGAGTTTTATGAATTTTGAAGAGTATAAGTTTCTAGGCCATGATATAGCATACCAATGTATAAGCTGTAAAAGATACGTTATTGGAATGAATCATGTGATGAATATTTACCATAGGATAATCAATTTCAAAGCTGTGACCGGTGTTAGTTTATCTGGAGCTGGAATTCATGATCAGGGACAATTGATTACATGAGGAAGAAACTCTAGCCTTTAGCAGAGTGTCTAAAGTTGATTTAGATTGATCAATGAAACAAGATTTGGGGTATAAGAAGAAAGAGAGATCTCTCAGGCCAGAATAATGAGTTATTCATTCCTAATACTAGCTCCTGTACTAATTTTCCAGAGAAGTAAGTATGCTCACAGGAGAGCTGACTCGGCCATTAGTTGCTGTTGTAGGTGATTCATCTTAACTTTAAAGGGCATCAATGGGAGGAAGGCAGGCAGTTTGTTATTATTTGTTAGACAAGATGTTTATTTACACTTCTTCCTGAGAATTCCTAATGTCCATCAAAAAGTTAGGATTACCAGATATCCACAGCTCATCTACCATTTCTCCATCTACCAGGCAGTCTTAAAATCAAGTATTGTTTGATGATGATGATGATGATGATGATGATGATGATGATGATGATGATATTATATTTTATTGATTAAACATGAAACTCAGTCAACTGAACATTCAAAAATGCATCACAAATACCATTGACTGGTGCTAATGGTTGATACGTGTTGCTGCCAGCATCCTAGGTATCAACCAAGTACTTTCTTAAAATATATGATGTTCCTAATAGCGCAGTTTATTTATTTATTTATTATTACATATACTTTATTCATTAAAAATGAAACTCAGTCAACTGAACATTTAAAGATCTGTCACAAATACAATTGACTGGTAGTAATGGTTGATATGGGATGATTATGATTTTAGTATCTTTTCTTGAACAGGTTTTCTCCTAAACTCAAGTTAACAAACTCGCTTCGTGACTTTAATTAGCTGATTAGTAATCCCAAGCAGTTTGGCCTGTTGCCCGAAATTGACAATACCTTAATCAGTTACATATTGAACATGCCAGCATTTGCCAACATCCAACCACTGTTCTTAAAAACATGCAAAGTACTCGTGTAATTTTTAGAGGCTGCAGTGACCATGTAAGAATATAGTGTTCTCGAGTGCGACCTTTGGAACCTCTGAAAGTCATGTAAGAAAGGAGAATGCTTTCATGCAATTTTCAGAGGCTGTGGGAAAGCATGCTTTTAAAAGGAAGGCTTTAAAAGCATGCTTTTAAAATGAAGGCTGACCCAGAGCAGCCCCAGATCAGGAATTGTGAATAGAAGGAGAAAATTCCTTGGAGGTAAACAACGTGTGGAAGATCCAGGGGAACATTGGGTCACCAGGCAATTGGACACCAGGTAATAGGACCATTTCCCATGGCTTGACAAAAGGCAGACTTTTGATGGCAGCAGAACCATTATGGCTGAAGTCAAGTCCCAGACCTCGACTCCAGGCCAGCACTGGCTTTGCTGTCAAATGTGGCTGTTCAAGGTGGTCTGAAAATTCTCTATTTTCCTTCAGGGGAAGAAAACAGAGAATTGTTTCTCTTTTGTTTGGGTGTGTATGTGATAGAAAAAGAGACATGACAGATGTTAAGCATTTTTTTTGACAGGCCAAGCCCAAAAGGTTCACCATTACTGCTCTAGCACATGAGTGAAAAATTTCCACTGCCACCCCACTTCTCCTCATTTCCAATTAGTGGTGTTCTTCTTTGCTTGCTTAGTATTCTGGTTATCCTACTCTAATAACTAAGTCTGTAATTTATGGAGAAATTGTGCCTTCGGGGTCTGGCCATTTTTGTGTTCTATTTAATTGGCATGTTATGAGTAAAATTGAAATCTTAATTTAAGTACAATAAAGGAGCAAAAGGGCTTTGCTATCGTTTTGATCGACTTCATTGTCTGTGAAGGCCATGAATTTTGGATATCCTTGACTGTTCATATTTAGCCATTGTACTGCAAGAGTTAATCAGTTAATGTGAGTACCTTGTTGCATATCAAATGCAGCACTTTGTTCAGAAATTGGAAAGTTGCTCTATAATCTAGAGCCTGCAAATACCTACTCTATGTTTGTTCAGTCTTCACTTTTCCAGCAATTTCTTGGCTTCTGCCTCCCTTTTTGATAAGGAGAACCTTGTGGCTTAGTGGCTAACACATCTGCCTAATATGTAATACAGCCCAGGTTTGAATCCCAGTAAGGGTATGGCTAGCTGATGAGAGCTAAATAGCTTGAAATAGTAGTAGTAGTAGTTGAGTTTATTTATAGGCCGCCCTTTTCCCTGAGGGGACTCAGGGCGGCTAACAACTTGTATGGGAGGGGAAAACATACAATAACATATAAACACAATGTATAATTAAAATCGAGCAACATTCATTCAACATTCAGGTGGGGGCGGATTATACTCTTTACCCCCAGGCCTGGCGGGATAGCCAGATCTTGAGGGCTGTGCGGAAGGTCTGAAGGGTGGTGAGGGTACGAATCTCCACGGGGAGATCGTTCCAGAGGGTCGGAGCTGCTACTGAAAAGGCTCTCCTCCGCGTAGTTGCCAGCCGGCACTGGCTGGCAGATGGCACTCGGAGGAGGCCTAATCTGTGAGATCTTATGGGTCGAGAGGAGGTGATTGGCAGGAGGCGGTCTCCCAAGTACGCAGATCCACTACCATGAAGGGCTTTGTAGGTAGTAAGAAGCCAGTGCAGCTCGCGGAGGATAGGTGTTATGTGGGTGAACCGAGGTGCACCCACAATCACTCGCGCGGCCGCATTCTGGACTAGCTGAAGCCGCCGGATGCTCTTCAAGGGCAGCCCCATGTAGAGCACGTTGCAGTATTCCAGCCTAGAGGTCACGAGGGCGCGAGTGACTGTTGTGAGAGCCTCCCGATTCAGGTAGGGTCGCAACTGGCGCACCAGGCGAACCTGGGCAAATGCCCCCCTGGTCACAGCCAACAGGTGGTAATCAAAGGTCAGCTGTGGGTCCAGGAGGACTCCCAAGTTGCGAACCCTGTCTGAGGGGTGTAAAATTTGGCCCCCCAGCCTGAGCGATGGAACACTAACCAAATTTTTGGGAGGGAAACACAACAGCCACTCGGTCTTTTCTGGGTTGAGTACAAGCTTGTTAGCCCTCATCCAGTCCCTGACGGCCTCAAGACCCTGGTTCATCACGTCCACCGCTTCATTGAGTTGGCACGGGGCGGACAGATACAGCTGCGTATCGTCCGCATATTGATGGTATCTTATCCCGTGCCTCTGAATGATCTCGCCCAGCGGTTTCATGTAGATGTTAAATAGTACGGGGGACAGGACCGACCCCTGCGGCACCCCATATGTTAGGGGCCTCATGGTCGATCTCTGTCCCCCAACCAACACCGACTGCGACCTGTCCGAGTGGTAGGAGGAGAACCACTGCAAAACAGTGCCTCCCACCCCCACCTCCCGCAGTCGTCGCAGAAGGATACCATGGTCGATGGTATCGAAAGCCGCCGAGAGGTCAAGGAGAACCAAGATGGAGGCGTGGCCTCCATCCCTGGCTCTCCAGAGATCATCGGTCAATGCGACCAAAGCGGTTTCTGTGCTGTAACCAGGTCTGAAGCCGGACTGGAAGGGGTCCAGGTAATCGGCTTCCTCCAAGGACCGCTGGAGCTGGTAGGCCACCACCTTCTCAACAACCTTCCCAATAAAGGGGAGGTTGGAGACTGGACGGTAATTGTTAAGTACGGCTGGATCCAAAGATGGTTTCTTCAGGAGGGGTCTCACCACCGCCGTTTTAAGTGCGGCGGGGAAGTGCCCCTCCCGAAGCGAGGCGGTAATAACCGCTTGGATCCAGCCCCGTGTCACCTCCCTGCTGTTAGCAACCAGCCAGGAGGGACACGGGTCCAGTACACAGGTGGAGGCACTCACAGCCCTCATGGCCTTGTCCACGTCCCCGGGGGTAACATCCTGAAACTCAACCCAGCGATGGTCTACCAAATCGTCCACTCGTGCCTCGGCTGGATCTGCAAAGGTGGAGTCCAAATCCGACCGAAACCGAGCAACTTTGTCCGCTAAGAACTGGGCATAGTCTTCAGCCCTACCCTGCAAGGGGTCCCCCGTATCCCTCTTATTTAAGAGGGAACGGGTTATCCTAAACAGGGCGGCTGTACGGGACTCAGCGGACGCAACCAAGGTGGCAATATAAGATCTCTTTGCTGCCCTAAGTGCCCTGATGTACTCCTTGGTGCAGGTTGTTAAGAGTGCTCGATTCGATTCAGATTTATCGGACCTCCACAGGTGCTCTAGGCGTCTCCTCCGGCGCTTCCTCTCCCGGAGCTCCTCGGTGAACCAAGGAGGCCTCCGGGATCCGCCGCCTCGGAGGGGCCGTAGTGGCGCAATCCGGTCAAGGGTCTCCGATGCTGCCGAATGCCAGGCAGCAACCAGAGTCTCTACCGGACTGTGGGCGAGAGTATCAGGAATAATCCCAAGCTCCGTCTGGAACCTCAAAGGGTCCATAAGTCGCCTGGGGCGGAACCACTTGGTCGGTTCCTCCTCCCTACAGTGGGGGTTTGGTCTTCGGAAGTCAAGCCTCAGTAGGCTGTGGTCTGACCACGACAGGGGTATGATCTCATTACCCCTCAGACCAAGATCACAAGTCCACTGCTCCGAGAGGAATACGAGGTCGAGCGTGTGACCCGCAGAGTGAGTTGGGCCCCGAATTATCTGGGTCAAGCCCATGGCTGTCATGGAAGCCATGAACTCCTGCGCCCCATCAGAGTGTTCACCGAGCGTAGGCAAATTGAAATCCCCCAGGACCATAAGCCTGGGGAACTCAATTGCCAGCTCGGCTACCGACTCAAGGAGCGAGGGGAGGGCTGCTGCAACGCTGTTGGGAGGCAGGTACGTTAGCAGCAGACCCACTTGACCCTTGAGGTCCAGCTTCACCAGCAGGGACTCACACCCGATAAGCTCCGGAGCAGGGATCCTACGAGGTACTAAAGACTCCCAAATAACAATAGCCACACCCCCACCCCTTCCCTGAGCTCTCGGCTGATGAAGCACCTGAAATCCTTCTGGGCACATCTCTACGAGGGGGACTCCTCCCTCCGGGCCCAGCCAGGTTTCAGTAATACATGCCAGGTCTGCCCCCTCGTCTAAAATTAAGTCCCGGACGAGGGGAGCCTTGTGAACAACAGACCTGGCATTTAGCGACAACAGCCGGAGACCAGGATCCTGATTACTCGCGCCATCTGGCCTCGGAGTGGGACTCATAGGGCTGGAAGGAGGGATCTCTGTGACGTAGCGAACCCTCCTTCCCCGGTAATGGCCAGCCCTAAAGATTTATACTAGTCTCTATTTATTTATTTATCAGCACAAATACAACATACAACATATATACACACACACACACACACACACACACATATATATATAAAGTATTCATATCCAAGTCAATTTGTATTCAATACAGGAGCCTAATATTAGGACAACATTAGGTAGGGCCTAATAAAGTTTGATTAAACATTGACTGTACATTATCAGCATACATAATAAGAAGCAGGTTTAAAACATAAATACAATATTTTAGATTTTTCAAAAATACAAGGCAATCTGTGTTCCATACAAGAAGCCTTTAAAAAGTAAGTATTTGCAATGCAAAATATGGAGAAAGTGTCATTCTATGCAAATCTAAAGGAATTTGAGTCAAATACCTAGGCTTATCTCTGTAACCCAGACTGCCTAATTAATTTCTTGAATTCGAACATTTATGCACCATTTTCTTGATGTAAGCAAATCCCCCATTTCTAGATCCAGTGTTATGCTTGGCCTGGATAAAAGAAGACTGTCAGAAGATATGTTTGGCATCTAAAAAAAAAAAGGGCAAAAAGAAAAAAAAAGAAAACAAAGATAGTTTCCAAGAAGACAGTGGAGCCATTTGTGCATACTTGTTAATGTCTTTGAATTAAAATATCTAAAAATAATTCAATGAACATTATGTTAAATGCTTTTATTTTTATAATAGTTCAGCATTGAACTCAAATATCTAAAGGAAGATCTGTGCAAAAGATATTTTAGCAAAACTGGGTGTTGCATTATTCAGGAATTTGGCTCAGATAAGTTATCACTATCTTTCTACATTTTCATCTATTTTGCCATATGTTTTTCCTGTGACTTTGTCAGCAAAACAAAAAATAAAAAAGAAACGTTGGCATTTTCTTTTCAATGAAATTTGATTCTATTCTGATATTAATTTCCTAAAATAGAGGGCAGGTCTTGATTTTGAATAGTATTCCATGTATGTAGTGTAGAAAGATAGCACCCACCCCTCTCCTAGAAGAATGAAATATTCTAGGAAATATTAAAAAGGCAGAATATATCCCCTAAAAGAGACATAGAAATCTTAAGGGACACAGAAAGTCAGCTCCAGCAGATATTTTGGTGTCATCTTATCTACAAGACAAAAGAACTCCACGGTGATAGGATTAGCCTCACTCACTCAGCCATTAAGCCATAATAGGAATTGCCCAAAGGTCCTTTTATTACATCATTTACCAAGATTCAACCAACCCTGGACTCAAGACTATCTACAAAGTTACCCCTGCATGACCCCATGGGAGTCTGACAACCAGTCAGGATACCTGCCCTTATACAAAAACAGGAAGCTCCAAGGTGGGGCCCAAGAGAGGGTATAAATACCTCCTCCTCCTCTCTCTCTCTCCCTCCCTCCCCCCATATCTCTCATTCTCTCCCATGTGCTCAACCGCCCAAGACCTCAAACCATGTGGTCCTGTTCACTATTAAAAGCCATCCTTTCAAGCAGCCTCCATGTTTCTAGTGTCTTTCTCCCTACTTGGAACTGGACATTTCTTCCAACAGTAGTTATATTCATTATCACCTCTGCTTCTGCCATCCTGTAGAGCTTTCAACTTTATCCTGGCTTTCTTCCCTTGCCATATAAATTTTAATATAATCTTATTCAATTCAGTGAAAAAAATGTTTCCTAATTTTATGGGGATTGTTTGAAATAAGTATAATAATCTGGGTAGTACATTCATTTTTATCGCTGCTATTTTCCCTAATAATGATAGTTGTAGTTTCCCCCATAATTCTAGATCTTTTTTTATTTGTTGCACCAATTTTGTATAATTATTTTCTTTTATAGTTGAGCACTTTGCATTCAGCCATATTCCAAGATATTTAACTTTCTTTGTCACTTGCAGTCCTATTATTCTTTCTAAGTCTTTATTTTGTTCTTCCTTCAAATTTTTAGCCTTTTCTCTATTAATCTTTAACCCTGCTACATCTCCATATTTTAAGCTAAATTAAGCTACATTTAGTTTACTAGTAGTATGTATAAAATGAAGCGACAATAGCTATAGTTAAATAATAATTAATAATGCTAACAATACATATAAATATATTAGTTTGATAATATGAAATTTTATATAAACAACACATGGAGATTATGAGAGGAGGTTTAAAAGTTTTATCTACAATATGTTATAAAGACGTATTGTGATTGGATGATCTTAGGATGTTTTAATGGAATGTTATCATATAATCCTATTCTAGATTTTGAATATTATATATAAAAGGATGTAAAAACAATTATAGTCAAATTAAAGTTGAGATATATTAATTGTGATATACATGAATATAGGTGAATTTCAAATATGAAATTTGATATGAAAAGCAGGTGGTGACTATGGAAGAGATGCATGGAAATACTGTAACCAACTGACACACTTTCTACAATTTGTAATGGAAGATGGGTTTTTTGTTTTTGTTTTTATGTTTGTTTGTCCTTGTTCAAAAACAAATAAAAATTGTTTTTTAAAAAATATATAGAGGCTGAGGGACTTCTATGTCATACATCAAGACCAGGTGGATTTCCTGCTGATAGTAGTAACATTCAAGCAGGATAGTGGAGCCAGAGTATATAGGTCCAGAGGAATTTGTGAAAAGGAGTTTGAGCTGTATTGTACGCTGAAATTTTCCACTACATCTGGTAAAATATTTTCTATTTTTAATGTTTAGCAGAATACTGATTTATAATCACACAAACAGGCAAGGAATAGAATTGAAAATAAATAGAACGTTGGTCCTTACCTGAACATCTCTTCTCTGTACTGTAGGTGGGAGGGGCTACAGCAGGGTTTGTTACAGCCTGATTGGTCCAGAGATTGAGGGATTTTTCTTTAACATCTCCTCCTTTCCCTCCTGGCTCCCAGTCTCATGAGGTCGAATGGAACAGCTGATAGCATTATGTAAGGAAACAACATTCCAAAATGAAGGACAACAAGAACAGAAACACAACCAAATAATTCTGACCACCCTGACCCCTTCTAGTTACCTAGGGCAGGAACGTAGCCCCTCCCACCTACACTACAGAGAAGAAATGTTCAGGTAAGGACCAATGTTCTTTCTCCTGCAGTTCCGGTGGGAGGGGCTACAACAGGGACATACCGAAGCGAAGTCCCAGGGCAGAAAGATGACCCCAGGGGAGGGGGGTCGCCACTTGTTGGAGCACCCTACGACCAAAGGCTGCGTCCACTGAAGCGAAGCAATCGAGGCGATAGTGTCGAATAAAGGGAGAGGGGGAGGCCCAGGTGCCAGCCCAACAAATATCCTCCAGTGGGGCCCTAGTAGTCCAGGCAGCTGTGGTGGCCGCACTCTGTTTGTTTGTTTATTGTTTGTTTATTGGATTTATATGCCGCCCTTCTCCCAAGGACTCAGGGCGGCGTACAACATTTAAAAAAAACACATATTACAAAAGTTAAAAAAAAATAGATAAAATATCCAAAAAAACAAACCCAATTAAGATTAACAATAACATTTAAAATTTGATTAAAATTAACAATAATCAATCATTTATTTTATTTTGTTCAGGCCAGGCTGGCTTGCTGGAAAAGCCAACTTGCTGGAAAAGCCTCCCACAGTGCGATCCCACAGAGTTGGCCTCCTCCGGGTGCCGTCGGCCAGACAGTGTTGGCTAGCAACCCCAGGGGGAGAGCCTTCTCTGTGGGAGCACTTTCCCTCTGGAATGAGCTGTCCCTGGAGCTTCGTATAATCCCCGACCTCCGAGCGCCCAACTCGGATATGCGTCTTACTGAAGTGACAGCCACTAGAAAAATGACCTTCAGAGTTAGGAATCTGACTTGGACCGTCCTCAGAGGCTCGAAGGGAGCCCCTGTAAGAGGCCTAAGCACCAGGGAAAGGCCCCACGTGGGGAACCTGCGCACCGGAGGGGGACATAGGTTCACCACCCCCTTTAGGAAGTGTTTAACCAAGGGCAACTGTGCCATCCTCTGCTAGGACCAAGGAAAGGGCAGCCGCCTGCCTCCGCAAGGTTTTATGGGAGAGCCCACGGTCCAGACTGTGCTGCAAAAACTCGAAGACCTGGGCAACAATGGCGGAGGACGGCGGGATTTGGAACCTTTCACACCAGGACGTGAACGCCGATCACGTCGAATTGTAAATTGTGGTCAGTTGGAGCCACTGGGGCTCCGAGTGGAGCAGGACCCCCTGGCACAGGGCGACTTCCTCCTGGGGGATTCTCCAGGGGGGATATATGGACAGCTGGACCAGGTTTGCAAACCTCGGCCAAAAAGGGGCTACCAGGATGACGTGGGCCCCCTCCAACACTATTTTCCTCAGGGTTTCCTGGATGAGAGGAATGGAGGGAAAGCATATAGAAGACCGGGGGGCCACGGGCTCCGGAGAGCATCTGTGCCCTCCGCATTGCATGCAGGAAAGCAGGAATAGAAGCAGGGAAGCTGGATGTTGCTCGGGCTAGCAAACAAGTCCACCCGTGGATTGCCAAATCAGAGGCAGATCCTGTGGAAGATCTCTGGGTCCAGCTGCCACTCACCGTGATCCACCATCATCCGGCTCAACCAGTTGGCCTGGTGGTTTGGCTATACCTGAGATATGTTCCAAGAGGATGGATGACAAGTTCCTCTCTGCCCATAGACCGAGTCTGCGAACCTCCTGCCATAGGCTCCTGGAATGACCTCCTGGTGATTTATGTGGGCCTTGGCCGCCACATTGTGCATCAAGAGGAGGACATGTTGGTTGATGATGGAGTCCCGAAAGTTAGTAAGGCTAGGCGGGCCGCCTTCAACTCCAACCAATTGATATTGTGGTGCAGGTTGGACCATCGACCCTGCGCCAGCCTGGTCCCCATCACCGCCCCCCAGCTGAAGAGACTGGCATCCGTCATGATGGAGATGCGGTCTGGTTCCCAGAACTGGGCCCTGCGGTTCAAGAATGGGGACAACCACCACTTCAGGGAGCAGCGAAGTTGCTCATCTGCCGCTGTTGGAATGGGATGAGAGTCCACTGGAGTGCAGGTGGGCCCACAGGACAATCCCTATGCACGACACCATCTTGCCCAGCAGCTGTGCCAAGGTCAGGATGGAAGCTGATTGACTTGCGCGGACTTGTCATGCCAATGCCTGTAGGCTTGAGAGACGTTCCAGTGAGAGACAAACCAGTCCCGTTATCGGATCTATCATCGTGCCCAAGTGCAGGATTCTAGTTGAAAGGGAGAGGTGACTCTTGGGAAAGTTGATTGAAAACCCCAGAGACTGCAATGACCGGACAGTGACCTGTAGATCCAAGTTCGCCTGCGTATGGGACTGGGCCAGAAAAAGCACGTCATCTAGGTAACAATAGAGTTTCATCGGCCGAGAACACAAGTGAGCCGTCATCACCGCCAGGACCTTCGTGAACGTTTGGGGGCAAGTAAGACCAAATGGAAGTGCCCTGTACTGAAAGTGATGACTCCCGTGTGAGAAACAGAGAAATTTGCGGTGTGACTGCCAGATCGGGATGTGCAGGTATGCCTCTGTCAAGTCTATGGATGCCATGAAGTCCCCCCGCCTGATCCCCAACAGGATGGACTTGAGGGATGACATCTTGAATCACCGGTAAACCAAGTAGGAATTCAGGCGTTTCAAGTCCAGGATTGCCCTCCATCCCCCGGAGCTTTTGGGAACGATGAATAGGTTCAAGTAGACACCTTGTCCCTGTTCCTCCGGGGAATTAGTTCGACTGCCTGAATGTCCAGCAGGTGTTGGATTGCTAGAAGCATAAGGCGCCGCTTTCAGATTCCTGGAGGATGGGAAAGTCCGAAAGAGTGTCGGGGAAGGAGTGAGGAATTCCAGCCGGAGACCCTCTCTGACCGTCAATCTGACCCATGCATCTGATGTTATCTGATCCCACTGGTCCATGAAGGATGCCAGACGGCCGCCATGGGGAGACCCGGGTTCAAGTCATTCCCCCTGCAGAAGGAGCGCCCCCCAAAAGGGCCTTTTGGACTGACCCTGGTACCTATTCCTAACTGGTAGAATGGCCATTGGTTCTGCCTATCATACCTATAGGGGGCACACTGCTGCTGGCAGTAATCCTGATCTGGACTCCTGAAGGAGGAAGAGGGCCTATGGTAGGAAGATGGACGACTGTCTGGCTTCTTGGTGTTTGAAGGAAGGACCTTCTTCTTATCCTTGTTCTTGACCAGTATAGGGTCAAGGGACGCCCCAAAAAGGTTGGGGCCTGAGAAGGGAACCGCTGCCAGATTCAATTTGGACTTATTGTCCATTTGCCAATTGCAGGAGTCTCCTGGCCGTCACAGAGGTGGAAAGAGCTCTGGATGCGAATTTGATGAAATCCAGGGTGGCGTCTGCCGAGAACTGGGTGGCAGAGATGATCTTGGTGAGGTCTTGGTGAAGACGCTCATCCTGAATTGGGATACGATCCTGAAGCTGACTAAGCCACATGACTGTCGTGCTGTTGAAATAGGACTCTGCTGCGGCCGCCTTAATGGCCCAGGCAGAAGCGTTGAAGTTTTTACATAAGGTACGCTTGTCCTCTGGCTTCAGTTTATCTGCCACATCTCCAGAGACTACAGGCCCTAAAAGGGCCACTGGAGCATCTACCATGGGAAGTTGCAAGGCCTGGGCAAAGGCCTGTTCCATATTGTAGTACCATTTATCATTACCCCCTGGATTAGGCAAAGATGAAGGCCTAGCCCATTGATTTTGCACCACCTCAAGGAAGAGTAGAGGAGCTGGGATCTCCTACTTATCCATATTGGGATTTATGAACATAGCTAAATTCGAATCCCTGTGCTGAGAAATCGGTGGGGCCCCCATGCCTATCTGGGTAGTCTTTTTGGCCTTGGGTAACATTGGCTTAAAGGCAGGGGGAGGAAAGAGCCCCGGAAAGGCTGGGGCTTCAGAAGGGTCTATATCCTTGTCCTCTGAGAACCCTAGCTCTGGGTGTGCGGCCTCCCACAAAATAGAATCCTCGCTGACCACTGAGGGGGAGGGCGGTCTAGCAATCTTGCATCTCCTGGTGGAAGAGGGAGATCTCCGCCTGACATCTGCTGGAGGCCTAGATGCTCCTTGAGTGTTATCTCTCTGAGCAAGGCCCAAGGAAATGCCCCTCGATATTGCAGCAGAGATGAGTCTCCAGATACTATCTGTAACTGATCCAGATCCTCTAGTTCCTTATCAGACGGGCCATGAGTGGAGGGTTCCTGAGGGGCAAGTTGTGCAGCAGGTAAGAAGTCTCGGGATCCCCCCTCTCTCGGATCCTCCAACCTTCCCCTATAAGCTCTGGGAGAGATAGAGGGAGGAGAAGTCACCCCCCTTTGGTTCCTGGCTGGGGAGATGGAGGGAGAAGAGGGGCTGAATCTCCTGGTAGGGAAACCAGAAGTTTGGGACCTGCCTCGATGGGAGATCTGGATCTGCTGGGGGATTCAGGCCTAGAAGCCTGAGCCAGTCTCTCTGCTCTGGCCACCTGTTTTTCCAGGGCTTTCTGACTTCTAGATTCATCCCTGGCTGTAGCTCTGGAAGGGCGTTGGTTGGCTGTGGGCCTGGAGGCCTCTGCCCTGGGCCTAAGCTCGCCTGGGCCTCCTCTGCCAGATCCCCCTGGGCCCTATCAGGGTTTGTTAAGGCCATGCCTCACTCATGTGTCTTCAGGCCTCTGTTTCTCTGTTTTGCGAGGAGGCCTTCACTTGCTGAGATGCTGCAGGAAAACATGGGTAGAAGTCTCTGTCCACGAGGTCGCACCAAAATGGCCACTGCGCCTCGTGGATAGGATCAGGCCTCTGAATCAAGTGACTCTGAGGGGTTAGCCTCACGAAGAGCCTGGGTCCTCCGACCCTTACGCCGTCTTCCTGGGCATTCTGAGGTCGCCTCCCTTGCTGAATCTCCTTCTCCTGGCTCCCCCCGGGCTCCTTAAGCCACCGTCACTTGAATTAAAGGCGGCATGCATTCCTCGTGCCGTCCGCGCTCTTCTGAGCCGCTGGGGCAATTGCCAGCAGCAAGCGGCCCACCCACAGTGCGAATGGCCATTGATCCTCTGCGGATGGCCGCTGGGCACTGCGCTCGAGCCGCTGGTGCTTGAAAAAGCTGGGGAACGGCCTCCACAGAGCGCGGAGGGAAATGACCTCCCTCCGGAGGCTGCCTTGGTCTCTTGGGAGACCCACCTCCTTCTCTAGCCGAGCACCAAGCCAATGAGTCAAACTTTAGAATTTTACAGTATCCAATTCAATCCAGTCAAATTCAAATCAATTTCAATTACAATCTAAGTTCAATCTAATTACTATAACCTCGCTGGAGCCAAGTGATTGGACCAAAAGACTGAGGGAAACTGGGAGCCAGGAGGGAAAGGAGGAGATGTTAAAGAAAAATCCTTCAGTCTCTGCACCAATCAGGCTGTAACAAACCCTGCTGTAGCCCCTCCCACCGGAACTACAGGAGAACTACCTATTCACATAATCATTGCACTTAAGATACAATATAAGATTAGTACAAAATCATGATATTTTCTTAGTCTCCTGATCTTTTTATTTCCAACATCATCACAATTTTTTCAGTCTTCATATCTGACAACAATAACAACATTTAGACTCCTTATTAAGATAAGAATGGTGGAGTTAAAAGTGAGCAGAATGATTATGGTTCTCCACTTTTTTATTACATTTCCCCATCTAATGACATGACAGTACAATTGAAGCTACACATAGAAAAAACAAGCTCTTGGATTCAAAAAGAAGTAATTTTGAAGAACATAACTCAATGGCATGGCACTTTTTGTTTCCCTGTAAAATATGCCAAATTAGATCTTTATTTTCACCATGAATTGCTTCAAAAGAGTCCCTTTTGATTCCTAGAAAGCAACAGACATTCTGAAGAGATACTACTAGGTAAGATTATTTTAAGTATATTCCAAAATTGTTCTTCTGTAATTCTTCATTAGGCTACACGGATGTATCTGGGGTAGGGGCATGGCATTAGAAATTTGTCTTGGGCGAAATATTTTCAGCATTTAATTCCTACTTCACTGAAGTAATGAAGAGAATGCTTATCAAATTTGCAGAATACCCAAAACTAAAGGAATACTGAATGTTCTTGCAAAGTTAAAGACATGGGCCAAATAAAAACACCATATCATTTAAAACAGGACACAAAATTTGTTCTAACAGACCTGTCAAAATGCAATGAGAAGTTCAAGAGAAGTTATGAACCCCATTTAAGTGAGTATGTTTGAAGACAGCCGTATGTAATATTCCCGAATGAGTCCAATATTGGATTCAAAATTTTAAGTTTGGGATGTCCAACTTTGGCAACTTTAAGACTTCCAGAATTTCTCAACAAGCAAGAGGAAGTTAAATTATTATTCTAAAACTCAAAGTTTAGAACCATAAGCTTATTATTCTAAAACTGATCTAAGTTATTAGTCTAAAACCAATGGTCAGGCTTAGGTCTAGAAAATTTTCATGAGACAGGTTGGTGTTGATGAGATATTTATGGGTTTCATTTTCAGAATATTTGAATGTAAAATGCTTTTAAAATTCAATACAAAAAAGCTTATATCCAAGGGCAGCAATGGTGAAGGAAGTTTGGCTCTAACTTTCAGATTCTTGGGGCACAGAAACTTGGCTAGATATATGGAAAAGCAAAGCCGCTCAGTAATACAAAGAAATTCCTCTGGATTAGTTTTAAATAATGTTTCTTCCACTTATCTGGGACACACAGCTGAGTCACAGGATAGGTTTTAGCTTCCAAATTGTTGGCCTGGTTTTGTAATTTTTCTACCTTTCTTGTTAAATAATTTCCTTGTTAAATAAGATTCTTGCATGCAATCAAAATTCCCGTAACGTAAGCTAGGCCCTACTGCACCAAATTATGAAACAAAATAGACAGAAATCTTTATTTGAAGACTACTGTCTAGTTCCTTTCCTCTAGCCTAGCTAGGATGAAAAACGATTAAGAAATGCATGCACTGTTTTCAATATTTTCTTCTTTCCCTTAGCAGTCTAATAAAATGAATTCCATTGGCTTGCTTCCACTATATCTTCAAGATATAAGATATACAACCCTGTAAAAAGATGAGTATTAACTCTTAAAGATAACTTTTAAAATCATAAAACATAGTGGAAGGCCATAGGACATGTTTTATATTTTTTTAATGGAAAAGACAAAGATCACAATAGACAAGCAATAGTGTGCAGGTTTTTTTTCACAAAGTTGGAGAAAATAATATTTCGCTTCTAAACATGCTAACCTTTCTTTAGAACATAACTGTACTTTTGGGATTCCCTGTGTGAAATGGCAGGACACTGCAAACCAATTGTAAAAAAAAGTGGGGGGGGCTTCAAAAGGAGTAAGGTATAATTCTGATGCCATAGATATCCTACCAATATGCCTTACTTTAAAAAGGAGTCAAACAAAGAAAAATATTTGGTTCAACCTTGATTGTATTCATCCCTACCTCCTAACCCCAATATTCTTCCCTCTGGCCTAAGTAAATACCTTGTCTTAGTAAAAGTGTGAGTGAGCCTAGAACAACATCATCAAATTGGATGGGGAATGTGTGTGTGTGTGTGCTTGTGTGTGCGTGTGTGTGCATGTGTGTGTGTGTGTGACACAGAGAGAGAGAATTATATAAACATTATTTCATCTCTCATATTTATTAGTGTGGTTCAAGTTACTTGAAAAGCCTACTAGAGTTACTTGTGATAGTAAGTAAAGACAAGGATTCAGAAGTCTTGGGAATGATAGTAACATTATGAAGTTCCATCTCCACTCACTTAATTCCACAAACACAAATTCTCAGTCTATTTCAGTTTAGTTGTTTCATATATTGAGTCTACAGTATTTTTTTCAGCATACAAAACTTTAAAAGAAACAAACTTTAATATTCATGTGAAAATAATTCCATTCCAGAAAACTAAATTGAAAGGGATTAAAGTTAGCCATTTCTTGACACATATTCTGTGGGATTGGGAGGTGGGGGCGGGGGAGGGGGAAATCCTCTTCTGCTATTCCCTTTTGATTGACAGCATAATTATGTAAATTGCCAGTTATTACCACAAATGGAACCAGTGAGCTCAGATTTATTTAATTTGCTCGCATATGCCTATGTTCATAAAGCAGGTATTAGAAAAATCCTCAGCACAGATTGTAAAGCATTTGCAGGTGCTCTTCCATGTATTACATGGAAGAGAGGAGATAAATAACAATAAAGGTGTTATGCAATAAAAATGCTCAATAACAGATTCTGGTTGTGAACTGAAAACATATCCATAAATGGTTGCTCTAAAGTTTTAAATATTGCACTTTTTAAACAAACAAACAAAATCCAATATGGAGCCATAGTTTAAAGTTACATACATTCTAGCCCAGATTCACCAGGAAAATTTGCTCAAGGCTGTTGAACTATTTGTGCTGATTTAAGATAAATAACAGAGCATAAAGCACAATGGGTAATAGCTCTTCAGAGCAAGTATCTGGAACTAAGATGAATTTCCTGACAATGAAACAGCTTGCTCCCCAGAGTTGGGAGTGCCCCATCGCTAGTGTTTTTTAAGAAAAGATGGACAACCGTTTGTCCAGGATGATATGTAGAGTCTTACCTTGGGCAGGGAATTGAACTAGGACAGCTCCAAGGTTCCTTCCAGCCCTGTGATGTTGTGATAAAACCCCAATTGGGCTGGATCTTAAATTGCATGACATTTACTTCAATATATTGGATGCATCATTTCTAACCACTAAATTGTTATTTCATGGGGCAATAGTCCACTTTTTGTTTTGCTATTATTATATTAATGGATTAAAGCTAAAACAACCAAAGGACATTCCCTGTAGAATATAATGTTTCAGAAGCTCTGGGAAAGTCTGTGGATTTTTAAAAAAAACAATTCAGCAATTCAAATATAAATCTTTGTCTGGTGTTTATGTATCTCTCTCTCTCCTGTTTTTGCATGCTTTGTTTCTCATTTTTGCCAGTTAACATTTAAAAAAAAATTAAAAAAATTATTTGCTGATATTTAACAAAGAAATATCAAGCTCTATTTTTGTTAGCTGGGCTGAATGGTATAGGTGCTTCCTATGGATCACCTGGTAATCTACTGGATGCAAAGTAAATTACTCACAATAATTTTCCAACAACATGGGACAAGTTCCTCATTTTGGATTCTCTTCTTTCCCAAAATATGTGGAGAATAGAAAGCCTTAGCAGAAGCATCCAAGAATATGATGTGTTGGACAATATGAGTTGTAAACAATTTAAAACACATTTTGGAAGCAAATATATATTTAATCAAAATCAGATTTTGGCTATTGGATGGCCAAATTTAATATAAGTGGTGGTTCTTCAACTTAAATATTAATATTTGCAGATATGCCCTTTCCAACTTAATGCCTTATAGAATGTTTTGACAGCAACTCCCAAAATGATATACAAAGGAGCCTTGAAATTTTTAACTTTATTAAATAATATCTCTTTAGACTTGCAATAAGGTTCCATTGACAGTTTCTATTGACATTCCTATGCATATCTTAGATAGGAACAAAATTCTAACCCTTATTGATAAGATTTGTTTTATTTAGCTTAAGAACTAATTTCAGTTTACTTTCAATATTAGTTCAACATGAAAAGCTGGACCATTTTTTCTAATTCTCTTGACATCAATGGGGATTTTCCATGGGCTCCTGCCATCGCTTTCTTATATTTATTGACAGCTTTTAACTGTTTCTTGACTTTTGTTTAAGCCTTTATTGTGCCGTTAATAGGAAATTTTACAGAGAGGAATTGCAAAGATGTCAGCAAAAATTAATGCTGCCAAATATTATAAAAATGCAGAAAGGAATCTAGGGAATTTTAAAAGGTAGCCTACTGGTTAAAAAACAGCCTATTGGAATTAAGCTGCTGGATACTATGCAATATCTGCATTAAAAATACAATTTTGAAGGAAAATTTTACAAAATTATAGCAATTTCACAAAGATCATTATTAGAAGACATTTTTTTAATTTGGCATGTAATACTGCAAAAATAATAATAAATTATCTGTTATTAATCAATAATTTCAATAATAAAATATAATATTGAAAGAGTGAGCATAAATAAGCTGAACTTATTAAACTTTTCGCTTTTTAAATATAAAACAAAAAATATTACTATTGGATATTGATAGAAATAGTAAAACATATCATCCTGTTAAAAACATAAATATTATTAATTCTATTTACACTATGCCAGAAATGGGAGTACCTAATTGAATATGAATAGGATTCATGTTAGGAGTACCTAACTGAATATGAGTAGAATAAGAGATTATACTATTCTCCTACTCTGGTGAAAATTGTAAACATCATAAAAATGGAGCAGCTATAATCGTAAACAATCTTGTAAATAAATGCATCATTTATTCCTGTGTCCGGTAGAGTGATGATGATCCAAAAAAATAATACTCCAGTAAATATGAATATTATACAAGTTTATGCTCCCACAGTTGATAGTGATGAAGAGGATTTAGAGAAGTTCTATGAAGATATAAGCAGTGTACTAAAAATCCTAAAAAGTAATGATATCACAATACCCATGGGGGACTTCAATGAAAAGTGGGAAAAGGAAGTGAGGCTCCTGTAGTTGGAAACTTTGGCTTAGGAACTGGAAATGATAGATAACAGATTTATAGACTTCTACAAGGAACATAGGCAATGTGTAATGAATACTTTTTTCAAGTTACCAAAAAGACGCCTCTAGACTTGGAGACCACCGGCAGATAAATGAAATAATATAGTAAGGAACCAAATTGACTATTCTATAATAAACAAAAGATTTAGAAACTCAATAAAAACATACCTACGCGCAGATGTACTATCTAATCAAAATCTACTACTTGCTGAATTCATTTGAAATGTGGATTTGCAGGCTGGTGTTACATATAAGCTGGGTTGACAAAATCAGAAATGAGGAGGTAATAAACCACCTGGGAAAGCCAAGGGAAGTAATTAAAACCATAAAAAAAAGAAAGTTAGAATATTTTGGACATGTGATGCGATACCCGTAAAAATACGGCTTATTTCACTTAATCCTCCAAGGAAAGATTGAAGGCAAACGAGGTCCAGGCAGAAGAAGAACATAATGGCTAAGAAACTAGTTTGAACAAAACTCAGCAGCATTTTTTCGTGTGGCTATTGATAAAAATAAGATCACCAACATGATAACCAGCATCGGATGACACATGTGGCGCAAGAAGAAAAAGAACTAAACATGGAATTGGAAAAGCTAACCAGAATTGGACTTGATTAATGCTTAGAAGAAATATCACCAGGAAATTCTAGAATTAAAAACAAGACTGGAAAGTTAAAAATAAATACATCTCAAGAAATAAATCAACGTACTCTTGTAATCACCAGGAATCAAACTCACAAGAGCCTTTACTTTTTTATATTCACAGTTATTTTTTAAAAATGCTGATCTTTACAATTAAACTCAGTTTATTTGTATATTTAACACAGACTGGCAAAGACTTCAACATGTAAAGCAATTGTTTTCTTAAATAAAGACTTTAAATATATGATCAGAGGTGGGCTCCTACCAATTCGCACCAGTTCGGTAGAACCGGTTCGTCAAATCTACCGAACCGGTTAGAAGAGGTTCCACCAGTGGACCCAGAAAGCAGGCCACACCTACAGAAGAAGTTCCAAAAAAATTTGAAACCCACCAATGTATATGATGCTATTTGCTAGTAAAGAACCATAGACTTTTAAATAGTTACATATATCCTAATAGTTTCAGGATTATTTCTAAAAGAAACATAACTTGTTAAGTTAAAAATTAATATATTCCAGAACAAAAATCTATTTCTAAAGTTTGTTATATTCCCAACAAGAAGATGTAATTAGCACCAAAGTTATGGGCTTGGGTTTCTTTCCAATAAATACAGGTACTTATTTTGTTCAACATTATTAGGAATATATTAGGAATATATTATTCCTAATATAATGCAATATATTGTTAGGAATATAATAAACTTTACTTCGTGTACAAAATATTACAAGGAACAAAAATATAAAAGCAGAATACCACATAATTAATCTGTTTACAGATTATATGCTCCATTTTTTTCTTTGAAAAATCTATACAACAAAGATACAAAAATGGTAATTCAAGTTAAATTCGATGCAGTAACAGGTTTATGAGTTAATTTAATTTAAGTAAATTAATTTCAATACAGAATCACATAAATACAGTTTTTACAGAAGTTAATGGACTTTATACTGGACTTTACATCAGTCCAAAGAAGTTAAAAGATAATTCATAGATCACTTTGTCTTCAATTAATACTATGTTATATAATTTTAAGCTTTCTGACAAATTAATGGAAATGAAAGCCAATCAACACATAGTAAAATGCTGGTAGCAAATTCAATCCTTTTGTTCAAAGTATTTTTGTTTTTCAAGAAATAGAGAAAATTCACCCAATCCTGCAGAAGGTTTATTGCCCATTCTTTCTAAGAAATCTAAACAGATGCAAGATAAACAATGAAATCAATTCTAATTATTACCTACTAAATTGCTTATCACAACATAGTGGATCCTATGACCCAATAATATTTCAAATTGTTCTGACATATATCAGCAAAAAACAGGACAGAATTGTCTGTCCTGTTTTTTTTCTGGCAAGCAATGAACAGAATCTGCTTTTGTGACACCCAAGCATGTGTAGTGATGTTATTATATGAACTGTACTCTTCAGTAGTTCCTTAATGGAGCATGATTTATTTGCCGCAGGAAAGGGGGGGGGGAGACCTTGCATAAGATGCCTCCTCCCATCCAGGTGAAATAATAGGATGGATTCAAAGTGAACTTGGAAGAAAAAATTAAGTTGTTCACTGGTTAGTGAGTGTAAAAGGAGAAAAGGAATTGAAAGATGAATCTGTTGAAGCCATTTTTCAAATGAATTTTACTTATTCCTATTCAGAAGTATCAAACTAAAAATTCTATTAGAAAAGCAGTGGATAATTTGCAGTTTTAGAGTTGCATATAGTTCTTGGGTGAATTTCAGTAGTCTTCAGTCTATCTCATGGTAGAGGTAGTTCAAAATTTAGTAAGCACAACTAAACTACTTCCTAACCTGCAACAGATTGGAGAAAGGAGGGGGAAAGAGGGTAGAAACTGTATTAGCAAGTGGAAAAGAGGTGTCACAATATGCATAAAGTCTTAGTATCTAAGATAATTGTCTAAAACTAAGCTGCAACGTAGAAGCATGGTGAAAAAAATAACAATAGAAAAGAGATCATTTTCTTCATATAAATTCAATTGAGCAAACACTATTTAAATTTTGTTTTTTACAAAAAGTTTAAATCTATTTTCTAGACAGACAAAGGCATGCATAATGATGAACAGAAGTAATAGATTTCTCTTCTTAAAATATTAAAAAGAACTATTTGATACTTTTGCTTTTCCTATCAATCAACACACAAAGAAGAAAGGGGAGGACAAAGCATTATTGCTCATCTTTGATTTTTATTCTTGTGTACATGGTAGAAAAATGATTGAAATAGTATGTGGAAAGAAAAAAGTGATGACCTAAAACTGGCCCATCTGGTATACTTAAAAAAACAGGAAACAAGTTTGCAAGATATATTTAACTGCAACCATTTTCTCTGAAAGTTTATTTTCTGGGTCATTCAAGGACACCAGGCACAATGAATATGACTGTATTGGCAGCAATCAACATTGTGATTGGTAGCAGAAAAGCATTATGAAATATGAGAAATATGAGCAACTAAAGAAATAGCATTGATATTGATTCTAGTTCTTATAGATAAACTGAGATAAGCAAATTACTGGATCCAGATGGTATTTGTTTCACACACACACACACACACACACACACACACACACACACACACTTTAACATTATCTTTAGAGACAGAAAACTGTAAAGTGGCCAATGATATTAAAGATATATTTGGAAGGTAATTAGTCTAGCATCTGTTCCCATAAATTAATGGAAATTTTTATTAAAAATAATTTTCAAGCGTATAAATAGCAACTTTTGCTGAAGAACATTCAACAGAGCTCCATGAAAAATAAGTATCTCTTTATGTGTTTAATAAATAGATCTGATCCAAAAGATATAGAGATCTGATTACTTAGACTGTCATCAAGCTTTTATCAAAGTTAATCTAGCAGTTCTAACATAAAAGAAAGAGCCCTTTATGGTTTACAAGCTGTTTGAAGGACAGATGATATAGAAAAAGAGTCCTTACTGGAAGAGTATAAAACATGGCATTTGCCCAAAGATTGAGTATGTATGTGTGCTTAAAAAAATGTTTTAGTATTTTGAAGCTTATTTTAATGACCAATGGTTAAAATTATTTACAATACACAGGAAAACTGTGAACAGAATTTAAAAGTACAAACAAACACACTAATAGGAATGAGGAAATAGCGGAGACCCTATTTGGCCTTATTCAGTCCAAAATTCTTACAATGTTGTCCCAAAAAATGTTTTTCAAAATGCAATTGTCATTTCTTAGATTTTTTTTTCCTTGAAAATATTTCACTTATTTAATCCCATATCCCCATTCAAGACGATTTGGGACCTGAAGTATCTGGAGAGCTAAAGATGCTATAGCACAGCAATTCTCAAACTTACAAATTTGGGTGGATTTAATTCCCAGAATTCCATCCCCCACCCTCCCCAAAATTCTGGGTGTTGAAGTACACCCATCTTTAAACAAGAGGCAACTGGACTTTCTGGTTTTTGTTTGAAGATGTTTCACTTATCATCCAAGAAGATTCTTCAGTTCTGACGGAATAGTGGGGAATGGACGGATTTACATTCCTTAGCAGTCATCTGGTTGTCAGCTTTTTGAAGGTTGATTGTTAGCTTTCACAGCAACTTAGCTTTCACTCAGATAATGAAAAGGCGAATTCCATTCTAATGATCATTAAGAGAACTACTAAAAAAATTACGGATTTCCTGTACAATCTTCTGCTTATATAAACAGAATAAATGTGGGCAATTTTATTCAGCAATTTAGTGAATTGTATCATTTCTAATCTGAAATTCTATTAAAATAAGTTTTGTTTCCAAACCACACTTGCCTTTAAGGTACAAAAGAACAGAAGTTCTCTTCCTTTTCATGGTAAACCTGACTTTAGAAATCAAATGCTTCCTTCATTTATGCTATGTTCTCTACACAAACCAGGAAGCTGACCCTAAAATCCATAATTTCTTCAAAATAATGGAGTTAAAGTTAAACAATCTCCCTTCCTTCCCTCTCCCATGAAATTAGTGCACAGTTCTGTGCCCATGTGATACACATATTTTCTGCCTCAGAAAATAAATAATTCTACAAATTGGTAAGTTCATCCAAATTCTACAAATTGGTGAGTTCACCTGAAATGACTCTGAATATTAGTATTTAACTGTTATTCTTTATCCATTACTATTAAATTATCAGAGAATGCTATATTTGCTATCAATGTATTCAATATTATCAACCAAACAATTTTTATAAGGATTGTTTGATTGATAATATTATCTCAATGATTAGAGTTACAAATTTTGTTTTTATAGCAATTAAAGTTGGAATAAATTCAGCTGTTTACCACCTCAAAGTGAATCTACAACCAAGCATCCCAAGATGTACTCTCAGGAGTCCTTAGGGGAAAAATAGTCTTTTCCAGAGACTGCTCCGAAAATTTCCATCATGAAAGACAAAATGGGTTCCATGTGGAAACGGTTGTACTCGAAAACGACTGCTTGATTTGGAGGAAGAACAATATTGGGACAAACCCCAAATAATATCTGACTACAGATGATCCAGACAGAGGAATTTGGTTCAAAGGAATTTGGTCAAAATATTTAAAATAAAATCTTAAATTTCTTAACAAAACATAGTGCTTATGCAAACATGAATCAAAGCATTTTTTCAAAAACATAGTGATAGTGCTGAATATGAAAGCGCATGATCAAAAAACTGAACCAACAGGCAACAGTGGGGAAACAAAAGTGAGGTAACAATATAAGAAAAAAACACAAAAAACAAAAATGGTCAGTTACATAAAGTCTGCAAACCTGCATTTTAGCAAGATGGAGGAAAATGAGTTTAATCTGCATATAGACATTACAATGGCAGAAAGGTAAGAGAATGAAACTGTGTTCATATTTAATTGCAAAAGGGCACCTTGACAAATATATTGCAAAGTTCCTTAGTTATACTAAGTGGTGGTTGTTTGTTTGTTTGTTTGAAATTCAGTTGTACTGGTTGAAAAATCCATTTACTTGATAATGATTGCCTTGGGAAGATGCCACCATTTGAGATTGCCAGAAATATCAACAAACATGCATATGGCATTACCATGGTAATGAATTAGGTATGTCTAGTTTGAGGAAAAGAAGGACTAGGGAGTGACATGATTGTGGTGTTCCAATATCTCAGGGGTTGCCACAAAGAAGAGGGAGTCAAACTATTCTCCAAGGCACCTGAGGGTAGAACAAGAAGCAATGGGTGGAAACTAATCAAGGAGAGAAGCAACTTAGAACTGAGGAGAAATTTCCTCACAGAACAATTAATCAGTGGAACAGCTTGCCTCTAGAAGTTGTGAATGCCCCAACACTGGAAGTCTTTAAGAAGATGTTGGATAGCCATTTATCTGAAACGGTTTCCTGCCTAGGCAGGGGGTTGGACTAGAAGACCTCCAAGGTCCCTTCCAATTCTGTTATTCTATTCTATTCTATTCTATTCTATTGATTCCAAGTTCTATTTACTCTGCACAATGGCTAATGATAACTAAAATATTCTTTTGATCTAGTAGACAGTAGTTACTTGATATTGGTGAACATAGGGGACAAGATATGCATTATTTAATGTTAGTGCAGATGCGAGGCACGGAAAAAATCAACTGCATGTTCAGCAGAAGCAGAAATGGTAATAATCCCCAACCTTGCTGAACATGGAAAGTAACCTATCAAAGGATAACCAAAGAGTGAGGCATGCAATTGGAAAAATGATGTCATTGACATGTAATTTACACAGGGATTATCTTTCTTAGTAATATGTTGATGGAGATTCTCAGTCATCCAGATAAAATTATCCCATGGCAATTGGTCTTCTTGTTTGTTTGTTTGAAATTTTTGTTGTTTATCCAAGCAGCTTTTTCAGTCTGAAGTTCAGATTGAAAAAAACTACTGTAGTTGGATAAGCAGCAAAACATCTCAAACCAAAAAAGAAAAGAGGTCAGGTGCTATGATTCACCTTCAGACTTTTTTAGTAATACAAAGGGCATATACAAATATTTTCTTCTTATATAACATCTTCTGATAGCCACTTCAGTGTTGCAGAGAAGCAGAGGAGCAATGATCACACAAAATTGGATATTCATTAGGAAATTGGCACATCACATGTGTCAGATTCTTGTGCATTTTCATTTTTGTAAGAGAAAAGAATAAGAGAGAAAAATAATTAAATTCACCCTACTTGTGCTATATTACAGGAAGGACTGAAGTTATAAGATCAGAGCAACTTTTTGGTACAAGGAAAGGAATACAGCATTCTTGAAAATCTGCTTGTAAGGCTATATTTCTTTGAAAAAAAACCTTAGAGTTAGATCAAGCTAGATCAATACTGAGGCAAAGGATCTCAAATATGGAAGGTGAAACAAAAAAATGCTGCTTTCTCTCACAATATAATTACAAATAACCAAATCATTAGTGTCTAAACTAGCCCCATTTTTATATCATATCACAGTTCCAAAATTTGGGATATTTTATCCATAGCTTGATTTAATATTCTCTCCACAGTTGTCATGGAAGAGAAATATATAAAAACCCTACATAAAACCCAATAGTGTACTGCTCCTGTAATTCAGGTACCATAAAAACCATGTTTTTCTGTTTTGCGAATTCTACGGGGACATTCATCATCAGTTGATTACCCTACTTTTATTCAAATATCAAAGATACTTGATAGCTTTTATCTGAGCTATCTGTTAAATAATCAAGATGAATTCATTTCTCTAAAAGTAGCAAAATTTTGCTAAATTATGTGTAATCTTCACACGTAAGTGGTTCCTGATAGCTCTTATTGATAGGACTAGTTTTGTGTTGCTCATTTTATTGATTGTATTAATGGTCAATGAATGAAATAAACTTCTGTCAGAATTTTAAGCAAGATGTAAACCTTTCAGATGGCTGTTTAAAAAGTATTTAAATGAAAAAAATCTATTGATCATGAGAACACTTTTGAGATAACTACTGGAATTATAAGATCCTTATGCCACTGAATGTAAAATGGGCACATTAGCAACACCTGGGCTAGAGATGCTATCTCCATTTCAGAATGTAGACAAAACCTAGTAAGTCTGCCCATTGTCATCTTAATGAGTAGCACATCAGTTTGGATCACAAGAAAAGTCTCCTGTGGGGGAAAATGTAAGATTATTGAATAAATATTTAGTGATAGTCCCAGAGGTGATTTTAAAAATTGTCCTGTTAGATGGAACAAAAATTCTGGCTCTATCATTTTTTTAAAATATCTTGATCCCAAATTTACTTAAATTCAGCCAAGATTTTTAGGTTCTTATCTTCCCAAGAGAGACCAAATAACATGATCTAGTATAGAGGGCTTTTCTATTCCAACAATGCCTATTTTTGATCCTGATAAAACCTTTGGGAAATAATACATCAACAAATAACAACACTTTCTTTAGCAGAAGGTGCTTTTCCATCACCACCAATCACATTTCCCTGGAAGAACAGAGAGAAATCAAATCTGCCAGCACTTGCTACCTTTTCATGTATTTTACCAGTGGATACATGGAAAAATACATGGAGTTAGTTTTATTAGCATTGTTTGTAACTGTAGCACACTGAAGGTGATACCAATCCCATTATATTTCAATGATGTCAGGCACAGAGAACATTTGAAACGGATGCTGCAAAGCAGAGTCAGTCAGTAACTGAAAGAAGTGCATGACTCGAGAATTTTTGTGAGCTGTTTCAGTTGCATTGCCTGAATATAAATCAGTTCCATGAAAATAGCATCAGTTTCTAAGAGCATAGAAATGGACAGATCTATCTACTCAACCGTTATCCCGACTAAAGCATCCTTACAGGGGGCGTGCGCGGAGGAGGGTTCTGCTTCAATGCATTCAGATATGACAGACCCATCATCTCATAAGGAAATTGGCTCCACCATAAAACTTCTTCTGTTCTTGAAAGCCAAAGGGGTCATTACCTAGAAATTCTGATAGAGGCAGATTTAATGGAAGACACTGAAGGTGATACCAATCCCATTATATTTCAATGATGACTTCAGCGAGGTGGTGGCTGAAGTTAATGGAATGATGAATTAGGATCACATAAGGTATGATAATCAGTCCTTCCTTTTCACTCAATATCCTCCAATTCTAATATGAATCAGCAGTTAGTAGTGATTATCCATTAAAGGCAAGAAATGTATGAGGATAACCTGAATTATTTTCCTTCTGCCGCTTTCTGGAATAACACAAAGAAGTTTTGAGGGCAGCAAATTAATCCAAGTTTACAGGCAATTTGCTATTTGTCTGTCCTTGGTTCCATCTAAATTGGAATGATGTTTATAATATGGATATAAAGAGATCCAGCATGGCCTATGTATTCACTATAGCATGGATCAAAGGCTTTAAAAAGCCATGAAACTGAGTCTAAAGCAATGTTTGTCAAACTTAGCAACTTTAAAGTCTGGTTGATGAATTCTGGGAATTGAAGTCTGCGTAACTTAAAGTTGTCAAGATTGACAAACAAATAGTGGCCTAGAGGAAGGGGCTTGTAGATACACCGTGATAGTTTAATCACATCACTGATGAAGTCTCCATTTACATTAAGCACATGGCTTTTCAAGGCAGAAAAGATGGCATGCTCAAACTTTGTGGAAGCTAACTGTAAACGTGAAATGTATGATCATTTATAAAAGCTTTTTTTCCCCAGTGCCTGAAGGGTTTATACTGAAATACAAAAGACGCATTGAAGCAATGTGATTTTATGCATCCTGATGACATCTTGTGATTTAACTAAGAAAGAACAGAGACTAACTTAAAAAAAAGAATAAATTGCCTGGGGAACTCTTTTATTGGCATGCTGTTTGCAGCAATCACCTGTCTTCATTTTTAAGTTGTGAGACTTCAAATGAAGGAAAAAGAAAAATATAGTGACATGTTTCTGGAAATACAGCATTTGTCACATATAGATTAGAAAGAGAATATCAATCACTTTGGGCTGTTTAAGAGCTGATAAAACCTTTCTACCTCAAGAAAAATAATGGAATAGCTCACTGGTAGACTTATCCCTCCCCCCCGCAAAAAAAACCCCAACCTAAAGCCCAACAGAAAAGTAGGAAAGAACAATACAGATAATTTTAATGAGTGCCTCATTAAGTAACTGTTCCAAGTTGTGGTGGTGTAAATAGTATAAAATCAGAGTTTTGAAATGAGCCCTTACATTTACAACCATTTCAGCATCTCATATCATGTGATCATTATCTGAGTGTTTGCCAATTGGTTTATGACAAGTAAGTTGATGGAGAATGCAGAAAAAGAATAATAAGTTGCAGTGATTCTCATTTATAACCATAGTGCCATGATGGTGAAACTATAGTCCCGTGTGCCACAGGTGGAACGCAGAGCCCTCTCTGTGGGTATGCCTCCCACCAGCCAGCTGGTCTTCGGGTCTCTGCTGCACATGCACATGGAACAAGGACACATGCATGGTGGGGTGAGATGTATGTTTAGGGGGCACTCACATTGCATTTGGGAGGTTATAGGTTTAGGTTTATAGGTTTATTTCATTTATATGCCGCCCTATTCCCAGAGGGACTCAGGGTGGCTAACAAACCCAGGGGAGGGGGGGTAATACAAAGAAGGCAAAAACAACAAACAGGATACAGAGAAAATTTAAAAACAATCAACAGTCACACAGTTCGAGCGGGGAAGGGAACTCATCAACCCCAGGCCTGCCGGAACAGCCAGGTTTTAACGGCTTTGCAGAAAGCCTGAAGGGAGGTGAGGTTCATGTGCGTGAGCACCCCCTGAACCAACCTGGAAGCCAAAATGGGGTGCAGGGGGACCACATGTTTCCCCCCATGCCCCACTGTGGGCCTGGAAAGCCTCCTGCACCAGCATGAAAACCAAAAATGAGCAAGGGGGGGTCAGGTGCATGCAGGGGGCGCATGCATGAGGGTGCACACAAAGGGGGAAGTCACATTGCATTTGGGAGTTTTGTGCTTGCGTAGGTTGAGCCCTCAGCACCCAAAAGGTTAGACATCACTGCCATAGTGACTTGCTTAGTTAAATTGTACGGCCATCATAGTTATGTGATTTTCTGCTTGAGGACCATGGCACTTAGTGGCTAAGTTGTCATTCCCAATTATGGTCACTAAGCAAGGATCACCTGTACATTTTTAAAAATATTTCAGTTGTCAATCTGGTCAGAGAATAGCACTTGAAATAACTCAAAAGTTATTATTTTCTCCAAAGAGCAAATCATATGCAGAGATGGTATTTCAGGAATTGGTGAGTAGGAACTATTGATAGTCTATCCTCTTCATGGTGCAAGCTCATGGGACAGTTAAATCACTTACGTTAGAGTTCTCCAACCCCTGGTCTGCAGACTGGTACTGGGCCACAACCTATTGAACCAGGCCACAGAAGTGAGTAAAGCTGCATTTGCGTATGCATGGGATCTAGGTAACACATGAAACTATCTCCATTCCATCCCTGCCCAATCCATGGAAAAATTGACTTTTCCAGAAACTGATTCCTACTGCAAAAAGGTTGGGGACCAATGTTCTACGTAATAGCATGTAATATTGTATTTGGGCTTATTCAGCCAATCAATTCTATAACTGGAGCTTCTTATAGTGGGGTATTAAGTTGGTATTCTGTCCTATTCAATAGGATGAAAATAAATACCTTCAGATTCAGCACAGTAGAATTTCTTTTCTTTTTTCTTTTTAAATGAAATAATATCATCTGTAAAACATCCCTTTCATATAAGATGAAAAAGGCCAGCATACTAGACTCTGTCACTGTCTAAATTTTGGCATGTCTCTATTAAGGAGGTTATTAAACTTCTCTCTCTTCATGATGATTGTCAAAAAGGTCTTATTTTAATATCATTTGACAATATTTAAACCTCTTTGTTTTAAATTTAATGCATTGTTATAATTCTTATGGTTGCAACCAGAAAAATATCTTGAACAAGGCATCATCTACTACTTAAAGCATTCCTTCTTAGAAGTGTTGTACCACCCAAGAACAATATCTACACATACTAATGTGGATGAGTCTTACTATTTGGACATAAATTGTTAATGATTCATATGGTTCTTTTTCTTCTTCTCACTTTTGTAATATGCAAGGTTGTATAACCCAGGGAAATATTTTTTAGCTGAAAGATGGATTTGGAAATTCAAATAGATGATGATCATATTCTCACTATCCCTCACTGTCATGAGGTTGTTTCTCCATTCACAACAGGAAGTTTCTTTAATATGGGAGCCCTGACATGAATGGCCAATTCATCAAAAGGCAAACCAATAAGGTTGCTCCCCATCATTTCCCATCTCAATTTATTGTACTATTCATGTCTTTCTCTTGGTATGTTTTATAACTATGGTTTTTTTTTTAGAAAAAGCACTTGTCACAGTCATTCACCAGTCTTATTTTGCAACAAACAGCCTTGAAATGTGTGGGGGGTGGGCAGCTTTTGACAACAAAGGTAATGTTAAAAGCTGCCTCTTTTATTTTTCAACCTGCTATGCTCTCCTGCCTTATTGTTTTAAAATAAATAAATATTGGGACAAAATAAAAAATATTATTGAGTCACTTAGGCCAAAGGACATAGCATGCAACCAAGGGAAGTGCAGTGACACAGACATCCTTAGGTATAGCCCTACTAATCCCCTGTGTATCCAGAACTGAAATGTTTTTGAATTTGTTTCTACATAAAAGGTACTGTCAAATCTAGAGATGCATAACGATCTTTTTTCCTTCTGCTTCAAATAATGTGAAAGCTTTCTTTTCAGAATGCGGAAGATAAAAGGAAAGTGATGCAGCACAGGGTGCCTTAATATTTCTGAAAGTGCATAGATTTTCTTCCAATCTCTCTGGGCAGTAAGCAATACTTATTTTCTTCAAATGGAAAAAAAATGCTCACCACAAAAGAGAAAATGCCAGGTGTGGAAGAAGTTGTAAAAATAAATTCTTCTTTAGACCCTCCCCTGTTTTTTCTCTCCATTAAAACAACACATTCAATTTTGCATAGAATCAATTTTTCACAATAATCAGTATAATCTTGTTCATATTTGTGAGGAGATAAGGTCACCTTTAAAGCCATGCAATAATGAGTCTATGAGAATTCACTGTTATTTTCTTGTTAACATTTTTATTGAGTTATAAGATAAAATACAAAATACAAAAGAAAATAGGAAAACAATGGGGATGAAGAAAAGTGAGGAAGGATTAAGAAAAAGAAGCATTGACTTCTGACTCTCTCTGTTGCAATAAAATAAGGCATTAACATCAAGTCACAACTTTTTGGTTTTTTATAATAATATAAAACAGACGTTTTGTAAAGATCAATTAGTCAAATCTGTAAAACCCCAAATCAAAGTTTCATTCTTTCCCACTTCAAGCACAAAGTTGAGAAGCGGTCTCCATATGGAAACAAAATACATGTTATTTTCATGAAGGGAAGTTTTGTTTTTATATAATTGACTCAAAATTAATCTCCAATCTACCCAAGTTTAAAGTAAAATGTTTTTCATAAAATAATAATCTAGAAACCTGTATGTTTAATAAAAGTGTAATTGTGGATCATAACCAAAGATAAAATATGTAATATTTTAAAAATGGAATGAAGTTTCAGTTTTCTCAAGACTAATTTATATCTTGTGCTGTACCAAGATGAAACTGGTACTTTAGTTTTTAATAAAATGCAATTAAGAAAAATTTCTGTCCTGTCCTACCCATCTTTTAGGTACTATCAGTCCTACTTCAGGATTTCAGGATTTAATAACATGATAAATTGCCTTAGAAACAGAACACTAACCATATAAATCTTATTGATCTTTATTTTTTAATTCTGAGAGTACAGTATTTAACTATTAGATTTATACCCTGCCTTTCTCCCAAGAATTCAGTGTAATATCTATAGCAAATGTCTTCCTTTTTCCCCCTCACCATAATTTTCCTGGGAGGTATATTGGGCAGACCAAAAATGAATGATCAAAAGTCACTCACTGCAGAGTATGTGTGCAAGCCACCTGTGTTCAAATCTAGTTAATCTAATTTGGCGAAGCTTCTTCTCTGGTAACACTATATTGCTAACTAGGGCATACCAAACCTTTGACAGGTCAATTCTTGATTATAGCTCGTCCACCTGGAACCCACACTGTATATCGGACATTAACACAATTGAGCGGGTTAAGAGATATTTCGCAATACGAGTACTCCACTCCTCTACTCACAATAGAATTCCCTAAGCCACCAGGCTTGAAATTTTGGGTTTGATCAATCTGTAATTGCACCGTCTGCAGTTCGATCTAAGCATAGTACCCAAAATTGTCTGCTATGAAGTCTTACCTGTCAATGACTTCTTTAGCTTCAACTACAATAATACACAGGCAAACAATCGATACAAACTCAAGGTAAACTGTTTCAAACTCAATTGCAGAAAATACGACTTCGGCAACAGATTGGTCAATGCCAAAATGCTCTACCCGACTCCATTGTTATATTCCTCTGTTTATGTTCATGTTCATACCTATACTTGTTATCTTGTACATATTTGAAAAACAACCAAACAACAAAATGAATGAATGAATGAATGAATGAATGAATGAATAAATAAATAAATGAATGAATGAATGAATGAATGAATGAATGAATGAATGAATGAATGAATGAATGAATGTCAGTGACTTTGGTGATTGCCTGAAAAAGTCCCTGTAGTTTTCTTGGCAAGGTTTTAGAATTGGTTTGCTTCCTTCCTAATGCTGAGTATGAATGATTGGCCCAAGTTCAAATAACTAGCTTAATGCCTAAAATGGGTCTAGAACTCACTATCTCTTGGTTTCTAGTTTATTCCCTTGCTGTGGTTCATAGTGGGGCAAATTTTGGTACATATGCTTCTATTCCAATGCTATAACCATAATACAGTTCTGACTGTCAATTTTATCTACTGATTAAATTTTATCTACTTTCCCCTCCAAGTACCTAAATAGTTTCATATAATTTGTGCAGAATTCCTGTGAGAGTCTTCCTGTGGATACAATATATTCCCACAGAACAATCTGTATATGGAGAGTCAGTGACTTCTCTAGGTTGTGTTAAAGAGAGGGAAAGCTTTTCCATCATTCCTCACATTTACAATTTAACCTGAGGATACGTTTTTAGAATAAAGCTCTGGAGAAGTGAGAATTCAAATATTGCAGGAAAACAATTCATCAACTACTTTGTACAATAGTAACTCGGTTTATTTAAAATTCAGTAAAAAGAGAGCAATTTTGAAGCGCTACAAGGAAGAACACTGAGAAAAAAGAGACAGATCTGAATGGCAAATGCTTTTCTATAAAGTCAGTAGGATATGAATCTAATTCAAAGTCATAACTGTCACCATTTTCATTTTCTGAATTATTTCTTCTTACATTACCCATGTTTTGTAGTATATAATGGGTCTTTGATGTTGAGATTAACACCCCTTTGAACTCAACAGTGCAAAGCAGTATATCTAGTTAGAATTCTTGTAAACCTCATTGTTCAACTCTATATTCTGTTTAAAAAAAGGCTATTACACAAAACCTCACTCCTGAAGGATAAGAGTGAGAAAACAAGCAAAATAGATCATAGAACAAACCCATTCAGACTTCTTAGTCAAGGCATTAATGACCAGGCTTTGGGTATCTTATTTTGGACACATTATGCAAAGCCTCATCTTCCTTTACTGAATAGTAAAGGGGGAAAAAGAGCAAACGGTAGATGGGCAAATCTGCTTGCAAACTGAGCACTTCTTGTATTTGGATTTCATATTATTTTACCTCACTGAAATTCAATGGTGTAGACATTGCATTCTCTACAAACTAAGTGTACCTCAAATTAAATTCAATGCCATCTGGGGTTTTTTTTAGATTCTTTATTTTTTATTATCATATTAAATATATCCAAATGTTCTCCAACATTTTAAGTCTTTCATATTACTTGGGGATCATCAGTTGCCTCCTTATGCTTCCACTGTTCATAATTTCTTCATCTTGTTTTAAATCTCAGCAGATCTTTCTCACTTTCTTTCTCCCTAGCTCCTTTCCTTCATTACTTTCCTTCCTTCCTTCCTTCCTTCCTTCCTTCCTTCCTTCCTTCCTTCCTTCCTTCTGTCTGACTTTAATTTACTTTGATAGAAAGCAGCTTTATATTTTCCAGAAGATGAAAAACATTTATGCAAATAAAAGCAGTTTCTTTCTTTTATCTATCTATCTCAGACACATCTCCTGTCTGTATGCAGATTCATCATTGTCTCGAATGAGACCAATCACTGTTGTATCATTTGCAAACTTCAGTACTTTAACAGAGGGATCCTTTGAGATGCAGTCATTGGTATATAGAGAGAAGAGAGGTGGAGAGAACACACACCCTGAGGGGCTCCTCTGCTAATTGTACAGGTATCTGATGTGATTTTGCCTGCTGCTTCCTGTCTGTTGGGAAGCTTATGATCCATTTACAAATGTGGTCAGGTCTAGCTAGATGATTTAGTTTAGTGAGAAAGGTATCTGGAATGATGGTATTGAATGCTGAACTGAAGTCTACAAAGAGGACCCTTGCATAGGTCTTTGGAGATTCAAGATGTAGTGCAGAGCCATCATTTGTTGTCTATTTGCTCGGTAGACAAATTCCAAGGGGGCTAACAGCAGATCCGTAATGGTTTTCAGGTGGACCAGCACTAGCCTTTCGAAGGTCTTCATAGCTACAGATGTTAGAGCAACTGATCTGAAGTTATTCAGTTCCTTGAAGAAGGGTTTCTTCAGCATTGGGGTGATAGTAGAGCATTTGAAGCAAGAAGGAACATAGCACATCTTCAGAGATTTATTAAAGATGCGGAGGAAGATGAGGGCCAGTTGGCCAGCACAAGCTTTTAAGCAAGAATGAGTTATCTTGTCTGGGCCTGGTGCTTTTCCTGGTGTTTGTCTGTGAAATAGACCTTGCACCTAATTCTTTGTAATCAACAGAGGTGGTGGGCCCAATGGGATGGGGTAGCCTTGTGGTGCAACAAGAACAATCTTGAACTAAATACACTCAAAAACTGTAGAAATGGTGATAGATTGTAGGAGAAATCCTCCTATACTACTACCTCTAGATAACACCACATAAAGAGTAGAGTCCTTCAAGTTTCTAGGTTCTATCATCTCTCAAGACTTACCTAATATCAAGAACATCATCAAAAAAGCACAACAAAGAATATTCTTTCTATGCCAACTCAGAAATCTCAAACTACCCAACGAGCTACTGATTCAATTCTATAGAGGAATTATTGAGTCTGTCATCTGCACCTCTATAACTGTCTGTTTGGCTCTGCAACCAAATAAGATAGACACAGACTTCAACGGCTAATTAAAACTACAGAAAAAACAATTGCTACCAACCTGTCTTCCATTGAAGACCTGTATACTGAGTCAAAAAGAGGGCTGTGAAAATATCTACAAACCCTTCACATCCTGGACATAAATTGTTTCAACTTTTACCCCCAAAATCACGCTATGGGGCTCTGCACACCACAACAACTAGACACAAGGACAGTATTTTTCCGAATGCCATCACTCTGCTAAACAACTAATTCCCACAACACTGTCAAATTATTTACTAACACTGTATTACTATTCTTCTTCTTAGCCTTTCTAGTACCTATCTTTTCCTACTTATGGCTATAACCATGTTGCTTGTATCTTTACAATTTATATCATTTTATTGTTCCTAGTAAGATTTGATTGCTTATTAGTATCCTATGACTATCACTAAGTGTTGTATCTTATAACTTTTGATGAATATATTTTATTTTTCTTTATGTACACTAAGAGCATATGCACCAAAGACAAAAGCCTTGTGTGTCCAATCACACTTGGCCAATAAAGAATTCTATCTATATAAATATCTAGAAAGTATTTATTTCTATATCCAGATGACAGATCCTTTTTTCTGGATACTCCTAATCTTAAACCAATTCTTTCTTAATTTTGCTTCATGCTCATAAATATTTTTGAAATATTTTGGAACTCACTAAAGTGTACATTTTCCTTATATCAAGATCTATGCTAAATTACACTTCCTTCAAGTTGAATACCAAAACACAAGGTCAGATTGAGGTTAACCTGTTGAGACTAGGCTTAAATGCAAAACAATTTCATTTGTATCCTTATCTCACCTAATTTTTCAATAGGATACAAACCCCTATATAACCCCAAAACAAGTATACTTTCAATTATGCTATTTCTATTCAAAAATAGAAATATTCAAAAGGTGATGGTCTAAATACATGTTGAAAAGACTTGACAAGTTTTCATTTCCATTAATAGTTTTCATTAACATATGACAATACTACTAAGGTCATCCCTTCAGTTTTCTGTTCATTTCAGTGAAATGATAGAGGGAATACATGCCTTCAGGCAATTTAAACAAGTATTTTAATAACTTAAAATGTTCTTAGTTTGCGCCGCAGTTAAATTATTTAGCAACTTGTCTGGCATAATTATCTGCTGTTAAATGCATTTGTTAGAGAAAGAAAAATTTATCTTT